>NC_065530.1:72234880-72562210 GCF_020184175.1 Aphis gossypii
TTATATATATTGTTATGTTTTTGTTTTTATCTAAAATAAGCAATTATCCCACCTTAGATAATATCCACCGAATCCCACCGACTCTAACGATACCCATCAACTATCGGGCTCTTGAACACAACGACACTCTCATTACGTGTGCTTTTGGTAGCGGTTATACGTTAAGGCCTAATAAAGGCCGTAAATGCTAAATAGTATAGATCATCATACAGACCTATCTCTCATTCCTGCATTCATCGAACTTGACATCAAATAAGGGTAAGTTAATTTACTATACCTATATAATAAAATCCTTACATGCATGTATGTGAAATCATATATACATATAAGTTATTCAGACCGGTATGAATGGTGAATCACGGGGCGATTGTAAACTCCGCCAAAATACCGGTCAAGATAAAAAGGTATTAAAAGGTCTAATGTAAACTTTGCCAATTTTTTTTCTTACCTGTAATGGGTATATGTAAACTCTGCCAATTTCAAAATTCGAAATCAAAAAAAAAAAAAATGACAGTGTTACAGGATGCTATAAATAGGTACGCTAATGGAGTAATATAAGACTTAAAATATTTACAAATTATATCACATCATTTTAGTTTACATAATATATGACATACCGTACTATATATTTTTGGATTTTTTGGTATAATGATTATTTATATTTATTATGATATCTTTACTTTAATTTAAATGTTTAATGTGGACGAGTATTAATTATTATTATGAAAAATATGATTTTATATTATTAGGTATAACGATTATTTAATATGATTTTTTTACTATGATGTAAATATTTAATGTGAACGCTATGGTATAATTATATTATATTATAATTTTTATTTGATAATATATCATATTAATTTTATACTACTACTTGATTTTCTTCACTGGCAGAGTTTACATGAGCCTAATTTTACCTGTTTTTTTTTCTAGCGGAGTTTATAATAAAATAAGGTACTTGTGGCGGAGTTTACATGCGTCCGAATCGAAGAGAAAAATGAGAATGCTATTGTTGAGCTATTCGATTTAGGTCGAATACCTAAGTAAATTAACTTGCTCTGAAATTTTTTTTATCTATAGTTGTCAAATTAGTGTCTTCTTGAATAGTAAGGATTTGACTGTCCAGAATTCAGGTTTTTGTTTAATCTACGTTTATATTCCAGCATCAAGTACATATATACCTATACGTACAAATTATATCCTTATTTTGGTAATTTGGTATTATTTAATTTATAGGTGTATACTTTGTTATACGTTTTAATAAGTAAGTTGTATTTTAAGTACAACAGAATACAATTTTAGTATGAATCATACATAACATATTATTATAACTTATAAGCAATTTATGACTGCCCCTCTTCATCCAATTCCCATAACCAATTCATATAAATACTTCAAAACCAAGGACATACTAAAAATATACGTACATATTTATAAATTAAGTTGTTTTTCAAATTTAAAATGATAAAATTTATTTTTTAATGGTCTTAAGTGTATGCTCAGCTATGTATGAAAAACTGGTTACCTTATAAATACATATAGAACATAGGTATACGTGTTATAAAAAATATAATTACAATATATAAAATATTTAAAGATTCCAAATTCTTCCAACCTTGGTGCTCCTAACTACGTCATAAAACGTGAGATGAAAATAAATCTTTATATAGGTATCTGGTATTCCCGGAAGACTGCTAAGATAAATTACTTAGAATTCCTGAAAACATCAGATAATTACCACCGCACCGATTTCTATATGTTTCGAAGCTAATTTAACTTTACCATTTTGAGTTTCTTGACCACACATTGATGTTTTTGTTTCTTTTTTTAAATTATAATTTAGGACTTAGCAGATACGATTTGTATAATGAAAATTGAAAATCCAAGGCTCAATCAGTCTCGAATTCGAAATTATCATGTTACTGACCCTGCCTATGTAATTATATTATAATATTCGTATAGTCTGATCAATGAACACGCAGTATACTATTACAATATAACTGCTTTATCGTGTGATAGTTCTGTGGTAAGATGGAAGAAACTGATACGTAATTTTTGTTATTTTTTAGAAAATAAATTTAAAATTTAATTTTGATGTAAAAATTCCAGAAATATTTATTCTTCTCCATAAATATTGTGACCATAAATAACACGGTAAGAAAAACACCTAAAGGAAAACTAAGCATATCACCTGTTGCACCTCGTGAAATAAACTTATTATAATATTATAGTGTCGAATAGTGTAAGTATATTAAGTAATGAGTATCTAGATACTGCCTTACCGAGTTTTAGAACTTTTATCAGCCAAAAACCGTTAAAACAAATTTAAAAATTTAAATTTCATACCTACTTAATTATGCCAGAACATACTATTATGCATTAATGGTATATATTTCGGGGCCTTAAAGTTTTAGGCACCCCAGGCCTAAAATATAAAAATTATAATATGTCTTCCTATTCTATGTTTAAGAAAAAATATAGGTTTTAAAAATAAAAATGTTATTTTAAAAATTTTTAATAGTATAGGTAGATAATTATATTATCGAAGTGAAGTAAAGTTGTGAGTTACACTGTTCAGTTTCATAGATTATCTATCAAAATACAGTTCAACCTACCGAGTTATACTCGGTATAACTCACTGTTTCTATTTATGTCTTCTAATATATCAGTATAAAAAACTGATAATGAACAAAAGTTTTAATTCTTGATTTTCAATCATTTTCATAAGCCCAATCTATGGATTATTAAAATTTCAGATGGACAAAAGTTATAATTCTAATTTTTTTTGCTAATTATATTATATACTTATGATCTATTGGACGCTCCAGCCTGACTCATAAGATATTTATCATTTATCAATAAAATGACTATTTATGATGTCTACATATATTTATATGTATAGTTAATAAGGAAAAACATTAACTATCGTGGCGAGTGAACGGCCAAAAATATTTATATACCATATACATTATACTTGTATCATAAAATTAAAAAAAATACTATTTATTTTATACAATGTGTTGTCTCATTACAATACAATTCTTAATCTCTTGCACAAATAACTATTTAGGTTTTCAATTTCAAACTTTCGTTTAAGTGTATAAAATATTTTTCTAATCTTTCTAATTTCACAGATCAAGAGCAAGTGGTTATTGGTCAGAATTATATACGTTATGCTAGTACTGTTATTTTTTCATCTTTACTTAATTTTGTTTTGATTTTATCAAATTATCATTAAATTAACAACACTATAGCTCAATTTAATGATTAAAGGATTTTTATAGGTAAACAAAAAACAAAAAATCTAATAATATTTATATTTAACTTACTTACCTACCTAAAAATAAAGCGATACTAAATTAATAAAATACAAGTTGGTACAACGTACAAAACTTGATTAAATCATCTTCTCCAACAAAGAATCTCTATTATAAAGTAGAAGCAGTATTGCCCAATGTTAAGTTTTAAACTATAAAATAACCTACGATTTTTTTTTCAATTTTTGGTTTTGCTAAACCACGTATTTATTACGATTTCTTCACAATGTTTCAACGGCTATTGTAAAAGTTTAACCATATACATTGACAATTGTAACTACCTACTATATATTCCATAAAATACATCTTGAGTAAGGAAACTTGTAATTATCAGCGTCAAGTTTTTCTACTTTTTCAAATCCGAAGTAGAATTATTAAATTGACAAGTTTTTTTTTTTTGATAGGTACGTGGCTTTGAGTATCAAATGTTCAAAATATATATTACTACTTAAATATAACTTAAAGTATAAAGCAATTTTACTCTGCTATATTATAATATAAGTGTAAGTAAATAACTATTATATAATAAAATGTTAACATTTGCAAATCAACCAGCTTCTAATATTGTAGGTATATTTCTAACTGTTAAATGTACCTAAATATTATAATACACGTTTTATTGTTAGATCTGAAAATCAATAATGTTATAAACAATTTATTGTACGTAATTTTTAACACAATAAGTTTCCAGTTTAATACGAGTCTTGCACAGTATTTTTTTAAAATTAAAATTGTTTGGTGTAGAACGAATGAATACACCATCGGACTATAACACGATGTATTCACTTACATTGGAGAAGTCTTTCACGAATCGGCGAATCCATTGAATATGGTGACTTACGTCCGTAAAAACAGCAAATAAATCATTTATGTTTGGATCCGTGACACTCACTATTCCAGTTAAAAATTGTAAAGTACCATGTTTATGTGTTAAACCTGAACCAATGAATATTTCAGTAATATTTTGTCCTGCAATTTAACCAAAAATAATCATTATGCATGTAGGTACGTACAAATAAAAACCGTTTCACCGATGTAAAATACTTATACCAGATTACATGGACAATTATTTAACATTTTATGAATGAATAGTAAGCTATTGATTCCTTAAATATAATTATGACTTGCCAATTATATTTTAGAAACCACGAAATTAAACAATTTAAATTTAATCTGACCAGCAATAATACATATAATGTAAATACCGATTAAAATATAATAATTAAAATAATTAATAGATATTCAGAAATTTTAAAATGCATTTTTACTTTTACGTAAATCAAATCAAATAAAAAAAATGTGTCTTTATCCGAAACCACAATACAATTTACAAAACAGCAAATAAATTTTCAACATTTATAAGTAGCTTTATCATTAAGTACCTACCTATTATGAATTTATGCAAAATATACTTGTTGATTGTCATAATTTTATATTACCTAATTCAGAAACAGCGCAAAATTTATCAATAGTCACTAACGATTGAAATCCATTGGCATACATATCACGACAAGCATTTTTTTCAATATATGATACATTAGCTTTTAATAAAACAGAACTTGTTTCCGTCATTTCCGTTTTTCCCCAACCAATAACCTATAAAATAAATTATTTATAATAATTCTTTTTACTATTAAATAATTAAAATTACAATGATTGAATTTTCAATCCATATATTATATACACACTAAATAATCAAAGTATTGTTATAACAGACAACTGTTATTTTTTTTCAAATTGTGATTCTAAGTAAAGTTACAATAAAATTACAGTTAAATTTTGTCATTTCTGTTAGTTTTATTTTTGTTCTAGATGTAACCGATAATATCAGTTAAAAATTGTACGAGTATCTAAAGCAGAGACGGTGAACCTTTCTGTACTCACGTGTCAAATAAAAAATGTTGTTAGATTTTATTTTCCCTTTATGTCAACTAATTTGATGACTTTTCTTAAATCTAAAAAGTATAAGCAAAATTTAACATTCGATGAATGTAGTTGACAGTTGCGTATGTCACGAAGTCACGGAGTCATAGGTTCACCATTTCTATTAAACTTATTCAAGTATTCAACAAAATTACCTTTCCTTTAGATCCGTTTGTAACAGTGTATTGATTGGACCAATCGATACAAACTGGCAAAACAAAGTCGCTGATCGTAACTTGAGTACGTAATACAATAATAGCTAAATCGTCGACATAATACCCAGAAAACCCATAATAACTCTCTTTTAGATAAATTAAATACACCTAAAATGTTTTGTTTTGTAAAAATATTTAGAACCCAACAATGTTTTGTTCTGAAATGAGAAATTATACTTACATCGATAATCTGAGTAAAATTGTTGTCTTTTATAGAAATATCACTAGTGTACTTTCCAACGGCAATTTTATAAGTATTATATTTATTCGTCAATATTCTATCAGTATTTCCTTCTTCCCAATAACATCGAGCAGCTATAGACATTAAAATATATTGTTAATTTTTTATCAAATATATTTTCCTGCAAAGATTTTATACCAGTAACAACTAAATTTGCTGTAATTAATGTTCCGCTGCATATTAATTCATAATATTCGTCATGGTGACTGTAATTTCGTTGATATAATGCAACATTCCAAGGCACTGTTCCATATTCTATTTTCTCATCGCTCGGAGTATATAACTGACCACAAGCTACAATCATATATTTTAATTTAAAATTAAATTAATAACTAATATAATAATAATAATATAATAATATACTACTATAATATTTAGTTATAAAATAAAATACGAGTATAATGTCGATGGTTTTAAAAAAAATATGCAACTATAACAGGGACGTACGCAGAAAAAAAATGTTGGGGGGTGCTTTTGAAAAAAGTTATTGAAAAGTAGAACTTTTTTTTCAAATTATTTTGCACCCATCACATTGATATACAATAAATATATTTTTATTTTTATTCAAATTATATTAATTATTTTAATTTGTTAGTATTAAATTTTTATTACAAAAACTAAATATTTCAGAGGGTGTTTGAACTCCAAAAACACCCCTTGTGTACGTCACTGAACTATAAATACACATGTCTAAAGTTCAACTTATAGACGGAAATCCACACGTTCATATAATTAGCAGTTTTGTATTAATTAGATATACGATCGTGTGCGGATATATATACATATAACATACATACATACACATACATACATACATACATACATATAAGTATTGTATTTATTTTAAATACCTAAATAGAAAAGCTTCAACATAATAATGTCAAAAGTTATTTTTAGATATTTATTATAGACTGCATAATTGTGTTATGTATTTTATAGATTTTAAAATGTTATAAAAATTATATTAATTAATTATTATAAATATCTAAACTTTTACGATCTCTAAAACGTTTTAAATTTAAACCTACATTCAATCATATTAATTAGGATTGCAAAATCAATAACTTTAGATATCGATAAGACGATAAATAAGAGTTCAAAATATTAATATACAGTTTAAATACTTTATAATATGCTTACTATAATTTGGTAATTTTTTTTTTAGTTATAAACATTGAATAATTTTGAATTATTATATGAAGTTTTTTTTATAATATCATATTTTAAAATGTTTATTCTACTCGTATATTCCAATTTCCACGTGTTTTAGTGCTCTAAGTTCAGGGCGCTGATAATATTAATTAATAATCATAGTAACAAGAATAATGAAAAAATACAGTTACATGGAATACACGTATATAGATCATCATCACTCCACGTTGCATCTTCCAGGCAAAGTAATTGATTTGAGAGTTTTTCTTGTTTGCTTGATAATGTATGAGTGGCTTTACATGTTTGATACAATATAGTGCCAGATACTGCATTTAAACAACTAATATATTTACCCTCGAATGTACATTCAAAATCTATACTATCTGATTCCATAGGTGGACACATTTCTAGTTACATCAATAAAATATATAATTAATGCACATTCAGTAGTAACGATAATTAAGTATATATTATTACCAAATATCTATCAGACTAAATATTTTTTATTTAAAAATTATTTTTTACATAATCTGCATTGATGTAAAATATACAATAGAATAGGACATAATAAGTACTTACTCAAACATAATTCATCAGTTACAAATGGTCTCCATTGTCCGGATTCTGAGCACACCATAAATCTATAAGGAACAACTTTGTAATACCCAGCTTCACAGTCCTCCTCAACTATGCGATATTGTTCAACTGCAGTACCATGAGATAGAGAAACATTTTGGTTCCAATCTTTATAGAAATATTTTGTACCCTCAATTGCCGGTATCATACAAGTTTTTCTAAAAATCAATTTAACAAGTATTCAATCTTCCAGACACCAATTATCATACTATTCTATAATTGTATACGTTTTTTCGATGTATAAATAATAGGAATTAATTGCTTTCCTAACCAATAAGGTAGATATGCTTAAAAAAAAATGCAATATAATAATATATGTTATTTAGCTTATTTCAAGTAATATTTTTATTTTTTAGTATTTATTTTGGAAGATTAGAGATCAATTTAACTCGAAATAGGACTATTAAAGAAATTATACGAGTAACATACTTAATGTAAGACTGCTTTATTGGTTTTGTTGTGTCATTTTTTTTAGATATTTCACTCGTAAATTTTGATATTGATGTAGAGTTGGAACAATCTTCTTCATCAGAACCATCAACACACTGTTCGAAGCCATCACATAAATAATTATTACTTATACAAGCGCCATATTTGCACTTGAATGTATACTGTGGACACCTTTAATGTAAAATGTCAATATGAATCATATTTTATGTACTTAAGTTTTTTTAAACCTCAATCGACTTACATGACTGTTTCACATAAAAGTAGTGTTTCGTCAGATCCATCACTGCAATCTCTTATTCCATTACAAGTATTTGAGACATCAACGCACTGGCCAGATCCACACCCATATTCAGTTACACTTTTTGAATTAAGGTAAACGTATAAATACATAAAATTTGTAATATAAATTATTATTTCATAATATTTGATATGACAAGTTGTTTTATAAATTCCCGTACAATATAAATTTATTGTATAGGATAAATAATATGATTGTTACTTATTATATTATTGTAGCTACACATTGAATATAAGTAGACATTTTTTTTTTAGTAAATTAAATTCACTCCGATACAATTGAGACTGAGCTCCTAATTATGTATCGCTATCAGCACTGAAAGGCACTGGTTTCTGCTGTGCAAAAACATATTTTATATTGTACATAAAATATAATTCAAGAATAAAACTTATTATAGATAATAAATACAATGTAGGTATAGCCGTATAGGTACGTTTCTTAACACGCGACAATTTAAATTATAAATAAACATAATAAAAATATGATTTCAAAAATTATTAATTATACAGTATAAATTATAAATGGTAATTTATCATTATTTATTTTGAAAATATAATATATAATATGTATATTTACCAACCCTGGGCAATAAAATATGGTTTGTCGTTTTTCGAGTTTTCTATCACACAAAATACTCATTTCTAAAATAATAAAATATTACTGTTTATTCATAACAGACAAGTGTAAAAATAATAGAATTACCTAATAGATATTTTATTTTAAAGGCGATTTGCTAAATATATTCACCCAATTTTTTTCAATAATACAATTATTAAACATTTCATATTACTTAAAGACCAAATTTTAAAAGTCAACCCTACTTTTATAATACTGTAAATTATTTAACAGATCATTTTTTGAAAATGTTGACGCATCAAAATCGAAATTCGAACGAGTAGTTTATAAGTTTTTTTAACTTTGTGTACCAACAATAATAAGTCCTTAATAATGGGTTTCGAAGATATAATAATGGCCATAGTGACTTAAAATGTTGGTAGTTGATATTAATCTATATTACATTGTTATGTGTTATTATTTTATCACATTATTTATATTACATTTAGATATTTAATTTTTTTATAAAATTATTTTTAAGGAATATTATCCTTAATATAAATATTTTAATAATTGAGAAATAACTCATTTGAATATTCAACTAGATATGAAAAATTTAGAAAACTAAATTATCCAGTAAATAAATCTATTACCACGGGATAACAATCCTTAAGTAATAGAAAAAAAATTCCAAGAATGTAAAGTCTCTAAGCATACTCGAATTTAAAAATTCCCAAAATTATGATTTGAATAAATTTACAATTATAAATAGTGGTGATTATTGGTAAATCACTTATGATACTATTTTATCACTGTCAAAAATCCATATTTTTTATATTTTGAGCAGAGCGATAAATAATACATTCACGACTTTATCATATGTTTTTTTGTAGATGACCACACAATAAACTGTCAATAAAATAATATAATTTTTAAAAATGGAGGTAATTTTGAATATCAAATTGGATATAATCAAAATTAAAAATTTCCAGTACTTATTTTTACTGTTGGTAAAAACAAAAAAAAATTAAGTATAACGGAGATTTTTACTCAAGTCCAATTTTCATCAAATGTTTGTATTATTGTTTTCATTTACAATAAAATATTTCAGCTATTTTTGAGATACCTATTTTTAATTTTTTTTTAGGCAAAATTCATAAAATTAGTAAATTATTTTTTAGTTAGAAATTCATAATATTTTTTGTTTTATACCCAAGTTTTTAAAATAGAATACAACGTTCTTAACTGATTTTTCAACCTATATGTGAAAAAAAATTCTACGGAAAAGCCAAATCAATTTTTTTATAAGTATATCAAGTTAAAATTATTACGACATTCGACAATTATCCGTAAAATTATTATTTCTTCTCAAACAATTTCTGATATTTTATTGTGTATTATTTTAATAATTTGTTTATATATAATACTTAAATTATCGATTTTTTTATACTTAGTATTTATTCAACTATTATAAATAGATATAATAAATAGGTAAGGTTGGATACATGTATTGATGGATTGTAAGTAATATATTTAAATTACATACCAAAAATAAAACAAAAACATATTAACCAGGAAAACGAAGCTTTCATGGTCATCAACGGTGAACGTACAAAACAGTCGAAAATACACTAAATTTAATAAAATAACAACACTAAATGGATAGTTTTATATTAAAATCAATTATGTATTATAATTATTAATTTTTGATCGATTTATATATAACTGCTTATAATAATTACTGGTAAAATCTTATACATTAACTAAATATTAATATGGTTAAGCCAGTATAAACGCCTATGTTCGACTGCAGAATAGTGAATAGCTAGCGGGTTTATTACAGTATATAGTGGGGACTTAGAAGCATAAGAGAAGTTTCTCCCATCACTACCCATCATTCGTTTTTTAAGTATACTTGTGTTATAATAAAATATTGACGTTGAAATAAAATAAAATTAATAATTCAAATGTAAAATATACATTAATTTTGTTTGTCTATTATAACATATATACCTACCTGTCTTTATATTTTAATAAAACATGAGGCACATAGGAAACATTTGAGAGGTACTTGGAGGTGCTTAACACCCACAATTTTTGAATAGATCATCGAATATTTGTGTGAGGAGGGGGCAAAGCCACACACGGGTCACTTTAGTCAACTTAAATTTAGCACCCCCATAAATTTAATCTAAATTGCGTCTATGAATTGAGGTGATTTCTTTATCAACAGTTTTATTTGAAGTTCTACTGGACCAAATTTTTCTGGGCCTAGATGGCTAGATCAAATAGGTATGTTATGTCCATTTAATAAACATGAATCTACTCACACAATATAAAATTATAATAGCAGTTTATGAAATAGAAATCCACTTCATGAAAACACGATCAGTCGATCACACTATGTAAATATGACATATTACTTATACAAAGGTAATGTTCTGTATGCCTTTATATAAACACGTTTTTACAAGTTCTAGTATTTTCAAGATAATAATTTTTACGAGTATCGTCATCCGTTACTCGAGGCTCATATTAAACAAACATATAACTATTGCTTTCATATGATTCTTTATAAATTAATATTAAGTTGATATTACTTCTTTTATTATTTTTACAGATGTGGCTGTAATTTGGAACTACAACAGTCGACATATTCTTTAACCCTAAATATTAGTATTACATTACAGGCTCGTAGCCAGATCAGATTTTCAGATGGAGCAAAGTAAATTTTTTTTCGGGGGGAGGAATTATATACTAAAACAATGTCTTTCTAATATTTTTAATATTTTTAGGGGGGCAACACTCCTTCTCACCCCCCCCCCCCGTGGCTACTTGACTGCTGCATTATTTAAAAAAAGAACCAAATTTTTTTTTCCTGCAGATAAAAATTTGTTCAACTTATAATTAAAAAAATTCAATACAATTATACATAGTATTTTTCTGTTTGTTGTAAAACCATTCTATATGAATAAATAGTTATACAAAGATAAAAAAAAAATTATAATTGATAAATATAATATTCAAAAAAATAAAATATACTTATTAGTTATTTTTACTACGCTATGCAGCATGGGCGTAGATAGGAAGTATTTTCGGAGGGGGGTTTGGTCAGATATACATTAAATTTAATCCACAATATTTTTTTTTAATTGTTTTTTTTTTTAATTTCGGGGGGTATTTGAACACCCAAAACACCCCCCTAACCTACGCCCATGCTATGCAACAGTCGTAAAAGTTCTGTCACTCGCAAAAGTATAATTATTATAAATTCCATAAATCCAATCAACATGACTACTAACGTCTGTAAAAAGTGCAAATGATTCATTTTTTGATGCGTCCTTTAAACTCACAACTCCAGTTAAGAAATGTAAAGAATTATGTTCAAAAGTTAATCCACCTCCACTATCACCTCGATGAACTCCTTGTCCTAAAATGTCAGAGTTTAATAATAACACTAATACGAGTAGAAAAAAATAAACATAATAATTTGTGATATTATATTCTAAAATAATAATAACTAATACCTATTAAGTAATAATCAAAGTAGAAAATTAACTAGATATTATCAAAAACCATAACCATAATAAATACATATTACTTATGTCTATGACAAAAACCCACAATACGAAAGTGTGAGGTTACCATGTTGCTTTATTCACAATAGTATTTACTTCTGCAAAATTAAAGCATTTTGTGTTTATGCATTCTAATAATAGGTAGTTCTTATACATTTTTTATTAAACTTATTAGTATGATTGATTTTAGCAATATTCTTAATTTAACAATTTAAAAAAATAGAGTGGTCAAATGAGTCACGCTCAGCTGTATAGTAAGTCACTATAATGGATCTATTAAATTTGAATCCAATGATAGTTATCATTGTATACGAAAAACGATTCTGAACGGAGATGATTTGTCAGCTTAGGATATAATTTCCAATGGTTAGTGAAAAAGGTAGTTGATGTATTAATGACCTAAATACACCAAAATTTAAGTTATTTTCTAATTATTGTTAGAAAATTTATGGAAAATCTTGAATATTAAATTTTCAACTCTTAGCTACTTATAAATTATTGGGAATCTTACCTACAAAATAATTTGCAAATATTCATGATTTTGAAGAATTTTTGGCAATAATATTTGAACTTCAAATAATAATAAAAAAAATTTTGTTTCTATGTATTCTTATAATTATTGAATCATTTTAAGACTAACTTATGTGGAACTTTGTATTTAATTTTCAAGTATTTTGACTCAGCTGAAAAAATGTTTTCCATATTTTATAAAAAAAAATCTAAACAAAAACAAACATTTCAAATGCCTCTAATGACCTATTATAATGTACCAAGGATATTCACTTTTCCATCGAAAACCACCCCCGCAGTTTGAAATTGAAGCATTATTTCGACAAGTTATGCTGTACACACACAAAAAAAAAATAACACACATCATTATAAAATCAATACATTTATCACATCGTTCAGAATCAAAAAAGATTATGTTTTCTCGAAAACACGAAACTATAGTTCATAAGTCATAATGTAAAATTAATATTTAATAAAAGAATAAGCAATTATATTATTCTTGTACTTAGTCTAAAAATATAATGTACTCGTTAGGGATTATTAGATATAGAACGTTAATGACATTTGCTTTTTTTCTTTTGATACTATAAAATACTATCTGATACGAAACGATACGATACTGATAATTTACAGGTTCTAATAACTCATTATAACTTTTACTACTTACCAGTTTTATTACCAGCACAGAATTTATCAGAAGTAATAAAGTGTATAAAGTGTATAAATGAGCTTTGAGTTCTTTCATACATATTCCGACACGTCTTACGATCAATATATGGTAAGTCAGCTTTTAATAAAACTGAACTTTCTTCCATTTTTTCTGTTTGTCCCCAGCCTACAACCTAAAATAACAAAATTATTGATTAATATATATAACACAAAATTAACAAAGTTCGTGTATGAAGAAAAAACTGAAAGTAAAATTACATTATTCAATCATGAACCAACAATCATACATATCTAACAAACTCTAAAATAAAATTATTAACGTACCATACCAAACGAGTAGATGGATACTTATCATTTATCAATTATTTTAATTAAGTTATAAGAAATAGATTATAAATACTAAAATATACCAAATAATAATACATGTAAGTATCTCATAATCTTTTTCAAACAGCAAATAAGTTATGTTTAAATACGTAACTTTAAAAACAAATATAAATACGGGGAGATTCATTGAGCATGCTCGTTGCTCATCCATCACCTCCTTATATTCATTTATAAATGGTTTTTTTCGATTATGATTTTTGGAATTTTTTAGATTAATTAAAATTCATATACCTATTAAGATATAGTTTTATATTTTGTATGATACTTATTACAATGATTCAGAAATAGCTTACTATATTTACAATATTTCATGTTATAATTAAGTGATTTAGGTACTTATTTATAATATAGCACAATGTAAAAATTCAATAATAGTGCTAAATAAATTTACTTGTCCAAAAGATCCGTTTGAAATGGAATATTTTTTAGACCAGTCAACGCAAACAGTCGAAACTACATTGCTCATCGTAATTTTGATTGGTAGCACAAGAATGGCTAAATCTTCAGCATAATATTCGGACACACCATAATAGCCCTCCTTCAAATAAATCAATCCAACCTAAATTATTTTTAACAAAATATTTAATGAACCAAACCACTTTATTTTTTTAATCTGTGTTACATCAACAATCTGAGTAAATGCATTGTCCTTGATTGCAATGTCTCTCTTATACTTTCCAACAGCAATTTTATAAGTACCATTGTTTATAATTATTCTATTTGTCATCTCTTTATTCCAAAAACAATGGGCAGCTAAAATAATTATTTATGATTTTGAATTTAATATATGTATAATACACATTACCATGTAACTTACCAGACACAACTAAATTTGAAGCAATCAGTGATCCTCCACATATTAAGTCAAAACTATTTTTATTGTTTTTTCGATATACTGCGACATGCCAAGGTGCTGATCCATAATCAGCTTTAACACCCTCTAAAATCAATGGTTCGATTGGGGAATATGGCCGGCCACAATCTATAATAATATTGAATACATAAATTACTAGAAAGAATGTTCTAAAATGCAATCGTTTGGATATTTTACGAATTATGATTATAATACTATAATGACAATTGTTTTCAATATTCTTCTTTTATAAAAGCAATTAATAAAGAAATTAAGACATTCTAAATTTCTCAAAAATGTAAAAATATGTTTGCTATACAGTTATCTTTATATTTAAAGATTGTATTTATAGAATTTGAATGAATCAATAATATTAGAATAATACTTAAAAATATAATTACATGGAATACACGTATAAAGTCGATCACTCCAATTCCCATCTTGTTGACAACGTAATTTGATTGGAGTCTCTATTTGTCCATTTGGTACAGTGTGCGTAACTTTACATTTTGGTGTTAATATAGTACCCGGTACTGATGGGTTTGAACAATTTTCTCTTTTACCGTTAAAAACACAATCCAAATCTAAGCTATCCGAAATCATAGGTGGACATTTTTCTTGAAACATAAATCAATTATTAAATTGTTACTTACAATAATAATATTATATTATAAAATGATAATCACTCAAGTTTCAACAAATACGTCTTATATCATTTGTACAGATATTAATAGGTAAACAATAAATAAGAACACATGCTTACTCAAACATAATTTATCCTGATCTGGTATCAAATTTCCATCATTATTACAAATTTTAATTCTTTGAGGATACGTTTTATAGTATCCTTCATTGCAGTTCTCCTCGATTACGGTATTCATATCAATGTAAGTCCCAGGTGATAAAATAAGATCATGGCCAAATTTATTTCGGTTTAATGAATACACAGTACCTTCAATATTTGGTATCACACATGTCCTTAAAAATTATTATCACATAACAATAACTAAATTATGAATAATTAAAATTTTTAAGCAATGAAATTCATCATTAAAATTTCTTTTCTACGGATATAATTTATTGTAAATTGTGAACCCAAGATTGTTTAATAATACAATAATTTATTCTGAAAATTTATTGTTTTTTTTTAATTCTAATTTAACAAATCATATATGCTATGGTACCTAGTGGAAAAACCTTCATAAAATTGAGATCCAGGTACTTTAGGTTTACATGACTCTTAAATCTTATTATTTATAATTATAAAAATATATATATACCTACAAGTTAAATAATTATCATCTTTAAATTAGAAATGTTTAACATAGAAAATAAACAAATAGAACAATTATACCTACCTCATATTATTGGTCTGTGTATTGTCTATATTATAGGTATCTAGGTAATTTTTGTAATTTTTTTTTAACATTTCTGTATAAAAACCCATTTTTTGAAAAATTTGGACGTACCTGGTTATTGCACCGGTGCCTTCAATTGGAGTAGACGAGGTCGTAGTTTTGTGATCTTCAATGGAACCACAGTCTTCATCAGAACCGTCAATACAATCTTGGGAACCATCGCATTTTTTATGTTTACTTATACAGGCACCATATTTACATTTGAACATATTCTTTGGACATCTTTAACATTAAATAATAATTTAAGCTATTATACTATTTATACTTGTAGAATACAAATATATGTAGGTTTAGTTGTAAACATTTATTTTAATTCTATTCAATACGTACACGACTACTTTTGATTTACACAATTCCGATGTTTCATCAGATTTATCATTGCAATCTGAAATTCCATCACAAATGGATATTATATCTATGCATTCGCCAGATTTACAGCTATATTCCACAGTTTCTCTAAATAGTAAATATACAATTTATTTTACACATTCATAGTTATATTTTAGTACAATGTTTGTAAAACATACAAAATCAGTTTAATATTAAAATACATTTTAATATTTAATATACGTTTTAAAATAAGTTATACAATTTTAATCACTTAATTAAGGTTCAATTCAGAAGATCAAAATGATTTCTAATTTATAAGACTCATGTAGCAAATAATGTATTAATTTCAAAATGATATATTGATAAGTATGCATTTTGTTTGGGAGTGTTTATTGTACCTACACAAATTGTTATAGAATAAAAATTTGGTTTTCAACTTTGTGAATGGTATCTGGGCAATCTGGTAGTACATTTGAGTTGTCAAGAGTGACAATTCCGTGGTTTTTTTTTCAAAGAACTGTAAATAAGTTAAATTTTTATGTATAACAAGTTTTTTGCAGAATACATTTTCTTTATTTGGTTTAAATCGATAACAAATAACCGTAATTTAAGTGTTTAATTTTGTATTGAAAAATAATGATCAAAACACAAACCTCCAGTCACATATTTTCATACAATGATAACGAGTTATTGATGTTGAATCATGTAGATTTAACACACAAGTTCAAAAGCTTTAAAAATTGAAGTGCTGCATCACAATTAGCTATCATTACACTTTATATAATGTGAAAATTATATTCGAGATAAAGAATAATTAAACAATATAATTACAATCAAATTTGAGTAAAATGTCTATAGCAATTTATGTCTTTTAACGTTTTAGAATTACATCTATAACTTAGAATCCTGTTTGCTGTTATTATAATATTATTATCTTATGTATAATAAATTTAATACATACCTACTAAAAAGCAAACCATAAGTTAAATAAATCAAGTATAACCATAAATTATAAAAATACCACTTGAAAAACAATTACTTACTCACATCTACTCGTAGACTGTCTGGTTACTCGAGTTAGTTGAGTTTGTGACAGATTTGAAAACATTTTTAAGACAAGCGTTTCACATTCAGGTAAGTTTTCATCGGAACCATCGATACAGTCATTTTTACCATTACATTTTGCTTTTTTGCTTATACAAGCCCCGTAATTACAACGAAACATAGGACTTGGACATCTATTTTAACATAATATAAATTATAAAAATAAAATAAGAAATGATATATTTGTTAATGTTTTTAAACTCCAAACAGAATAGTATGAATAATTTTCCCATACGTTACATTCAATGGAGCACATAAACTTTGAGTCTCATCTGACTTATCTGAACAATCTGCAAGTCCATCACAAATTGATAATAAATCAATACACTGCCCATTTGTGCAGCTGAACATATTGTCTCTATTAGTATAATGTAACATAAAATATATTTAGAATTAAAAAAAAATAAAATATCATTGAAGTCTGACCACAAATTATTTTTTTTAAAAATCTATAAAGCAAAACAATTTAATTAACATAAAAATGTTAATACCTTAGTCGTACAGTTACTATATAGTATATACATTAATACATTTAATATTTTTATAAACTCAAAGTTCTTAAGTATGGTTAAAGGTTAACAAAATTTTAAAAAATTAAGGTATAAGTATTTGATGAATTATTATAAAAAAATTGGTCCCCAAAATCCCTTATTATGCAAAATAGTGGGGTGGGTGTAATAAATTTAAGGAGTTAATATTCTAAATATTTAATAGTTCATAATTTTAAGTATAAAAAAAATAATTTAAAAATGTGAGCTACTGAACACAAACTGAAGTTCTTTTAACATCTAAGGTGGAACGATATTACCAAAAAAAAATCCTTTACATAGTATTCAAATACTAGCATTAATCTAATTTAATTTATTATACCATCTATCACAGATTCTACAGTATTCACTTATGTAAACCATACTTTTAATTTAAAATTAAGGTAGCCTACTCTTAATAATTTTTTTTTTTTTTTTGTTTGATTTTAAGAAAATTTAGAAAATGATTGTAACATATAATATGAATTTTCAAATTGTTATGATTAATTTAAATTTTAAAATAATCAAATACATAATGGTATTATACATGTTTCTGAATAATTTGTAGGATGACTTTTGTAGGGAAGTAATGATTATTAGTACCTACAGGTAGTACTCTGTTCACCCAAGAGATCAGAATTGTGAAGTGGACGAAATCTCGTCCTCTCCCTCTACAACACCTTGTGACTTTGGCCCACCTAATTATCAGTTATCACCTGTTGCTCTAGAGTCTAAAGGGTAGGCAAGTTAAAGTAAGGCACTAAAATCTATAGATCTTAAGCTATACAATATCGCGTTTTATTGTAGTGTTTGCGATCCATATGTTGTGTTAGACTACATTCCGTATAACACAACCTAGGTATATAAAATAGTTTAAGTCACGGAAAAGGGATTTTTGACGAAGCAAAGTCAAAAATATGCACTTAGTAATCCTGGTCTCATAGCGAACAGAGTATAAGTAGGTATTTTGTTAAAACATCATATAAAGTTACCAACTTTGAACATGGTCCAGTTTGTCGTTTTTTGAATAAAGTATTACACAATACGCCCGATCCTGAAACGAATAATTTGTATTTTAATTATGTTGGTATGTTTTTTGGTATTCTTATTTCCGTTAATACAAATTATTATTTCCTATTTTAAATTATTTTCTTTTATCGTGATGCCATTGTATTATACTACTATTACTATACATAACTTACTAATATATAATTATAATAACGTACCTGTTGTACCCAAAGCGAAGCATAGACATAATGTTAACCAAGACCTTGTCGCATTCATGGTTCTATTCGTCGACGAAAAAGTTACAAAGCTACAAATTATAATACATCATTATACTTTTTATCGAAATAATATTATTTCTTACACGCTCAAATGTGACGACGAAAACATACAATTCTATCACAATAATAATGTATCGATGGCAAAACAACTACAAATTTAAATTATTTACTTATTTAATTATAAACAAAACTAACGAGTAAAGTTATCCGTTCGGGATGCGAAAGTTGGTGGTAACCTTTCAATAAAAATTTGATTAAATTTTCCACAAAATGTTTAATAATAAATCAATTCAAACATTAAAAATAAAACAGCAATAATAATAATAAAAATATGTTAACACAATGTTCTACTGTGCAAGCCGTGTAAAACGTTAGAAGAACGTCTTTTGTCTAACGTGCTTGGCATATCGTATATTACTGTAGCCTGCACTGTGTTCGTCGTGGATACGTCGTATATATTATGTATATGCATATATTTACGCGATTTAAGCTGTCCAGAATGCCGAAGGACAAATTATTTTATTATATACTCGTAAATTATAAGAAGCTACTACTACATAATACATATTATTATTTAGTTAAGGACAAGGTCGTAGCCAGAAAAATATTTTTTTTTTTTTGGGGGGGGGGGGGGTGGTTATGTATAAAAATATTATATTATGTAATAAAATATGAAATTCTAACTATTCAGTCTTATTTCAAAAAAAAAAATTCGGGGGGAGGGGGGTTTGAACCCTGAAACCCCCCCTGGCTATACGGCTTTGGTTAAGGATCATTTATTTATTTACCCGCGGCACTTGACCAGTTGTTTTTAAAATGTTACGCCGTAAGTTATACACTTGAACGTCTTAAGAAAAAATATGTGGTACCCACTTTTTTGATTTCCGTCTTACATACATACAGAGCATAGCAAATTATCGTCCATCGGAATCAGTTGTATGCTATTAGCTTTAATATTAATATTAATAATAATCAGGGACGTAGCCGGGGCTGGGATCTATGAGGTTTAGACCTAACTTAATACTCCCCCTCCCCCGAAATATCAACGACGAAATTTATTAGAATATGAGTGGTACGAATAAGATAGTATTTTAGCAGTGTTTTAATAGTCGTATACCTAATTATTAATAAAATGTTATAGAAAAATAACCAAATTAAATAGTTAGCACACACATAAATATATAATATTATATTCTCGTAGGTTTCTGTTTTTAAGTATTATACACAACTGCACACAAGTACAAAACTGGTTATATCGGTTTATTCGTACGTACATGATCTATATATATGCTAATAACTACAGTTTATTTTCGCAAATTGGGTTCGCTGATCTAATCAAAATAATTTTCAATATAAAATCCTGAAGATTTTTATAAACATTTCTCGAATGAACTTATTAATCTGTACTTCGTTTTTTTAGGTGAATTAAAGAAAAGAAACTCAGAATCCTTAGAAGAACTGAGTAAATTAATAGAGAATAATTTTCTTACTAAATGACAATTGGTGATATTTTTAGGTTATTATATTTAAATACTTCATTTTTAATAAATTTGAATAATCATAATTTTAATTATTCACACATAATACACAGAGGTACCTACACAATTTTCACACTTATTATTTTTAATCTAAATAGTAAGTTCAATAATGAACTAAACACTAAACGTCTAAACAGAACCAATAGAACTGATAACTGATGAATGATGATAAATAAATACAGTAAATTAATAACTTTTCACTTTACAGTATGTCCTGTCGTATATGTACCTTAAATATCTGAGTTCGATGACCAAAGATTGAAATGAGATTTTCGGAAGATGACTGGGGAGTACTAAAGTACACATGTTGAAATAATTTTTAGTCCTTGCATGAGCAATACAAATTTTTTTTCTAAGTCATAGTTGGTTAATTGACCATGGACCTATTGGAACTAAATTTAAAATTGACTAAGTTAATATTGGTTAAATTTCAAAAATAATTTAATAGATTTTTCCTAAAACGGTATACACGTAAATATTCGCAACACATTGCTAGAGAATTCGGTATTTCAAAAACAAAAGTACACGTCATATTCAAAAAATACAATTTACATACTTACATCCTTATAGGGCCAATCTAGTACATGCAACGTTTATGACAAGGCTATGCAAACGCAGATTAACATTTATTACATGGATATATTAACAGAAATTAATATCGACCCCTATAATTTTTAAATTACTCTTTGTGGGTGGGGAAATTCCCAAAGTATTATACCTTATTAATAATTAAATATATCTATCTTATTTTATACTTATTTACTCGGTGAGTTGCATTTCAGAGGAAGCTATATTTTGCTGTAAGGAAGAAAATCTATAAGTTGAAAAAGTTGTTTTTTAATCGCCTTAATGTAATTTTGAGTGACAGATATATGGCTATTTATAATAATTTGAAAATCGATAAAAAATTGATAGTAAAATAATTATCCGTATTTTGCTTAAATAGGGATGAATTAGGTGTTTGAGCAAAAGAAGCTTGGGAATAAGAAAGGTATGATTTTAAGTTAAATTAGTGGTTTGTGTTTGGCACTAAAACCTTTCAGTTATTAACTTAGAAATTAAAATTAATTATTTTGTTAGGTGGAAGAATTCAAGTGATATTGAAGCTCTTATAGTGATTCTACAACTTTCGTTATTTGTTGGGTGGACTACATCGCAAAGTAATTCGCATCTAGCGGTAGAATGTTTGGATTTTTAACAATCGGAAGTTAAGTAATTATTGACCAACATTGAACATTTCTTGAAAGGTGTGGACGATATTTTTTTGAGTGGCCGTAATCTTGGCTATAATGACATTTTATTGTATCCTTTCTTCCGCGGGGTTCTTTCACTTTAAGTTTTGATATGAAGTAGAGATGTCAAATTAAATATATCTTGATTTATTTCGGCCGCTTCCAAGTCGTTAAATAACATTGGGAGTTTGTTTTTTGTTACCTTCTGAAAAACATAAGAACATTTGCCACCAGCCGTAAGCCTAAGTTTTCGATAATAATGTCAACTTCCGTAGTTGGTGTTGATAAGTATATATCACCCTGCAATCTTAGGTGTAACAATTCATATTATAGCTATGTGATTGTTATGGGTTTATCCGTATAGAATATAATTCATAAGATAGTCAATATATGCGACCCATTGCCGACTGTACGTTAGTAGGTACCCCGAATTAATAAATCATTATTTTTCAGGGTAAGTAGTAAAATTTGTTGGGAGATTGAATGTGTCTAGATTACTTTATTTTTATCTTCCAATCAATACTTCTTGTGATTGAAAGATGTGGAATTTGGTGCTTTTCTCAATTAAAAAGTGAATTGTTTTCCTATAGATTGTTTAAAGTTTTAGTACATTTATAGATGACTTGAATAGAAAGTTACCTATACTTTTAAAGGTGGAGGTGACAAAATTTTACTTTCGTTATTTTGCACCTGAAGATTTTGTGTTAATTTGGGTATGTAAAGGCGTACTACATATAGTTTCTTCACTTACGACAAGTAAAGAATGTTTTTAGGTTGTTACGAACAATGGCTTTAGTATTGATAGTTTAGTCGAATTTTCTAAAGATAGAATTGTTGTTTGAGGGTAAATGAAGCCAGAATCATCTATTTCACTGGACGAATTGAATACGTCACTTGACGCTCTGAATGCGATTACTGCTTAATGTGTTTATTTTGTGATTATTTGACATTTTATTTATAGATTTGCCTTTTTATTTTATAGTACCTCGGCAATATCACCCGAGTTCTTATTTAATCGTAAGATAGCAAATGTTGATAAGCTGTAGTCCTGTAGACTTCGTGGTGTATCCTACACGTAGGTATACTAATTGAATAATCGAACAGTTTCAAGATTTCAACTAATTCTAGTATAACGCATTCATACATTCAGTGATGTACATTTTTTTAAAAAATTAACGAAGATATAGGTGGTACAAAAAGTATAGCATTAGCGATTAAGCGTTTCCCGATGCACAAACGACCGCACTGCGCACGAGCACAGACAGGACTATTATTATCATTTGTATAAATTAGTAATATTTTGACAAGAACTGTTCGTTATTCGAAGCTTTAGAAAATGTACCCCAAATAAATGTTTCCATTTCATGAAATATTTAGTTTAATATATTATGTCCATTTGGCATTTAATAAACCTGAGTTCTACTGACATAATTCAAGAATAAGTCATAAAATGGAAACCCAATTCCGGAATAACACAATAGTTTTATGTCGTTAAAATTATATAAATAAAACATTTTTTAAGATCCTTTAAAGACTTAGTCACTGAAAAACTTGTGAGGTGGGCTGGTGGCTCATGTATTAAACTAATTTATCAAATAATCATTATGTAGGTAACTCACCATATTAAAAATCAGTAGTTAACTCCATACATTTTTATAATAATAAACTAAACAATAGAAATAAACTAAAAAATTATAATATGTATTATGTACTTAAATAAATTAACGATACCTACCAACAGGAGTATACTTTGATGTAATTTAAATACCAAACCATTAGCTACCTGTAACAACCTAACCCCCTATATAAAATAATAAAAACTAACTGAATAAAAACAAATTTGTAGCTGTATAATAATAATAATAATGATTAATGACTTATGCAATATTTGTTTATTTATCTATTGTTACTATAACATGATTCTTTACATAATATTATTCAGATTAAATGTTTTATTGTTACCACAGTTATGGCCGTGATTTGGAACTTCAACAGTCAACATATTCTCTGACCACAATAAGTGCAGCAAAAATAACCAAATTTATTCACCTGTATATGAATTTATTCACAGAAAGTATAAGCACTGCTAAACTGCTATCATTAAACACAAAAATGTGCTTGATCGACTAGATTGGTGATAATAAGAAGTTTGTAATCACTTCAAACTTTTACTGTTTAGGAATACTAGGCAGTTTTTGGTAATCCTTAAAAAGTATTACAAATTTTATATTTATATATATGACTAACAAATAATACAAAAATAATTGTTTTATGTTATAAAATACTTAAACAAACTTATTAAAAATATACAATCAATATTGTTATTGCAAAATATTTTAATTCATAATTTAATTAATTCAATACAACTGTATAGTGTATACATTATTTCTCTGTTATAAAACTATTCAAAATGAATAAATAGTTAAACAAAAATAAAAATAATGATTTATAAATATCAATATAATAAGTACTATAGTATAGTATACTATATACTATACTATACTATAGCACTATACACAATATTCAAAAAATGATAATATACTTATTAGTTATTTTTACTACATTATCCAATAGCTCTATAAAATACTGTCACTTGCATAAGTATAATTAGAAAAAATTTCATTAATCCATCCAACATGACGACTAACATCTGTAAAAACTGCTATGGAATCATTTGTGTTTGCATCCTTTACACTTACAATTCCAGTTAAAAAATGTAAAGAGCTATGTACAAAGGTTAATCCAGCACCACTATCGCCTTGATGAACTCCTTGTCCTAAAATGTCAGAGTTTAATAATAACACTAATTTGAGTAGAAAAAAATAAACATAATAATTTATGATATTATATTCTAAAATAATAATAACTAATACCTATAAAATAATAATCAGAGTAGGAAATTAACTAGATATTATCAAAAACCATAAATACAATAGGTAAATGCTTATTATCTATGTCTATGACAAAAACCTACAAATGAAAGTGTGAAAATATCATGTTGTCTTATTTACAATAGTATTTAATTCTACAAAAGCAAAGCATATTGTGTTTATGAATTCTAATAATAGGTAGTTCTTATATATTTTTCATAAAACTTATTAATTTGATTGATTTTAGCAATATTCTTAATATTACTATAATTTTAAAAAAATTATGTTTTCTCGAAAACACAAAACTATAAAGTCCATAATGTAAATAAATATTTAACAAAAGAATAAGCTAATCATTAGTAATCATTAGATATAGAATGTTGATGACATTTGCTTTTTTTTCATTTGATTTTATTAAATGCTATCTTAGTTAAAAACTCGTTTCATGATTTATTAATTTAAAATATACTATTATTATTTTGCATTTTTTGTTTTCTAATATCATTTTTTTCATATTATGGGATACTATTTGTAGTTTTTGTATAATATGGGACATTTTTTTCAAATTTTAGATCATAAAGAAAATTTGTATGTTTAAACAGAAAAAAAGGTACTGAATATAGAATATAATAACTCATTATAAACTTTTATTACTTACCACCTTTAGTACCAGCACAGAATTTATCAAGAGTAACAAAGTTTTGAAATCCGTTTTGATACATATTCCGACACGTCTGACGATTAATATATGGTAGGTCAGCTTCTAATAAAACTGAACTTTCTACCATTTTTTCTGTTTTTCCCCAACCGACAACCTAAAATAATAGGATAGCTGATTAATATAGGTAATACAAAATTAACAAAGTTCATGTACAAAGAAAAATCTGAAAGTAAAATTACATAATTTAACCAATTAACATACATACTCATATATAATAAATTATAAAATAAAATTATAGACATACTAAACCACAGAAATGATGAATATTTATTAATTATTTTAATTAAGTTATAATTATATACTAACTTATATTAAGTTAAGATTATGAAATACTAAAATGTACCAAATTATACTACATGTACTTCAGAATTTTTTTCAGAAGGCAAATAAATTATATTATTAATATGTAATTTTAAAAATAGATATACAGTGAAACTTCTATAAAACGAACTTCAATTTAACAAAATTATCTAGTTAACGAATAATTCTATTTAAAGAATTTTTATGAGGAATAAAAAATATTTGTATAATAGAGAACTTCATTAAAGAGAATTAATGCAAGATCAACAATGAGGGTCGTGGTTCTCAAAAATTATTTGTTAACTAGATAATTTTGTTAAATTGAAGTTCGTTTTATAGAAGTATCACTGTAAATACAAGGCAATTAATTGAGCATGATCATTGCTCACCTGTCACCCTCTTTTATTCATTAATTTTTTTTCAATTATGATATTTGGAATTTTTAATATTAATTAAAATCCAAGTATAGAGATATAGTTTTATATTTTGTATGATAATTATTATATGATACAAAGATAATTTACTATATTTACAAATTGTTTCTATCATAATTAAGTGCTTTACCAATCTATAATGCACAGTCATTTAAACATGCAAAAATAGTGCTTAATAAATTTACTTTTCCAATAGATCCATTTGAAATGGAATATCTTTTAGACCAGTCCATGCAAACAGGAGAAACTACATTGCTCATTGTAATTTTGATTGGTAACACAAGAATGGCTAAATCTTCAGCATGATATCCGGAAGCACCATAATAGCCCTCCTTCAAATAAATCAATCCAACCTAAATTATTTTTAACAAAATATTTAATGAACCAAACCACTTTATTTTTTTAATCTGTGATACATCAACAATCTGAGTAAATGCATTGTCCTTGATTGCAATGTCGCTCTTATACTTTCCAACAGCAATTTTATAAGTACCATTGTTTATTAATATTGTATCTATCAAACTTTCTTGCCAAAAACAATGAGCAGCTAAAAAAAAAATTGTTTGTGATTTTGAACATACCATATAATGCATACCAGCATACAACATACCAGATACAACTAAATTTGGAGCAATCAGTGATCCTCCACATATTAAGTCAAAACTATTTTTATTGTTTTTTCGATATACTCCAACATTCCAAGGTGCGGATCCATATACAGCTTCAACACCCTCTAAAATCAATGCTTGGTTAGGAGTATATGGTCGTCCACAATCTAGAATAATATTGAATATATAAATTACAGGAAGGAATGTTCTAAAATCCAATCGATTGGATATTTTAAGAGTTATGATTATAACAAGGGCTCGGAAGTTGTAGGAGTTGCATATTTTTCTGTATGCTCTCAATTTATAGCAGACCAAGCTAGAAATCCATTCTATACATTGATGAGTTTTAATAAAAAATTAAAAAATGCATTTTTTTTGCATGTCAAATTTAGAAAAAATATGCATACTTCTCAATTTTCGTGATATTTCTATACTTGTTTAATATTTTCTTAAAAAAATTGATGTTTTCTTCTAATAAAATTACTTACGGCAAACACACTGTCGGAAACTAAAGAAGAGTAAATCGAACGGGTTGACAATCAGTGCAATGTCGGAATATTCCAACTATTGCATCACTCACTCGTCCGACAAAGTCTCAGCTAAGGAGGTCTCCGTTTACCTACACTACATAAGTCTGTCCTGGTTGGGTCATACTACAATGCCGATAAAAGACTAAATACTGATCAGATGTTCATGTGATTTATCGACGATTACGGAATGAAGGTCCCGTGTTCTGTCACAGACTTGATCAAGTTGGTTAATTTTGTTTGAATATTTAACATATTTTCATGCATATTTTACAATTTTTTTATGCATATTTTGCCTTTTTCAACTCCAACAACTTTCAAACCCTACCTAATTATAACACTATAATGACAATTGTTTTCAATTATGTTGTTTTATAAAAGTAATTAATATAAGAATTAAGATATTCTAAATTTCTCAAAAATGTAAAAATATGTTTACTATACAATTATCTTTAAATTTAAAAATTGTATTAATAGAATTTAAATGAATCGATAATATTAGAATAATACTTAAAAATATAATTACATGGAATACACGTATAAAGTCGATCACTCCAATTCCCATCTTGTTGACAACGTAATTTGATTGGAGTCTCTATTTGTCCATTTGGTACAGTGTGCGTGACTTTACATTTGGGTGTTAATATAGTACCTGGTACTGATGGGTTTGAACAATTTTCTCTTTTACCGTTAAAAACACAATCCAAATCTAAGCTATCCGAAATCATAGGTGGACATTTTTCTTGAAACATAAATCAATTATTAAATTGTTACTTACAATAATAATATTATATTATAAAATGATAATCACTCAAGTTTCAACAAATACGTCTTATATCATTTGTACAGATATTAATAGGTAAACAATAAATAAGAACACATACTTACTCAAACATAATTTATCCTGATCTGGTATCCAATTTCCATTTCCTGAACAAAGCATAATCCTGTTAGAAGTAGTTTTATAGTAACCTTCCTCACAGTTTTCATGAACTGCAGTAGTCGGATCAACATTAGTCCCAGGTGATAAAACAGGTTTATGATCTGATTCAATTTGGATTAAAGAATACACAGTACCCTCAGTATTTGGTATCACACATGTCCTTTAAATAATTATCACATAACAATAACTAAAATATGAATGATTAGGATTTTAAGCGATTGAGTCCGCCATCCAATATTCTCTATTTTCTAGCTAGGAACACAATATATTATTTATTATCTATATTAACAAATTGTGAACCCAAGATTGTTAAATAATATAATAATATTTTCTAAAAATGTATTGCTTTTATTTTAACAAATTGTAGATGTTATGCAATACTTGAAAGCCCTGTATAAAACTGTGAACTAGGTACTTTGGTTTACATGACTCTTAAATCTTAATATTTATAATTATAACAAAATCTATGTACAGTACCAGTAGAACCTCGATTATCCGTCTCCCAATTAACCGTCTTTCACAGTTAACCATCAGGCCACACTTGCACGGACTTCTTGTGTGTTGCAGTAAAATCTTATTACCTTGTGTATGTATGTATGTAATTGTAAATAATAAAAAATAATAGTAATAATTTACCAATAAGTAATAGTACCTAATAATACCAATATGCATGCCATAATTATTAAAAAAAATAATAAAAAATATGTATGTATGTTTAAAAAAATGTTTGTTGTTCGCTTAACCGTCTTTTCGATTATTTGTCAAAGCTCTGGTCTCGAAACTGACAGTTAATCAAGGTTCTACTGTAACAGCCTTTTAAATGTTTTCACGATAATACTTGCTTAGCCTATCTTAAATGTTAAATAATTACCATTTTTAAAAATAAATATTAAACGTTAAAAATAAATTAACACAACAATACCTACCTCCTATTATTGGCCTGTGTTGGTGGTTTACTAGGTTGCAAGGTAGTTGATGGAATACTAGGTCTCGACGTGGTTTGTGTAATTGGAGTAGATGAGGTAGTATCTTTGCGATTTCCAGTGGAATCACAGTTTGCTTCATCAGAACCGTCAACACAGTCTTGGGAACCATCACATTTTTTCTGGTTACTTATACAGGCACCATATTTACACGTGAACGTATTCTTTGGACACCTTTAACATTAAATAATAATCTAAGCTATTATATTATTTACTTACAGAATATAGATATATGTAGGTATGCATGTTGTACATTTTTTTCTAATTCTATTCAATACGTACACCACCCCTGATTTACACAATTCCACTGTTTCATCAGATTTATCATTGCAATCTGGAATTCCATCACAAATGGATATTATATCTATGCACTGACCAGATTTACAGCTATATTCCGCATTAGATCTAAATAATAAACATAATTTTTTTTTTTACACGTTCATCATTATATTTTAGTATAATGTTTATAAAACATGCAAAATAAGTATAATATTTAAATACATTTTATTTTATATAGGTATATGTTTAAAAATAAGTTATACATTTTTAATCATTTGACTTTAATTGCATAATTGAAGGTTCAATTGAGAAGAACAAATTTATTTCCAGTTTATGCGACTCATATAGTCAATGGCGTAACTACAGGGAGGTGATGTAGGTGATATATCACCCCCCAAACCTTTATTTTTATAATATAATGAATTATAATTTGTAAGATACCTATAAATGTTTTTTTTTTTTTTTTTTACTAATGAAAAATATCTATATCACCCCCCACAGAGTAATCCTAGTTACGCCACTGTATATAGCAATGAATATATTAATTTTACAATGATATATTGATATGCGTTTTGTTTATGAGTGTTTATTGTACACAAATTATTATAGATAAAACTTGGTTTTCAACTTTGCGAATGGTTTCTGGTAATACATTAGAGTTGCCAAAATTCCATTGTTTTTTTTAAATATTTTTTAAAAAAACTAAATTTTTTCAACAAATTTTTGTTTATTTAAATTAAATTAAAAACAAATAACCGTAATTTAAGTTTTTAATTTTATATTGAAAAAATATGATCAAAACACAAATCTCCATAGTCATACATTTTAATACAACTATAAAGTGTTACTGATGTTGAATCATGTAGATTTAACACACAAGTTCAAATGCATTAAAAAAATGAAGTGCTGCATCACAATTAGCTAACAATAAACTTTATATTATGTGAAAATTAAAATTGATAGATATGAATCTATAATAATTGGAAAATATTAATACTGTATAGCATAAAGTTTATGTAGTTTAACTAATTTTAGTTTATATTCAAATTTGAAGATTTCAAGTTCAAGATAAACAATGATTAATCAATCAAATTACAATCAAATTTGAGTAAAATGTCTAGAAATTTATGTCTTTTAACATTTTAAAATTACATCTATAAGTTAGAATCCTGTTTGCTGTTATTATAATATTATTATCTTATGTATAATAAATTTAATACATACCTACTAAAAAGCAAACCATAAGTTAATTAAATAAAGTATAACCATAAATTATAAAAATATAAGTTGAAAAACAATTACTTACACACATTTAGACTGATTAGTTACTTGAGTTTGACGCTCTAATTTAATTCTTGCCAATTCAGATTCAAGTTCAGGTACTATACATTCATATAAGAATTCATCTGAACCATCAACACAATCTATTTTACCATTACATTTTGCACTTCTATCTATACAAGCTCCGTATTTACAAAGAAACGCGGAACTTGGACATCTAAATTAAAGTTTAAATTATAAAAATAAAATAAGAACAAATATATTTATAAATGCTTTTAAACTTCAAATATATTTTTATGAATATTTTAAATAATTTTATTCCATACGTTTTTAACATTGAAGTGCATACATTTTGAGTCTCATCTGACTTATCTGAACAATCTGCAAGTCCATCACAAATTAATAATGAATCAATACACTCCCCATTTTCACAGCTGAACATGTCCCTGTTAGTAAAATGCAATACAAAATATACTAATCATTAAAAGAAAAAAATTATTATTCAGTTAAAAACTATCTTTAAAAACCTATAAAAAAAAATTTAATTAACTTAGAAATTTCAATATCTTAGTCATATAATAGTTACAAGGTACATTGCATATTGATACGTTTAATAATTTCATAAATTTAAAATTCTCAAGTATGGTAATAGTTAACAAAATTTTATGAATCAATTCATTATTATATTATGATAAATTATTAAAGAAAAGAGTGGTACCCAAAGTCCCCTAGTTCACAGAATAGTGTAATAAATTTATCAATTTAATATTCTAAATATTTAAAGATTAATGATTTTAAAAATAAAAATTGAAACCGCTGAACACAAACTTGAAGTGTCGAAGTATTGAACGTTCGTAAAATTTAGACAACACATGGGTGTAGTTGATGTAGTTTCTAACCTATTCTATGGTGCAACGACCTTACATAGTTTTCAAATATTAGGAAAAATGTAATTTCACTCTCTACGCTAATACACTATCTATCACAAACTTCGTAAACATTTTCGTAAACTATATATTTTTTATTAAAAATTAAAAATGGGTAGTGTAAAGTGTTCTCTTAATATTTGCTTTGTGTTAGATTGTATATTGAACAAATTTAGTAAATGGTTGTGAAATATCATTTTAAAATTTAAATTTTTATAGCTAATTAAAATTTTAAAACATAATATAACACATGTTTCCGAATACTGCGTTAAGACGACTGTTGTAGGGGAGTAAGTTTTATGTACCTACAACTATCACTTACTATTGCCATTATCTACTAGGTAATGATTATTATTAGTGCCTATTGCCTACTACCTATATTCTGTTCGTCGAGATCAGGACTACGCGTCTACGCGGCGGACGAAAACTCGTCATTCCCCACCACTACAACACTTGACAACTATATACAGCTACAGCCCAGCTATTTATCATCATTCTGTTGCTTCAGACAATTAGACTTTAGAGTATGGACAAGTTATACATACATGATACATTCAACATTGTAAGTTGTCACGTTTAATTGTAGTGATTACGATCCAAATATTGTGTTCGACCACATTCCGTATTATACCACGTATATAAAATAGTTTTATAAAAAAAAATAGTCAGTTGAAGTCGCGGGTAGATTTTTGATGGAGCAAAGTCAGTAGGTAATATGAGCGAAGTAATCCTGGTTTCTCGGCAAACAAAGTATAGGTACCTATTTTGTAAAACATAATATAGTTACCAACACGGAACATGACTTTGTTTGTCGTTTTTCGATTAATGGATTACACAATATGCCGGTTCCTGAAACAAATAATTTGTATTATAATTATGTATACATCTTAGAATATTTAATTACAACTCGTTAAGAATATTTCAATTATAAATAACTATAAATATTAAAATTAAAAACAATCGATTTTTCATAAAACAAAATTTAAATTTGTAATATTTTTATAGAACCTAGGTATAAGTATTATTATATTCAATTTTACCTACAAGAGATTAAAAAACTCACTATTATTGAAGAATAATAAATAAATTTAATACATTATTATGTATTGTGTTATATTATAACAAAAAAAAAAAAAAAATGTATACAGATGATCATAGTAATATAAATATGTATTATGCATTCGTGTTTATGAAAAAAAAATAAATGTTCACAAGAGTACATGATCACAAGTCAACAACACAATATTGTCAATTACAACGATCACAATGTATGAGAGTCCATTTGACATTAACCGGTTGTTTATACTGTTTATATTGTCTACAATCATATTCATCGATTTTACTAGGAAGTTGGTATAATTATGTTGTATCAAAATTATTGTTTTTTTATCGTGTTGTTGTTATGTAGTATTTTAATACTATATTGATTATTTATAGAATATATATAGAATAGGTGTATACTATATAATATTTAATATTATAATATATATTATAATCATTAATCAATGATAATAAAGTAGGTATAAGGTAATATATAAGCATTAAAATATAAACCTAATTACGTACCTGTCGTACCCAAAACGAAGCACAAACATAATGTTAACCAGGACCTCGTCGCCTGCATTACTACTGCAAATTATAATGCATTATTATTTATTTATTACGATTTACGAATATCTTAACACTTAATAGCAGCGGTTCTTAACCTGTGGTCCGCGCCCCCCTACAGGGGGTCCGCGATACTCGTGTCCGGGGTCCTTGACAGCCTTAAAATGTCGTGACAAGATATAATTATAAATATTTGATTGATATGTTTTATTATGTCTACTAATGTAATTATAATATAAAATATTTATTATAATTTTGGTTATGTTTACATGAGATGTAAAACAACGGTATTAAAAAAAAAATTGGTAAGAGGGTCCGCGGTATCTAAAAATTTTTCATCGGGGGTCCGTGATCTACAAAAGATTAAGAACCACTGCTTTACAGTATACGATCAAATTCAATAGCGAAAACATGCAATTCTATCACAGTAATATTGTATATTTATATCGATGACCAATTGACGAATCAATAAGGTACTAATTTATTATAGTCCCTCGGGGGTGAGTGAAAACCTTATAAGTTTAGCCCCGGCACCCATAATAATAAATATGAAATAATTCCACCAAATGGGGTAACAAAAAACGTAAAAGAGCGGGTAGAAAATTTTTTTACTCATACATGGCGGATTTTGTGTGCCGATCAAAATCAAAAAATCGTGATCGGTTTGAAATGATTTAAAAAGATGTAGGTAGTAGAATTTTGGGAATTACGGAAAGCCTTAACATTTTTATATATAAGTTTTTTCAACATTTTATCATTACTTTATGATTATACGACGTATTTATTATTATGTATGTCGGAGAGATAGAACTAACCTGAGTGGCGCGCTGTATCACTATAACAAAAACCAGTCCGCACTCCGCAAAACAATAACAAATCTAAGTAATAATTATTTTTTTTTACACATACCTAATTGTACCTACTGCGGTGAAAAGTGAAAAATAAACAAAACTAACGAGCGAACACCGGACGTGAAGGAAACCGTACGCTATATAGCCATATAGGAGATAAACTTAGAGATGCGTAATTTGAAGGTAACCTATTGGCTTCGGCTATCAGTTAAAATGTGATTATATTTTCCACGAAACGTCTAATAATAAATCGATTCATTGGCAATAATAATAAAAATAATAGTAATAATATGATTTAATCACAATTCACAACACTCACAGCGTATTCGTACTGTACGAGCCCCCGCAGCCGCACAACACGTTAGGAAGAATTAAGACGTCTAGCGTGCTAGGTATATCGTTTATTACTGCAGTTTACGCCGTGTCCGTCGTGGATACGTCATATGTTTGCATATATTTACGCGATAGTGGCCGACCGGACTCCGAAGGACAAACTAAATTGTAGGAAGCACACACTACTCGTGTAATATTATATTCCATATAATATTATTAACACATGTACCATTCAACACAATTATTATACGTTCCTCTACCTATTTAAGCGGTTGTGCAGTTGTTGTTTTGAAAACGTTGTGTCTTGGGTTATACACTGAAACCTCTGAAACCTTTACGCGTAGCCGCATAGGTTCCTACTCTATAATTTTACATATTATTTCCGGTTACTGGTTTTTACTTTTGTGAAGTGTTGTACACAAGTAACGAAGTACAAAACTGGTTATGTCGGTTTATTTATAGGTATTCGAATCCTAATTCATATAATATAATAATATTTAATATTTTAATATCCAGTACTTATATTAATATCAATAAGTACCTGCAGCGTATTTTCCCGAATTGGGTTTGCCGATTCGACGAGAGACTATCATTAATATTTGTAATATTACTATTTTTTTTTTGCAAGCCTGTCATCGGGTATTAAATAACGATGATAATTATTTTAATAATTATTTATTATAATGAGACTACTACCAATCGAATAGTATTAGGTATCAGGATTTGGAATTTTCTATGGCGATTTATGATGCGCATTAAACGTTAGATAAAAGAATAGTAGTTAGTATACGTAAAACTACGTCTTTAAAATTAAAAAAAAAATACTAGCAGGTACCTCACTAAGTTCTGTTTAAAAATATCAACCTCACAACTCGTTGAATTGTTTGATGATTTGTTATCAATTTTCATAATTCAAGTGTAGTTACTTTCTTACCATGTAGCACCATTAGTTTTTGAAGTAGTGAGGTGCGCACCCAGGATATTTTTTTTGAAACTTATAAATATGCCTACTTTCTCTTACAATGAAAATATTCTTAAATATATTTTTTATTTATCATTATATCATAATACGCAATTTAACTAATATGCATTTTTATTTTTAAAAATTTTGCCAATCCATTTAAACATGATTGTTCCATTGTGTTACTGAGGTAAATTTTGATTCATCGATTTTATCGTATTATAAAAAATAATCTCTCAATCTCAAGAACTTACTTTATAGTGATGGTAACGTCAGTACTGTCATTAGTCATTACGTATTGATAAAACTATAAAAGAGTTAATCTTGTCAGTCGGTTTTCGCTGGTAGTTGATATCTACTATCTAGTATGTTTTTATATTTTATGTGCGGCGTAAACTTGAAAAAGTTCGTTCTGTAGTCGCAGTTTATAGTATAGTCTATAGAAAAATAACTTAAATTTCAACTTTCAAGCATTTTTATGTACACTCGAAAATTGTAACCAGTGCACGTTTTCATCGCAGCTACTTGCGGCGTGACGGGTTGGTTGGCAATTGGCATTGCAGAATGCTCTGTGGCCGATGTGATCGACCCTCTGGTCTTTGGAGGCTAGCTCTGCGGGAGTCAGGTTCTTTGATCGAGTGAAGTGACAGACGACGACGAATAACCGATGCTACGATTCCGCTTAAACCGCGATACAAACGACGTGAAGATGAAGACTTTGGCACGGGGTAAGTGACAATAAGAGCTGGGAACGAGGACGTCAGCGCCGCCGAACTTGCGGAAACTCAATTATGTTTCATGATCCGGCAGCCACCGGATACAATTACGGCCGACGAAACGGCTGTCTCAGTCGGGAGGCGAAATCTATAGACGAGATCTAGGCGAAATCTACGAAGAGTATTATGATCAGCTTACTCTATCTTTTTCGTCCAGCAGCAATTCCGCCGGCCCAGTCGTGATTCCGGTGTTAACGCTACGCTGATTCGGCACCATCAAGATTTCGTTCGCCCCGTGCGTTTGAGTCTCCGACGTCCGACGTCAGAGTGATCGTCATCTGTACCGTCGACGCGCACTAGCCACTCGCCGTAATCGTTGTTCCCGCTGACGAAGCTGCCGGACCGCGCCTGCCAACTACCTATGTGGTCGTCGCATCCCTCACCCGAGCAATCGCCGCAGCGTCACTCGTCTACGGGACCGACCACACTGCAAAGGTATCGTGCACCCGTTTCGATATTTCGTATTCCCCTCCTCATCAAGTGTACTTTCCCCCTTTTTTTTAATCTTGTCTTTCTAAAGGCTACATCTATACGTTTTGTTTTAATTTTATTTACATCAAATTTATTGTGTTCAACATTCAAATCTCATTGATATTTTTTTTATTTATTTCGTATTATCAATTATACCTACCTATCAAAATTATACCTAATATATTATTTTAACCTAATATCATAATATTTACCTTACAAAATTTAAGATTAAATAATTAATATCAAAAAATAGTTATAGCATATGCTATAAAGCTATATATAACCTAACAAATTGTTTGAAAAGTGAAATAAATCACAAAACAAAACATAAATTATAATTATTAGTCATTTATTTCACTTTTAGTATTACGGTAGGTTGATATAATTTACACCTAGGTTTAATATAACACGCAGGTAATTTATATTGATATTTTAACGGCAAATACCTATGTGGCTATGTCTATATAAGAATATCCCTACATTACTCATCCACTCTATTAAAATTTAATATATAAAGACGTAATTAATAATGTGATAATAATATCCAATCACGGAGACAACGAATCGACAAGATCGAATTTCATAGAACTGAGAAAGTCTATACTCGATTTCTTTTGCAAAATACTAAACAATTTTTGAAATTACAGAACATTAAACCTCATAAAATTGATTTGTGCATCTTGCTGGCAGATATATAATGTTAACTGTTAATGGAGGAACTGTGAAGGACCGTTTAACACTAACTATTGTTTTAAATTTGAAAAAAAAACCTTTTTAACCAATAATGTGTCTTTTATAGTATATAAAAATATTAAAAACCTACGACTCGTCTATAATTATAAAAGAACCTTAAAAACTTTTAGTTATCTACTTTCTACTAATAAAACTTAGGTATCTTGCGTATTATTATTTTTTGTGACTTAACTAGGTAATAGTTATCAGTGGTCGCAAGGTATTACATCATGCAATAAAAACGTGTCGATTAAATAGAATCTACGAAACGACCGGATTTAAAAAACAATATGGTAAAAATTATACAGACATAAAAATATCGTCAGGGTGAAATCCAATCAGACGTCAAATTTGAAATTATGTATAACAATTAAACAATATTAGGTACCGAAGGAATGGTCTACTATGCAGACACTGTTACCGCGATTGTGGTAAGAGCCATTGACCGGCTAACCGTGCGTAGATAGATATAAAACAATAAAAGTGACAGGATAGGCCTGTGCCTATCGGACTCGACTAACTGAGTGTATCATTTTGAACCTATCTCGGTTCATTTAATATATAGTAATAACGTATATAAAGGCGTTTTAACCGATTGTAGTTGCTTTTTACTTACGTATAATTTATGTTAAGGAGCGTTTTCTTTGCAGCGTTCTGACACGGTATCAAACGCTGTACTATATTGAACTTGCTATCGCTATGTATTTTGAATGTGACGTGAGTACGTGACGTCGAGCGACAGCACTGGTTTCGGACCAGTCATCAGTGTACCGCGTCAAACATCAGTGTTTGGACGCCGCGACTGAACGCTGAAGAGAAAACGTACCTTCATTTAGTTCAAGAGGGTGATTTACTGATAGTTACTTGTTTTAATTGTTTCTATTTTTCTAATTATATATTATGTAAGTATAATAGTTGAAAAATTGTATTTCCGCTTTATTTATAAAGACATAAAGTTGATTTTAATTTTTACACGACTTTGTTAAAATAGTACCTATAAGATTATTACAAATTCATATGGTTATGGTTTATGACCATCATTGAATTATTGGTTAAAAAATATTTTTGTAGAAAAATATTCTTAAATCAATAATTAAGTATAAAAACGAAATAAATGTTTATTAACTATTTATTGATTTATTATTATTTTAGAAAATATGCCAACGAGTTTACGGTGGTACACGAGGATAACTGGACAGTCAGAAAGGAAGAACGACTGGCATAAATTATGAACATTTCTTATAGAATTTAAATTTAAATATTAAAAATAGCAGCATAAAAATGACCGTCAGAATTGTGGTCCCTCGTGAGGCTACTTTAATACGTCTCACACATACATTTAGTAGGTTGTGAAAATATGTATTCATAAATAAAAACTTAGGTAAATACCTACTAAAAATAAAATAGTAATATTAAAAAAAAATACAATTTAAATAAAATACCAACAAATTTAATTATAATAATCTTTTAAAATATTATACATATACAATGTACTAATGTCTAATTACAATAATAAGTAATAAAAACGAAACAAAGCATTATTATATAAACATGATCACAAAAATTGTTTATGTATATGTGCGTATGTGTGTGTGCTAATATAATAACTAATCTATAATAAAATAACAATAAATAATAAGTTCATGGTGATAAATAATAATACTGGAATACTTAATATGTGGAAAATAAAATGTAATAAAATTTACATAACTATAGAGATAATATGTATGTTAATATTTTAAATATTATTTATAAAAAAGGATAATTAAGGTTTGATATTAACACATACAGCTAAATGTATACTTAAACTATTATGATATCAAATAACAAGTAAAAAAAATTAAGATAATAAGACAACATATTACCCATCTAAATTTCTTTAAAAAAAGGCTCCATCCAACTGTGGCATGTCATTTAAGCTTGATGAAAAATCCATCTCTAAGGAATAATTACCAAAAGCAGTAATACTAAACAAACAAAACATAATTTTTGTAATCCTATTAAATAAATGAAAGATTCAAATTAATTAAACAATGTTAAAATAAATATGATAAGTTTTATTTATTTTAGTATATAAAATACAATACAAATGTTAGAGCATTGTCAATAAATGGCTTCTCTAACCAAGTCATCATGTCTTTGTAAATCTTGTACATTATTTATGTTTATACACTACATTATATAGATTGTAAGATTCAAATAGAATATATTATTGTGTATTCTAATAGAATAGCAAGTTGAAACTTAATAAATTTAATTTAATAATTAAAGTATACTTCTTACTTATTGTCTGGTTCACTATATACTGATGCATCTTTAACACTATAATTGCCTAGGCTGTTTTCATGAGACATGTGGTCTTGAGGTGTGTTAGGATAGCTATTCATTCCCTGACCATTGGTACTAGATCCACTCCACCCAGGAACATGAGTAACTAATAATGGTTTTACATAACCATTATTTGTAACAGGGGTGCTATTATCTGTGAAATAATAAAAAAAAGTAAATTAATATAAATTATAGTAATTAAAAGATGAACATTGAAAGTTGCATAATTATTTATTTATTTAATTACATTAAAAACGCCTAATAGATAAAAAGAATTTCAAAATACTGGTATCAGGGAGTATATGTTCTGAATGTTCTGATTGTGTGGTGAAAAAAGTGTTTATAACTGTATGAAGCAATGTGACATAAGTTAGTTGTAGGAGAAGTAAAAAGAAATTCTAAAATAGACAAAAATTTGAAATATTCAGAAACCCATTTAAAAAGGAATTAATGGACTGCAAGGACACTTTGGATATGGAAGACTTTGCATATAGGTGAATAGTAATGGTAGGTGACTAGGGAATTAAGAATCATAGAAGTACAAGCTAAACATTTATTATTATAAACAAGTTTGAGACAGAGTTGATATTTTGCAAGGAAAGGATGTTAAATAATCATACAGGAGGGGTCTAGCAACTAAAAAGTACAAGGTATGAAAAAAAATGAACAGATTTGAAATATTTGGTGTTGTTTAATGAAGCTTAGGTCATTTGTCACTCTATATAAGATTAAGTTGATGTTAAACTATAGAAACATTTCAGGATTGTAAATTACTTAGAAAATAAAAGTGAACTATGCTGATGGTAAACGAGATCTGGAGAGAGGTTATTTAATACTTATATAAGTTGAAAGTTAAACCAATGGTAGTGAACCCAAAGACTGAAAATGTTTAATTCATCTTTGTAGATTAACGAGTCAATTATATGAAAAATTGTATGTTATCAGCATTTTTTGTCAGTATAAACAAGTAACATTTATTCTACAAAATAGATAATGAATCACTACTTGATGATTGTGTGTAGTATTTTCCAAATGCCATGTCTTTATCGATATTCGGATATAACTTGGTGAGGTATGGCAAATCAAATAGTCTATCTGCTAAATTCCGAATTGATAAATCTTTAGCCGAGAAAGGTTGTAAGCTAAAAACATCATTAGCTGGAAAAAATAGAATTAATAGAATTTAACACTTTTATTATTAACTCTAATATACAACTCACATGCAGTCCAGGCAACAGTTAGTCCACCCAATTCTGAATCTGAAAATCTTAATAAGAATGTACCAGTTGCATATCTTGTTAAAATCTCTTCGGCGTCAGATTTTCTTATGAAACCCATTATAGCTCTAATTTTTTTTTAATGGTGAAAATATAGTATAATACTGTATAAATATATTTAGATTTTAGTTATTATAGTTATTACCCGTCTGTCCAAGGGCCTTTTAGATGTTCTTTAGTTAATTTCATCACTGAATAAAACCATTCCCAAAATGTGAAACTTCTTTGTGGCAATGGTTCTTTACAGAATTGTGACCATGATAGTATCATTTGATTGAAATCCACATTTTGCATTCTAAAAAAAAAATATATATATTTCAGTGATCAGAGCCCAACTTAGGAATTTTGGGGCCCGGGTCAAATTTTCTAATGGGGCCCCAAATAATATCGGGGCCCGGGGCTGCAGGCCCCCTAGCCCCCCCTAAGTTGGGCTCTATCAGTGATTTAATTTTAATTAGTAATCCAACATACCTAAAAGCCTTTTCAGCCAAAAATATTAGGCTATCTTCTGAAAGACCACGACCTGTAGCTGCGGAAAATTTCATGTTTATAGTTTCTGCCACATTTCTCCATGGTACTTTGTCAGGAACATTAAATGGAACCCTACCAAGTTTAGAAAAAGCATTATCCCATACTACAGTAGCCCAAGCATGAGGATCTTGATTCCCATGCACAATGACTACTACTGGTAATGACAAATTCCATACCTATGATAATTAAAAATAAAATGTTAATATACATCATATAATCTGTATAAAATCTAAAATTAAAAACCATGCAAGTCAATTTAGTTAGTAATTTAGAAGTTAATTTACTTAGTCTTTAAATAGATAACAGTAAGGAGTATATTAAATATGAACTCTGATAAATCATTGCTAAAAACAATAATTCTGAGTAGGAATGGTATGTCAGCTTCTATTTCAAAAGGATATTTAATAATTTATTTTTCTATTATAAATAAAGTAGGATGAATTTATTATACATTTGTATTCATCATTTTGCTTTGCTAAGCAAAAGTGCCATAAAAACCAATAAATTAGTTTTGAGAAACATAAAACATGCATGTTTTATTAACTGACGGCATTTTTAAAGAACAATAATTAAGTTTGTAGACCATAGTTTATATTATCAAAAAAAAATGTGTAAAATTGGTATACCTATCAAATGTTGCATCTAATTATTTATTTGTTTATTTTTTTGAGTTGCAGTACTGCTTTTGTTTAGTTGGACAGATAATAAAATAATAGATTTTATTATTAACTTATAAGTCAATATAACTAAAAGACTAAAAAAAACTAGTAGAACATTATAAATATATTTATAATATAAAATGTATAAAAATGATTTAAAACATGTTAACTATTCCAAGAGGTGATTTACTGAAGCTGAGCTATATAAAGTTCTTTAAAGTTAGATGGATAAAAAAAAAAAAAAACTCAGCAAATGGACTAATGTTTTTTTTTTTAAATTTAAAAATACTAAATGTGCATACAAATCTATGGCATACAATTCATTTTAAATATTATTATGTCAATATAGTTCTAAATTAAATGTTAACTCTTATCAAAAATTGAGATTTTGTTTAAAATTGTTGTTAACTTAAATTAAGTGGTCTTTTCAAAATATATTATAAGACTACTAAATTTTCTTATGAAAATTATAAAATCATATTTATTTCATAACTCATTTTGTTTTAATTTGTTGTATTTATAGTATAACTGACATTCTTAAAACATTGGAGATGAATACCGTGTTAGACATAACTATGATTTTAAAAGTGGGACACTACTATTAATATAATGGTAATACGGTGAAGACAAATGTCAAGTTTAACAAGGAATATATATTTAATGTAAGCAGACAATCATTTCCCGCCAATTATTTGTGATATGGATGGGTAAAATGTCGTTTCCAATACTTAAAAATACTAACTGTGTTAGACACGGCATTCATCCTGAATGTAACAATGCCTAAAAAATTGTCTCTAATATGTTCAATTATTAGATTAAAAAAATAATATCAAACCTTAAACATTGAATTAAATCTTACCTCAAATTGAAGTTCATTACCAATAAAAAATGTTGAAGAAAATAAAATTGAAAATTTTTCATCCATCACAGAATCTGTTCCTTTTTTCTCTGTACGTTTAATTTTTTTCAGTTGCATGTTTCTAATATATTTTATACAAAATTATTACTTTATTGGACTCATAAAAAAATAATACTAAGTTTAAATTTACCGGAAATTAGTAGAAAAATGTCTACGCACTGGGTGATACTCCATTTTTCCAATGCAATTTAATAACTCACCACAAGATTCACCATATGGTTTATTTCTTCTGATTATTTGGTTAACTTGAGATTCGTTCACTATAGATACTTTAACCTAGAACAATTTATGTCATAAAAGTAATATAAACAGTATGTAGAACTAAAATAATTAATATACTCAAATACAACACTTTTTGTTGGAAATCTAAAAAAAGAAATATATATATATATTAATATTATAAGTAGAATTAGGATGTTAATGACCTAAAAAATACACAAAAATGCGAAAATTCCCTAAAAACTGCAAAAAATGTACTTAAAAATTATCTAAAAAGTCTGATTAAATAAGTGAAAAAAAATTATTTATAAATAATAAATAATAGACAATAGTATACATTTAGATTTTAAGCATTATATAAATTTGTTAAAATATAAAATTTGAAAAATATCGATTAAATGGCAAATGTGGATGCCGAATCACTACTGACAATATCTCCTTTTACTGTTATTATAAGCACGTAAATTAATACGTCTAATGTCTATGTCAATTTAATTTTGTTTATCGGATTTATTCCATACAATTTATAAATATACCTAACATTCGATAAGCATCTATGATCAGCGTATGTCTAAAAGAGCACTTGTTTTATTAATATATAACACCAAAAACCTCACAATAATAAAATTAAAATTTTTTTAATGTTATACAAATTTTCTTTAAAATCTAAAATTTGCAAAAAAATTACATTAAAAACACCAAAAATGCATTTATAACTAAAAATGCCCTATAATGCAAAAAAATTAGAATATTCTGCATTGGAGGAGCATGAAACAAATTTTTCGCTAAGATAGCATTGTATAAAATTAAAGGAAAAAAAATGCAAAAGTCATCAACATCCTAACTCTATTTATAAGAATCTAAAGGAGTAAAAAAACTACAGTTGAAAATTTATTAAAATAGATTAAAATCAGTGTTCTATGGATAAAAGCCAGTAAGAATTTGAGTGAAGTAGTTTAAAATAACTTTTAATTTTTTAATCTACAATTTTAATTTCAATAAAGAGTTCTACTTAGTTAAAGTAAATTAAAAGTTGGGCCACCAACAAGATAGAAAATTCTTAATCGGCTGCTGCTCATAAAACACAAAATATAAGTACTTGTTATCTTAACCTATCTGAGCATTAAATTCTAAGACATATGATATAAGTTGAATATTTCTCCTCAAATTATTCAATACATTTTGAAGAGTTTAAAAAAGACATATGATGTGATTGGGCCCAGCTCATCATAATTGCTTTTCTTATGTGTAAAAGTTCCTCATATCACACAATGATTCACCTATATTCTGGCCTACAAGAGATCAGTACCGTCACGCTCATGCAGAAGATGGTGCAGGGGAACTATTACCCCTACTATGTGCCACTGTTGGTAAGCGGTTAAATGGGAGATGCACGAAATCGGACAAGTTTCAGTCGAATAATGGTACTGATCTCTTATGGGCTGGAGTATAAAAAATATTTTATTATTGAAATTTTATAATTTTAAGTGTTTAAGACAATAAAAGTATCAGAAGTTCAATACAATGTCTAGTTTTTAAATATTTAAATTTTAAGATATTTTACGGTGCATCATGAATTGGCATAATTTGTAATGACGCTCTATTTAACAAAAATAATTTATTTAGGATTTTCAATATTTAAAAAACTAAACATTACATTGAAATTCAGATACTTTTATTGTCTTAAACATTTTAAATATTTAAAAGTAAAATAAAAATAAAAATTTTGGGAAGGTAAATCATTGTGTGAACCGAGGAACTTTTACAGCCCATTTTACAGGTATAAGATAGGCAATTACGATGAGCTGGGCGCAATGATATAATTTTCATTGAATCATTTAATACAGCTATAGCTACAATAATTTAATATAATTTTTTTTTTTATATTATGTGCTCCTTTAATACCATATATTACAAAAAAAAAAAAAAATACCTAGATACAACATAATGAGAAAGGTATGCGATATGTTATTCAAAAAGTATTAATAGTGTTTAAATAATAAAGTTTTAAAATAAAATGCCTGGAATATTAAAGATAATAATTAGTGGACTTGGATTATAACTCACTCATTAACCAATTTGGTCTTCAACATTTATAAACTGAAATGTGTATTTTTTACAAGGTAAAAAAAAAGATAATAACTTATTTAATGGACATGAAGTATTTTAATTTATATAGCACATACCAAAAAATAGATTTTGAGCATAGTTTCATAGGCGCAATTTCTATTCCCAGAAATTTGAGCAATTAAATAAAACCTTCTGTGTTCTGTTTGGTTTTTACAGAAATTTTAAAATTGTTACTGTTAACCGCTTGCTTAACTATGTTAAAAATCTGCGTTAATTTAAACAGAAACTTTAACTGATTTTTAAATGGTTGATAACTTAAACATTAATATAAAATGCTATATCTAATCGACCACAGGAAAATTGCCTATCTTAATTTAATTTATCCACTTAGTAAAGGTACATAAATACAAACTTGTCTATAAACTGAGGAATAAGCCATCTAATAGTTCATTTGAGCACTTAGCAAAAGGTTACAATTTTTAAAAATAGTAGTCCCAAAAAATGAATATAATTATTATAATATCACAGAATAAGATAAATTTTAAGTTGAATTATGATATTTTTTTAGTATAATATAGTTATCACATCATTATATTTTTAAAATTATAACGAATTTCAAATACCAAAATGAACTATAATATTAATATTTTACTTAAACTGACATACCAAGTGCCATATTTAACATTTGATAATTTCTTACTGGGCTGTCAAGTAACTTAGTTAAATTTTATTAATAATTCATCATTAAATTTTTAATTCCATTTAATTTCTTACTATATTATAATTTATTTGTTAATATTAACAACATAATACTACCTCCCTAAAGTAATTCATATTTTAAGCATTTTTTGGTTTCAAAAATAATTTTGAAGCTATCATAATAAAAAAATAAAAATTGTAGATCAAAAAATACTAAATTAAGTAATAATGACTATTACTGAATGCATAATGAGAATCACTTGATTTATGATTATCATAAGACACATCCCCCCCTCATTTATCACTAGATATATTATAATTAATTATAATAAATTGTTTCATACCAAGGGCGCTGTCTTATGAATATTCAGTTTCCCACCAATCAATAGGCGTACTTCTGCTAAAAATCTTGTATTAGTTTTCAATACTTGAGGTGGTTGTGTTATAATAACAAAAGTACTAAATAATAAATAAAAATTTAAAAAAATTATAACTACAAAAAAGCATTTTTATACCTTGTCACTAATGATGAAAGATACTGTGTAGTCATATTAAGAAGTGTATTAATAATTTCACATGACTTGGGTAATTCAAAATAACGACTCAAATTGACTCTGAATCGATCAGCTTCTTTAATTTGAGAACGAGTTATCCATATTAAATCACACAGTTTCTCACACCTAACAAAAATATTATCACTTAATTAATTAAATTTAACAAAATAAGTAGGTAGTATCTACCAAGTTTGTATGACATCTATATCTTTCATGTATTTATATCCATTACCAGCCAACTGTTGTTGACGTTTCCACTGAATTAATGAATTATCAATAATATAATTTTGTACTGGACTGATCAAGTTTGTTAATTCATTAAGTTTGTTAATGTAAACACAAATAGAATTATTTAGACTTAAAGATTTAGCTTTTAATTGTTCTTTGTGCAATTCTTTTTCTTGAATTAATTTACTTTCAATTTCTGGTAAATCTAAAGTGCTGTTCATTCTTTGACTTTTCGCATTTTGCAAACGTTCTAAAGCATACAAATATTTAATATTCAAAATAGACTAGAGACCTTCAAATTAATTACAATTTATTACTTGACATAATTTTTGAGACTTACGGGTGCATTTAGAATATTCCGAGTACAAAACATTAAACGAATCAATATCGGATTGAATTTTCATGCGAATCTCATTTGAACGCTCGGCATGGTTACTGATCAATTCCATCTGTTGCATGACTCTAATATTTTCCATTTCTTGAGAGGATTTTCCGTTAACGTCCATCTGGATCTAGGTGTATAAGTATTTAATAATATAAAAGGAATGATGGGCTAAAGGATAAATTCTGAAACTTCTTTTACAACTTAACAGGAATCTTACGAGAGAAATTCTTTTTTCCACAAATATTAATATTATTATCAATCAAATTATATTATATTTTTATAATTGCATTTTAGATTTAAGTATTAATAGACGAGTAGACGACGCCAAATCGCCAAGACGGATTGTGCACGCGTTATTAATAATTTAATATAAGTATATAACTGTTATTTAATGGCAGACGGCAGTGCATGTAAGAACACGACACGATACCGATACAGCTGTAGTAACTACCTAAGTACTAAATTGAATAGGTACCTCTACCGATAAACAAATTTGTCAACAACATGAAAAACAAGAAACGTTACCAACCATAATTACAATCTATAATTAAAATATTAAATCAACATCATTTGTAAAATTTCTACAGGTTAGGTTACCATTGAATAAAATGATAAAGTATAAACAAACATTATGTGCGTCGAAAACTTGAAAATAAAATAAATAAAAATTGAAATTACCTAAGTGTTTTGTTTTTCGTCGGTTTTGGCTCATACTCTCGTCGTTTTTCAATTTGTCATTTTTGGATTTATGGCAGCTATTAAATTTAAAATTTGTAGAACATGAATAATGATTAACGAATTTTAAAAATAATTATAAAATGAATGCATTCACGTGCACATGCGTCATGCATGATTGCCCCCCTTCAAATACCTAACCCAAATTTGTAATTTTAGCCAAGTTGTTAGTTGGTAGGTATCAAAATTTAGTGCTTTCAATTATTATAATAAATAATCAAATGCCTTTGATTCGTAATACAAATTTACAATATTAATGAACAATGATAAATATTGAATATAGACCAATCATACAAATTACTGAGTTATGCCATACATTACACATCTAACACAAGATTACGTATAAGAGGGCATAACTAATTACTTAATTGCTAACTAAAATATAACTTAGTCTTTACTTAATCCTTTTAAATTATAATGTTTAATGTTATGTTTAAAATAGTAGAGTGCCCATATGGGGGGAGGTTAGGGGTTATATCTCCCCACTGACTTTGCTTGCCGAATTTCAGAAAACAACTTGTTAGATATTAGTGCTGTTATAAAGTCATTACTCTTGATAACTCTATACTATATACACGTGCGTACTCAATTATGAACTATTTTTGTTTTTGGGTCGCCACAATTTATTTAAATATATTATTACCACAGACCATATGAAATAGGTAGGTACCTATATAATATTTTATAATATTCCGTGTTATTATACTTATTATTGTAACATATATCTCCCCATTGAACATTTTGTGGATACGCCACTATGTAGTACAAATCATATAATAATTATTAATAATACACATTATGGTATTATTAGGAAAACATATATATTATTGTTTAAGATCTTGGCCAGTCTCGGTTATCAAGTTATTTTTAATTATGCAACATACTTTGTAATTAATTATTTAGTAGGTACCTACTTAATTTATCACAAATCACAATTTATATAAAGCAACTTCCCAGATGAATTTATTTTTTTGATAACACTAATACAGAAATATTGTAGGGCGGAGAAATGATTATAATAGGTATGTACACGATGTCACACATCGTGGGTATGTATTTACTATAATATTGTTCAATGTGTGTTTTTATATTTTTATATTTTTGTTTATTATCACTCATCACATTCACACACCCATTGGCCATTGCCTTTTGGAGACTTGAAGTAATAATTTAATGCTTAAATTTTCAATATTGAGGTTGATTAAGGAAAATTAGATTTAATTGGAAATGTAGAACAATGGTATTATACTTCTATGTTGGTCAAAATTAAAATTATTATAATTGTTATATTAGCATTTTTTAGACGTGAATTCGCAATATAATTTTAAAATTAGGGTTCACTAAACATATTTTGTGATATATTTTTTGGATATAGCTGGTTAGGTTACCAAAACCACCAATCTCTTCAGAAATTAATTTTGTATATACAAATTATAAGACTAAAAGAGCAAAATTCCATCATTATTGGAATTACAAATACCTATACCTCCTGACTCCTGAGTTAAAATGCACTGACAAAAACTCGGTTGAAGATCTAGGTAATTTACAATTATTTATTATGTTATGATTAAATATGTATAAAAACCATTATATTTTTCTTCTAGAGGCTAATAATAATAACAATAACAATAGTATACCATTGCCATCACCTTCTTGAGACGAGCCTATGGTTGATGGCATTATGTAAGTAGGTATAATTTAAAATTAAAAAAAAATATATGGTAGGTCAACAATTAAATGGTACAACTAATAATAAATAAGTAGTATATGATCAAAGTAGACTTAGTTCATCCATCCCCTGTACTATTGGCTTGGTGAAGAGAGTTTTTATATAGAACTCTTGGGTAGGTAGTTCTAATTCATAATAATTTAATATTTTCTACAATAAGTAGTTAAAAATATGAAAGCAAATGTCTTTAATGGGTTTTGAGTGGATGGGTTAGTAAAGTATAAATTTTGAAAAATATTAATTCCATCATATTACTATTTACTACTATTTTTTACTGTTTACTATTAGTAAAATTGTATAGTAATAATAAACAAGTAAATTTAATATAATTTTTTTTTCTACACAAATAATCAGTTCAAAACAATTGAATTTCAAATTTTATAGTTAAAGGGATAGTTCATAAAAATATTTGCCAATATACCCTTTTTAAATTGATTATCTTTATTTTTGATTGATTTTTTTTAAATTGTATACAATTATTACCTATTATAATGATTATTATGGAGGGATGTATGCCAAGTTTAAAAAAAACAATCCAACAAAAACGTTATTATTTATTTTTTATTTTACAACCTTAAAGCAAGCAATTGGGAAAATACTTTCTTAGTGGCTCCATATATATCATAAAAAGAAGCTATACTAACAAAATTTCATACTCTTCGCTTCAACGGGTTTGGTTAGGCAATGATGAACCAGTGAGTCAGGGTATATTATTTTATATTTATTTTAAATACATCTATCATGCAATTGTACCAAAACTTGAACCCATTTTCTCCACGAATAAAACAAATAATGCCATTATACCATAATATTCACGATAACCGTTTTAAGTTCCGACGAATAAAAAAAAAATAATGCCGCAATATGAGATCGGACCACCGTAACCGGTGAAACCGAGGTTTAAACTTGAAAGTCGAGAGTCGAAACCATTGAGTAATGGTCGAGACATTGTACTATACTATTTTAATATATTAGGTATATGTATATATTATACACTAACAGGCTTATTATCACACTCAGAGGTATTTTTTAAATTTTTACCTGGTGGTTTTGACTGTGCGTTGATAGATATACCAAACTTTAAATTTCATTTCGATCCTTTAAGACTCTAATGCAAGAACTTAGAAAAATCTTTTTTTAGTGGGTGTCTACGTCATAAACCAAAACTGCTGACCAAAATATTTCAAACTCATAGCTTCTGTGGTTCCGGCTTGGTTATGATGTATCAATCAGTCAGGACAAGTTATTTTATATTATAATTACATAAGTATACAATTTAGGTATTCAAGTTACAAGTAATATTTTATACTTTAATATGTATTTATAATTCATATTTACTTAATAGTTAACACTGACCCTTTTTCCCAAATCGAAATAATTATTAATTCTATTGGTTTATGTCGATAATATTGAAACACGAGAGTCATAAACAAAATACTAGTTATTAGAAAGAAAAGAGATAAAAGTTAAATTATTTATATTATTTTTCCAATCTTAAATAAACAATTTTGTAAAAGGTTTGAATCGTTTAAGCCTTAAGGTATAATAAATTAAATAAAATAAAACAATATTTCATTATAATATTATGTGACATTGTTAAAATTAAATTCACCGCTTTTTATGTACAGTGTGGTAAAGAAGAGAAAAGGTTCAATGATTAAAAACGTGCAGTTGGTATTACTGAACGTTTGATAAGCGGCATAAACAATCACGCGGATTTCGTTTCTGATCCGGCGGCCGCGTTCATTTCGTATCTTTTTAATTCTTTTATTTATTTTATAGTTTATATTTTGATATACGTGCTTTGAACGTTAAGAAACGTTTTTATTTTTCACAATATTTATTAGTTATGAATTTTTTGCTTGACAATTAAATATAAATTAAAAAATCTAGAGGATAAAAGAAAATAATTTATCATGGCTGACGCAGCTGCCCGGCAGCTTCAATACGAGTACAAAGCGGTGAGAAAAAGAATTGGCAACATTAGCTTTAAAATATATATTATTATTTCAGTTAAAATTCAATTTTTATTATTAATTCTAGAACTCTAATCTTGTATTACAAGCTGATGTACGACTGATTGATCGACGTAATCGCGATGAGGCCACAGGTGAAGTATGTTCGTTGGTTGGAAAATTGGAAGGTACAAAGATGGGTGATCGTTTTCAAAGAACCAAACCTGTAAAAGCAGAAGAAAGAAAAGCTAAGTTAGTTCAATTTTTTTTATCAAATTTTATCATATACTAATGTTTTAAAAATTTATTTTTGTTTTGTATTACTCAGGCGACAAAAGCGTGATGAAGCACAATATGACTTTGCTCGAATGAAAGGAACTACACTCTTATCAGATGGCGTTGATGACATGGTTGGAATTATGTACAGACCTAAAACACAAGAGACTAGACAAACATATGAAGTGTTATTAAGCTTCATACAAGAAGCACTGGGTGATCAGGTTAGTTTTTAACTATTAAAATGTCTTTCAATTTTGTAAGTTAGTTCAATTTTTAAAGATAATTATATTTTACAATTTTAGCCTAGAGATATTTTATGTGGTGCAGCTGATGAAGTTTTAGCCGTACTTAAAAATGATCGTCTTAAAGATAAGAAAAAAAAAGTGATACTGAAAGTTTACTAGGGTCCTTAGCTGATGAACGATTTGCACTTTTAGTAAATTTAGGGAAAAAAATTACTGATTTTGGAACTGATGAAAAAGGCATTGCTAATACGGGTAAACTTCAGTTCATATTTACTTTATACATATTTGAAGAGTTGTTTTTTGTAATGTAAATTATTCGTGTTTAGAAGATAATATTGATGAAACATATGGTATTAATGTTCAATTTGAAGAAAGTGAAGAAGAAGATGATGAAGATGTATATGGTGAAATCCGTGAAGGTGATGATCATGAAGATGAAGGTGAAGAATCAAAATTAGATGCTACTATTCATGCAGAAAATGTAAGTTATTCTGTTGTTACTAATTATATATTATTTTTAGACTTCATTAGTTTACATTTTTAGTTGGACAAGCGCTCTGGAAAAAAACCAGTTGAACAAGCTAAAAAAGAAAAAAATTTGCATGCATTGGATATCGATGCTTATTGGCTTCAACGAAGCTTGTCCAAGTATTATAGTGATGCTATGGCATCTCAAGCTAAAGCAGCAGAAGTATTAGCTGTATTGAAAAATGCTGGTGACGATCGTGACTGTGAAAACCAGCTAGTCCTCTTACTTGGTTATGATTGTTTTGATTTCATTAAAATATTGAAAAAAAATCGACTCATGAGTATGAAAATTTTAATAAGTTAGTTAATATGTATAATTTAATTAAATTTTTGTACATAAATATTTTAGTTTTGTATTGTACACTACTGGCATCATCACAGAGTGAGTCTGAACGTGCAGCATTGCGTAAAAAAATGGAATCTGATCCATTTTTAGCAAAAATTTTACGTCAAATGGATACTAAAGAGATAGATGACATTAAAGAAAGTAGTGCAAGTGCTGCTAATAAGAAGAGACGTGCTGCTGATGAAGATGACGATGATATGAATACTGGTGATCCTAAACAACAGGTCGCTGGTACCAGAAAAATTTTGGATTTGGATGATTTAATATTTGCTCAAGGATCTCATTTTATGTCTAATAAGAGATGTCAGCTCCCAGATGGATCATTCAGAAAACAACGCAAAGGTAAATGATCAATAATTTATTCATTATACAGTTATTCATAATTATGTTTTGTATATTTTAAGGTTATGAAGAAGTTCATGTACCTGCATTAAAACCAAAACCTTATAATCAAGATGAATCTTTAGTACCCATTGAAAAGTTACCAAAGTATGTACAACCTGCTTTTGAAGATTTCAAAACACTTAATAGAATACAATCAAGACTTCAAAAAAGTGCACTAGAATCTGATGAAAATTTGTTGCTTTGTGCTCCTACAGTAATTATACACTTAAAATATTAATCAGTACATTTAATTTTATATTTTACATTATACTATTTATTTTTAGGGTGCTGGTAAAACTAATGTTGCCTTGTTATGTATGTTGAGAGAGATCGGAAAACATATCAATAGTGATGGTACTATAAATGCTGATGAGTTTAAAATAATTTATATTGCTCCCATGAGATCATTGGTACAAGAAATGGTTGGAAGCTTTGGAAAGGTATAAAGCACTATAAATTTAGTTTTCACAATCATATTTAATAAATATATATTTATACATCTACATTTTAAAATCATCTAATATCTATATTAATTTTCAGAGATTAAGTAGTTATAATCTAACAGTATCTGAATTAACTGGTGATCATCAACTCACGCGTGAGCAGATACAAGCTACTCAAATTATTGTTTGTACTCCAGAAAAATGGGATATTATAACTAGGAAAGGCGGTGAAAAAACCTTTGTTTCACTAGTCAGATTAATAATAATTGTAAGCATATGTCCATAATTTTATAACAATGTATTTTATAGCTAATGTTTTTGTTTTAGGATGAAATACATTTATTACACGATGAACGCGGACCTGTCCTTGAAGCTCTAGTGGCCAGAACGATTCGTAATATAGAAACTATACAAGAGGATGTTCGTTTAGTTGGACTTAGTGCTACATTACCCAATTATCAAGATGTTGCAACACTACTTAGAGTTAGTCCTGACACTGTAAGTAAATAGATTTATTAAAATAATTGAAACTATTTGTTCAAAATGTAAATGTTTTTTTATAATTTTTACTTTCAGGGTCTATTTTATTTTGATAACTCATTCAGACCAGTTCCATTAGAGCAACAATATATAGGTATAACAGAAAAAAAAGCTGTTAAACGTTTTCAAGTTATGAACGAAATTGTTTATGAAAAAATTATGGAACATGCTGGACGTAATCAAATTTTGGTATTTGTTCATTCTAGAAAAGAAACAGGTAATTATTAATTTTCTTTATTTCATAAAGTGACCAAATTTTAATTTATTATAATTATGTATAGGTAAAACTGCAAGGGCTATTAGGGATATGTGTTTGGAAAAAGATACTCTTGGACAATTCTTACGTGAAGGATCTGCATCTATGGAAGTCTTGCGCACTGAAGCTGAACAAGTCAAAGTAAATATTATCATGTTCACAATTAATTTTTCCAAATAATTAATATTAAATATTTTTGTTTTGGTCTAGAATCAAGAGCTTAGAGATTTACTACCCTATGGCTTTGCTATCCATCATGCTGGTATGACCCGTGTAGACAGAACTTTAGTTGAAGATTTATTTGCTGATCGTCACATCCAAGTACTAATATCTACAGCAACCTTGGCTTGGGGAGTAAATTTACCTGCGCATACAGTTATCATTAAAGGTACTCAAGTTTATAGTCCAGAAAAAGGTCGGTGGGTAGAACTTGGCGCATTAGATGTTTTACAGGTAATATATTTTAATTCTTTGTTTGAAATATTTCTAAGTTTAAATTTTTTTTTTTTGTAGATGTTGGGTCGTGCGGGACGTCCTCAATATGATACAAAAGGCGAAGGCATACTTATTACAAATCACAGTGAACTTCAATATTATTTGTCTTTATTGAATCAACAGCTTCCAATTGAATCTCAAATGGTTTCAAAATTGCCAGACATGTTAAATGCAGAAATTGTACTTGGTAAGTATTTATAAAGTTATTTTGGAATGAAATTGTGAGATTTTGAGATTCATTGTTTTTATTTGTTAGGTACTATACAAAGTGTTAAAGAAGCTGTAACATGGTTGGGTTATAGTTATTTGTATATTCGTATGTTACGTTCTCCTGCTTTATACACTATTACTCAAGAAAAATTGGAAGTAGATCCATTATTGGAAGCACATAGAGCAGATATTATTCACACAGCTGCAATACAGTTGGAAAGAAGTAACCTCATTAAGTATGACAGAAAGTCTGGTTATTTCCAGGTACCTATCACATTCATTTTATTTGTAATATTAACTAAGGAATATCATGTATCAAAATATTAAGTATGGAATATCACTTATAAAAATATTAAATATTACAGGTTACTGAACTTGGACGTATTGCTAGTCATTACTATTGTACTTATGACACAATGGCCACATATAATCAGTTGTTGAAACCAACATTGAGTGAAATTGAATTATTTAGAGTATTTTCGTTATCTGGAGAATTTCGTCATATTGGAGTAAGAGATGAAGAAAAATTGGAATTACAAAAATTAATGGAGCGTGTACCAATTCCTATTAAAGAAGGTATAGAAGAACCTAGTGCCAAGGTAAGAATATTAAGCTATACTTAATTTTTTGCACATTAAAAATTTTAATAAATATTATATTAATTAAAAAACAGATAAATATATTGCTTCAAGCATATATATCTCAGTTGAAACTTGAAGGTTTCGCATTGATGTCTGATATGGTATTTGTGACTCAATCTGCTGCTCGTTTGATGCGTGCTATTTTTGAAATTGTTCTGCATCGTGGTTGGGCACAGCTAGCTGATAAAGCTCTAAGTCTTTGTAAGATGATTGATCGACGTATGTGGCAAAGCATGTCACCATTAAGACAATTTAGAAAAATGCCTGAAGAAATTGTAAGAAAAATCGAAAAAAAGAATTTCCCTTGGGAAAGATTATATGATCTTGGTCCTAGTGAAATTGGTGAATTAATCCGTGTTCCAAAACTTGGAAAAACAATTCATAGATATGTACATCAATTTCCTAAATTAGAATTATCCACACATATTCAACCAGTAACTAGGTAAAATGAACCTATTTACTTAGCTTTCAAAAGCACAACTAATTATTTGATTTTACCGGAATGTTTTTAGATCTACATTAAGAGTGGAATTGACAATTACTCCAGACTTTCAATGGGATGAAAAATTACATGGGAATTCTGAAGCATTTTGGGTACTGGTCGAAGACGTGGATTCTGAAGTGGTTCTTCATCATGAATTCTTTTTACTAAAATCTAAATATGCTACTGATGAACATATGCTTAAATTTTTTGTACCAGTTTTTGAACCTTTACCACCTCAATATTTTCTTCGGTAAACAGTTTGTTTTGGATTTATTAAAATATTTTATCAGCGAATTCAATATAGATATATTGCTAATTGGTATGGTATATGTTTGCTTACAGAATTGTTTCTGATCGTTGGATTGGTTCTGAAACTCAATTACCTGTTTCATTTAGACATTTGCTACTTCCAGAAAAAAATGTTCCACCTACTGAACTTTTAGACTTGCAGCCTCTTCCTGTAAATTTTATGCTCTTTTGATTTATAATATAATAAACATTCTATTGATTTATTATTATCTTAGGTATCTGCTCTTCGTAATAAAGTATTTGAGGAACTTTACGCAGAGAGATTTCATCAATTCAACCCTATTCAAACACAAGTATTCAATGCTGTATATAATAGTGATGAAAATGTGTTTATTGGCGCTCCAACCGGATCTGGAAAAACTGCTATTGCTGAGTTTGCACTTTATCGTCTTCTAAGTCAAAATCCAGATCACCGTTGTGTTTATTTAGTTGCTAAAGAATCACAAGCTGAGCTAATTTATTCTAGCTGGCATGTTATTTTTGGAATTGGTCTTGCTAGAAAAGTAGTGCTGTTAACAGGAGAAATCGGTACAGATTTAAAGGTTAGTAGATTTCCTTAAATATTATTGTTTATATTCTGTGTTGTAAATAATTAGTAGTAACCCTAAAAAATATTTAGTGTTATTTTTATTAAAAATTAAATTCTTTTTTTTATAATATATAAACTTTGACAAAATTGAATCTTTTGGGATCGTTTAATATTTTTTTTTGATGAGGTTCACCTAAAAAAGAAAAAAAACAATGAAAGTTAAATCAAAGATTATTTAATTTTTATAATATTCTTATATATAAATGTGTAATGGTTCATATAAAATAAAATTTGATACTGAATGTTCAGAATCTATTTAAACATTACCTTACATTTGTAAAAAGTTTGTCCATATTATTTTCATAAAAACTGAAACCGTGAATAACTTCTATGAAACAAAAGAATCACCATACATGTATTTTTTGTTTTCAGATGACATTTTATACCTGTATATAAAGATATATTTATGTATAAACCATTAAAATAGTGTATAATATTATATTTGTTGTAAGAGAATTGTTTCTTTCAATAATTTACGTTAAAATAACTATTTACTTTTTATAGTTGTTAGCTAAAGGACAAATAATTGTGACAACTGCTGAGAAGTGGGATGTGTTGTCTCGTAGATGGAAGCAAAGGAAAAATGTGCAAAACATTAATCTTTTTATTGTTGATGAACTTCAAGTAATTTACATACTAATTAATATTATTAATGTATTTAAGTACTATGAATACTAACTAGTAATTGATTATATATTTATAGTTAATTGGAGGTGAAGATGGGCCAGTATTAGAAATTGTTTGCTCTAGAATGCGATACATTGCTTCACAGACTGAAAAACAAATGCGAGTTGTTGCTCTTTCAGCTCCATTAGCCGATGCTAGAGATTTAGCTCTGTGGTTAGGAGCTCCAGCTACTACCACATTCAATTTCCACCCCAGTGTCAGACCTGTACCATTAGAACTTCATGTTCAAGTAATGCTTTCCATACAATTTTTTGACTACAAAATATAATTTATTAAATTTATGTTATTCATAATTTAATACTAATATAATTTATTAGTAAGGCACTTTACCCACGTATGTTGTCATTGTCTTATAAATGTACAACCATTGATTATAAAATATACTAAGTATATTTTATAATCAATGGTACAACATATTAAAAACTGTTTCATGTGGGCAAGGATCACAGCTTAGACTACAGCTCGAGCGATCTTTGCTTGCGTGAAACGGTTTTTACTATGTTGTCTGTTTGTAAGGCAGGACAACACATGCTGGTGAAGCATTTGCTTAATACCATAATATTTGTATATATGTGTATACTAATAAGATAATTTAATTGTATAGGGATACAATGTCACTCACAATGCTACCAGATTAGTAGCCATGGGAAAACCAACTTATAATGCAATACTAAAATACAGTTTAGAAAAACCTGTAATAATATTTGTACCATCAAGAAAACAGGCTCGACTTACAGCTATTGATCTGTTAACATACACTGCTGCTGATAACCAATCCAACCGTTTTATACATGCCGAAGAAGATGATATCAAGCCATTTGTTGAAAAAATATCTGATAAGGTACTATTTTGAAAATATTTGCAAATTTACTTAAAAGTTTTGGAATTTATTGAATTAATATGATTTAGACATTGAAAGAGACTTTGCTCCAAGGAGTAGCTTATTTACATGAAGGTGTTAGTGCTCAAGATCAAAGATGGGTCCAACAGCTATTTTTTACTGGAGCAATTCAAGTGGTAGTTGTTACAAGAAGTCTTTGTTGGGCTTTGAGTATTACATCTCATTTAGTTATTATTATGGATACACAGTTCTATGATGGAAAAACGCATACGTAAGTAAAAAAATTAAAAATTTTGTATTTGATACTATTTGTCTTGCTATTTTTAATTTTCTAGTTACGAAGATTATCCTATTACTGATGTTATTCAAATGGTGGGAAGAGCTAATCGACCATTAGATGATGATGATTCCAAATGTGTATTGATGTGTCAATCATCAAAAAAAGATTTCTTTAAGAAGTTCTTAAATGAACCATTACCAGTAGAAGTAAGTTAATTGTTAAACACTTTGATGCATACAATGTAAATTAATCATCATTTATTTTTAAATGGTTTAGAGTCATTTGGACCATAGATTACATGATCATTTCAATGCTGAAATTGTAACAAAAACTATTGAGAATAAACAGGATGCAGTCGATTACATGACCTGGACATTCCTTTATAGGCGACTTACACAAAATGCTAATTATTATAATTTACAAGGTGTTTCTCATAGACATTTATCAGATTACCTATCAGAACTTGTTGAGACCACATTAAATGACTTAAACCAATCAAAGGTATGTATATTTATATTCTACAATTGTTTTTAATTTTTCTTTAATACATATTAATTGTTGTTTAACATTTATATAATTGTCTGCGAGTTATATTATACAAAGTGATTATTTTATCAAACAATACTCATAATTTCAAGCTATTAAAATTTTTACTTAATTTTCAGTTGAAGTTAAAGTTTAAAATATTTTTTTTTTTTTTTTAATTAATTTAAGTAATATTTTTTAAGTTTTTGCTTTTTTAAATAGTGCTGTACTTTTTTATTTTGGTATTTTGAAGCAGAATATTTTTTAGTCTATTTTGATTTATAAAATCAAATTTCAGATGAGCAGTTATAAATATCTAGCTTAGCTAAGTGGAGTGGATGGGGTACCCCGCAAAATATTGCTCAACTACTTCGTTTACCTAAACTTTAAATAGTTATAACTAATAAGCTACTCGTATGAATTTCAATTTTTATGTATCCAAGTACTACAAATATATAGTTTCGGAATATGGAATTAAAAAAATTATTTTTCATATAAAAAAGTAGATAACTAAAATAAAAATATAATTAAAAAAATTTAAATAATTTTTTTCTTAAATGTTGTTTTATTTTGACTGTAAATAAAGTAAAAAAATTATATTTTGTTTCTGTTATTGGATACTCTCCCATCTCATGTCAATCAGGTAAAAACAAAATCATCCAATTTAGTTATTGAGCAAAATATGTATAGATTCAAGATTGAAAATATAGGTACGAAAAAAAAAAATTTTAAATAAATTTTGAATTAGTAGTGTTGTTTGATAAAAGAATGGTATAAGAACCCAGTATAATATTTATATGTATTTAAATTTAATATTGTTTTTAGTGTATTAGTATTGAAGATGAGATTGACTGTATTCCATTAAATTTGGGCATGATTGCTGCTTATTATTACATTAACTATACAACTATTGGTAATGTAGAAAAAATTGAATATTTGTTGTTTATTTTCTAAACAATTTTTTTTCTAATTATATTTTTAGAATTATTTTCATTATCACTAAACAATAAAACAAAAATTCGAGGGCTGTTAGAGATTATTAGTTCAGCTGCTGAGTATGAAAAAATACCTGTAAGACATCGCGAAGATACCTTACTTAGAAGTCTTGCCCAGCGTTTGCCAAATAAGTTACAGCCAGCTTCTGGTCAAACATCTATTCGGTACAATGATCCTCATGTCAAGGTTAATTTGTTACTTCAAGCTCATTTATCACGTTTACAACTAGGTGCAGAATTACAAGGAGACACAGAAGTCATACTGGCTAGAGTAATTAATATATTATTGTTGTTTATTTTTACTATTTATAAATTTATAAATAGTTTATATAATATGCATATTTACCTTTTTAACAGGCAATACGTTTAATTCAAGCATGTGTTGATGTATTGAGTTCAAATGGTTGGTTATCTCCAGCTGTTGCTGCAATGGAACTAGCTCAAATGATTACTCAAGCAATGTGGGCTAAAGATTCATACCTTAAACAATTACCTCATTTTACATCTGATATTATTAAGAGATGTACAGATAAGGTAGAATTATTTGGTCTTATAATTATAACCTGAAACAAAAAATTAATTTGTATTATTATATTAGGGTATAGAAACAGTATTTGATATAATGGAATTGGAAGATGAAGACCGTATTAAGTTATTGCAGCTTGGTGATAGTGAAATGGCTGATGTTGCGAGATTCTGTAATCGTTATCCTAATATTGAATTAAGTTATGAGGTGGCAAACAAAAACCGCATATCTGCTGGTTCCAGTGTAAACGTCACTGTAAATTTAGAAAGAGAAGACGAAGTCGTTGGACCTGTTATTGCTCCTTTCTTCCCACAAGTAAGTGTTTAAATACTATAAAAATAAAGGTAATAACTCATTTAATAATTGTCATTATGTATTCAATTATTACAGAAAAGAGAAGAAGGTTGGTGGTTAGTAATAGGAGATCCTAAAAATAATTCTTTGCTATCAATTAAAAGATTAACATTACAACAAAAAGCTAAAGTGAAATTAGATTTTGTAGCACCCAATCCAGGTGAGTTATTAATGTAATTAAAATTTTTTTTTAGGTGTAATTAAATTTTGTTATTTTATTTTAGGAAATTATTCTTATACTTTGTATTTCATGAGTGATGCATATATGGGCTGTGATCAGGAATACAAAATGAATATTGACGTTGGTGATTATGATTCTGCCGAAAGTGAGTCCGATTAAACATTAGGATTTAACCTTAAACAATTATTTTTAGTAAGAGAACAACTTTGTACAATAAAAGAAAATGTTCTTGTAATATTTTAATTATTTTTCACAAAAACAACTATTCATTTATACTGTATAATATATAAGTAATCTGCATCATACATTTTTGTTTATTATTTTCCGTTTTGTATATTTGAATTTATATGATAATAATAAAAAAAAAAAACTGAAACATTACGGTTTTCTTTATTTTTCTAATTTTATTTTATTGTTTATTGAATTATAGAACTATTGGTTACTAAAATGTCAAATTTTAAATTCAATGATTTATATATTATCTTATTATGCTGTGCACATGTGTTGGACCTGAATATCTTATTTAGGTTTCACATTTCACGTGCTGGATGTTTTCGGATATTTAATACTAGAATAAAAAATTTAAACAAATGTTTGGGTGTCAAATGTTAATTACCCCTATTATTCAGGTTAATGTGGATGTTTAGTGCTTAGTAATTAGGTTAGAGCTTAATAAAAATTAAAAGAGGGTTAAATTAATATTGGGGTTGTTCTGTTTTACCAACCTCGCAAAAATAACACAATAATACATTTATATACCAAAAACAGTTTATTATGTAAATTGTACAAAAATTTGTTTTAGAAAAATGTAAAGCATTAATAATTTATATTAAAAGAATACGATTTAAAATCAAAAATAGGTATTTGGTTAAAATGTGGCAAAAAGGTTCTTTGTTAGTGTTTAATTTAAAAAGCTCCTATTGATAATAATGTATCATCGTATGTGGGTTTACTACGTCTACTACGAGGGCTGCACATAAAAATTTAAAGAAAAAAATAATATTTTTTACAAATTTTTTCTATTTTATTCTTTTCGTTTACGAAAATAGCAGGTACAAAATGAATATCTATTTTTGCTGTTTATGGTATTTAATAAGAGAAAGATAAAATTTAATTTCGAGCACTATAATATAGTTTTATAATATTATGGTATAAATATTAAATGCATTTTATTATAATAATTACATTAAATAGTACATCCCAAGAAAAAATTATATCTACCTACGGTTGTACTAAAAGTAAAATAATAAAACGATTTAAATAGGTACATAATATAATATATTAAACAAAAAACTTTTTTACCTAGTGATGTAGGCTTGGTAGACTTTTCGCTCAGAAATGATTTTTGTATATAATGATTAATGATATATTAGCATTGAATTTAAATTTAACAGAACTATAATAGTGGCTCACTCGAAACTTAATGTACAACAGAGCAGTACTACCTCATACTTACCTTATTATTTTATTAAATTATTAACTAAATATAATATATTATATAGCTATTTTTGACGCACAATCGTGATGTTTTTTTCAAGTTAAAATGCTATAAATTGTTCAACCGTGTTATACCCCGTTAATATACACCACAAAAAGGATATTTTAAGAATATTATTAGAATAACCTACCCCCTCTTAAAAAAAATCATTCAGGTTATATTGGTCAGTTCCAGGTGTTGTATTTTTTAGAGATTTTTTGGGTGTTACGGGTTTGGGTTCGGATAGCCTTGTTTGTGTACAATTTTTTATACTACACAATGTTTAAGAAATATAATATAGGCAGGTACCTATTTTGTTGAGTTATAATATTTCACTATGTTACATTGACCCTTATTATCCCAATCAGCAAAAAAATTTAATACTGAAAAGGTTTAAACACTGCTGTGTAATCCTTCTAAAATAAAGAACGGAAGAGCAGGACATCACGAAAAGTAAAACTGGATTTTTTTTAAATTAATTTTCTTTATGAGGCGAATTTATAAATTAATGTACACCATTAGAATGAGTCATTAATAATATTAAACTATTCAAATATACCTATTACAAAATTATCAAAATCAAAGGTTTGACCGAATTACTTATACGAATTGAAAAGACTAAAGAACTATATTATTGATACTTTGAATGAAATTACGGACCATAAGAACTTGATTAAAATATAATATTGAATATGACTTGAAATTCGAGTACTTCTCATCCATATAATTTTACGATAGGTTGCTTATTTTTTTTTAAAAAAATAATGATTACTGTAGTATGTACTTACCTACTGTAATAGTAAAATGATAAATATAATCATCATATTTTTCCTTATAATTCATTATATTGGGTGTTCGGTACACTCATTATTTCAAAATCTATTAATGTTTATGAAAATATTTTTTTACCTAATTTTCAGTTGAAAATAAAACATCATTTTTATAAAAAAAAAAAACTACATATATTATTATTATTTTATATTGTTGTATATTTTTTAAATTGTGTGCTTTTTTGAATAGTATACATATTACTTATTCTGAAGCACAATATTTTTCAGAGTATTTTGATATATTATAAATAAATCGAAATTCGGACTAGTCACAGTAGCTTATGAGTATTTAAAGTTTAGTAAGAGGAGTAATAGACATTTTGCGGGGTATCCCAATAGTATCTATTGACTCACCTAAACTTAGGATTTCTTAGTTATTATTCATGACTATTCGTCCGAATTTAGTTTTTATGCAACGAAATACTTCGAAAAATTTTCTTTTTTAGAAAATAGAATTATAAATGTACGTTATCATTCAAAAAAGTAAAAATTTAAAAATTACTTCATTTCAACTGGAAATTAAATAAAAATAATATTTTCAAAAATGTCAATTGATTTTAAAATTATGAGTATTGTTTGACAAAATAATCACTTTGTATAATATTACTTACAGATAATTATATGCACAAATTTTCTGTAAGTAAATTATATTGTGCCTAATTTTTATTTTTATTTTGTTTTTTTATTAAAAAGCGTAATTACAATAGATTTATTAATGTCAGTACAATAAATAATTTTTGTAATAGTTTAAAATAACGGGAAATTACAGAGTTGAGAGGTATCTACTCCGTAATATACCACCTGACTAAAACACAGCATCTGTCTTAGAAATATACGTAGGACTAAAACAACACAGTATCTACCTTTATTTTAAATTTACAGAGTACAGACTTCAAATAAAAACAAACCCAGATAAATAAATGTATAACCCGAGCAAATGCAATATTAGTTTTTTATACATTTATTTATACGAAAAAACCGAATTCAATTTTTATAATAATATTCAGAGAAGACAACGACAATGTCATCATCAGGGCTTACCGCAAACCTCACTATGATAATATCATAACGTTGATTGCAGATTTACCACCTCAGCACTGCTGCAGACACACAAGTGTACAATATTTTTTTTGCAGCACGTAAACAGAATCGTGTTTATTTCAAAAATAAACAATATTTGTTTCTTTCCTTCTCTTTAGATTAAAATAAAATAAAAAAAAATAATAATAATTAAATTATTTAAACGAGGCATTTACTTTTTAAATAACCTGGTGTTATGTATTTTCGTGGAATTTGTAATAGGTACAGTGTACTTGATACGTGTATACGTGTTATATATATATATATTATAATAAATTATTTATAACGATAAAAATAATTTATTTTCTTTGTTTTGAACTTTTAAAAGTTTTATTTTAATAATTTCTTTGATTATTCTATCATATTATAGTGAAAACCATAAGAAAAAAAAAATAAAATGTTTGCATTTCAAAAGAATTGTTGAATTGTTAATGATAGGATTAAATAACGTTAATTCAAAATAAACGCTACTCACGTTATTGTTAATTTAATAATTATTGTTAAATAAGTATTATAATAGGTTATTGTTTTTTTCTGACTTTAAAACTTTAGATCGTAAAAATACACGAACATACATAATTGCATATATACACTACACATATATAGGTAATTATAAGTACCTATATGGTTAAAATTAACAATTTTTTTTAAACTTAATTCTTTATTTAGAAATCTGTTACAAATTTGAATCATAGTCAATAAGCTTAATTGATATAGTAATAAATATAACAGGAATGACGGAGTGAAGATACCTCCCATTGGAGGTACTTCGTCAAGATAGTAGTTAAATTATATTACACACTTTTACATTTTTTTTTCAATTTATCTTAGCAGGTCCCGACACCACTGTCTTTTTATTTTATTTTTGAGGGTTGCCTGGAATAGTTGCGGATGAGAGGTAAGTAATAAGAGGGTCTGGGTGTTGAATTAGTTGGCTATTGAAACGCTTGTAATGAAGTTTGGCTAATTCGGTGACAGTTGATATTTTTTAAACAGAGTGGAGAGATTTATTGGAGATGTAGAATGGAGCTTTTGAAACTGTCTGAAGAATTGTGGATTGAAACTTTTGAATACGGTTTGTATTAGATATTTTAGCTGCACCCCAGAACTGGATGCCATATGTCCAGATGGGTCTCAGAAGGAATTTATAAATTAATAGTTTGTTAGTTAGCTTTATTTTTTTTTGGTAGTTAATAACGAAAGCGGTAATTTAGTGCGAAAATTTTACTTTTGATGTGTGGCGTCTAAGTAAGTCGACGGTTGATGTAAATTCCAAGATATCGTACACATTGGGCATTAGGTAAGGCTTGGTTATTAAGAAATAGTGTCGGGCATGTGCCGTGGCGAAGAGTGAAAGGGTGGATTTGCTTTTATTCATTTTTACTACCCATTCTCTATACCGTGTTTTGAGAAGGAAGAGATGATTTTGAACAGAGAAGCTAAGTTAGGGTCTGCATTGCTAGTAATATAGCTTTGTCATCTGTAAAATCACCGACTAGGGTTTGGTTTGAGTTAAGTTGGTCAGAGGTGAATAGATTAAAAAGTAGTGGGACAGTAACTGCGCCTTGTGGTACATCAGCATTAATTCCTGCTGTAGGGGAGATATAGCAGAGCCTATACGCACTGAAAAAAAACGGTCTTCTAACTAAGGTTTTAAGATTGAGTAATAGTGATCAGGTAGTAGATGATTTAGTTTATAGAGTAAACCTGCGTGCCATAGCTTATCGAAAGCTTGGGAGACATCGAGGAAGGTTCCAGTACAATAAAGTTTTAATTGACGATTTTTAATTGTAATTTATATACATTAGATATTCCTGAATTGCGCTATCTCTATCTATAGATAATTATAACTATAATACATGTTTTGGCTAACTAAGTGCGGTAACTAAAATAATTTAACTTATTATAGAAACGTGACTGTTGATATTGTATAGTTACCGTATATCATAAAATATGTATTTATATAATATGATATAATATTATAAAATCAATGGTATTTAGTATACACTACACATTTTAGAATAAGGTACATATATTTATAACAAATGTAACTTTAGATATTAAATCTTAAATTTGAGAATAGCTTTTTCAAAAAAAGTTATTGTTGTTTTACACCTAGGACATTAAACAAATAGGTACGTACCTACATTATCTTGCAAAGTTGAACGTTGAATACTCGTATTCTACAAGTTTTGACATGTGTGACGTGTCTGTGCCTTACTGCAGCGGTTCCCAAACTTTTACAACCATGACACCCTTAAAAAATAGTTTGTGGTTCGTGGAACCCATATGTCTTTAATTCCAACTCAACTTAATTTTTTTTTTATTTTTTTAAAAAGGAAAATGTGTACTGGCGATATTGTTAACGATTATTTTTTGTTAAAATTAGTTTTAAAAAACAATTTTGAATCAAACTTTAAAAAATAATTTTCCTAAATTTAATAAAGTAGGGTCAGTAAGGCTTATAGAACCGACTACTCCTTTTCGGTGTTGTTGTAGCGTGAATTTTTTTTTTTTTTTAGTATGATAAGATAGTTTCCGTAGAATCAACCCCATATTTTTTTTGGATAGAATTGTCAAAGGAAGGGATCCGTATTCGAATTAAAGTAATTTTTCAAATTATATAACGTAAAACAATATTATTTTAATTAGATAATTATAAATATCATTAACAAGAAAAACAAACAAATAATTTAGTAGGTAACTTTTTACTATTAATATTCATTAACATTTTCCCAAAAATTCTAGTTTCAATTAAACTTTTAAAAAAAGTAAAAATTATAAAAAAATAAAACTAAATTTTAAAAATATTAAAATGATAATAATGTATTTTTCGCATTATCAGAACTAAAATTATCTTAAATTCCAAATAACAACCAATAAGAATAAATAAATTAAAAAAAAAATGATCACGATTCAAACATTTCACAGTATTATAAATTTGATTAAGTAGGTATAAAGTATTAAAGTAGGTATAACAAGTGTGTTAACTGCAAAATTATTGGTTATGGTATTTAACTATTAAAGTAATAATGGAATACATTGCACACAATTTATATTTCATATCACAATTGACGATACTTAAAATTTCATATTTATTTTGGCTCCGAATAAAAAAAAATGTTATACAAACATCGATTAGACTTTTATATGTTTATGCGTCAAATATTTTATTAAAAACTATTTGTTATTAATACTTACGAATCCTGATTAAACGACATACCAAGGCTAGAGTATAGGTGAGTACTATAGGTATCTACAATTAAACTTTTAGTTACAATTAATTCAATAACGTCCAGGTAGTTTTTTTCAATACGACAATGACATACAAAATTAGAAAGAAAAGTCGAAAATCAATTCAATTTTATTGGGTAGATTACAGAAAGTCTCACCATAAAAAATAATTACACGCATTAATTTATAAGTGATTAAAATAAAAATTTCACTGACCATATTGTATACACAGAAGACACAATTTAAAAAATGAACCGCTGATTTGTAATTGATAGTTGTAATCAGTATGGTTATTGACTGAATGCGTTTTGCACGCATATAACATAATAAAATATTATGTATAGGTAAGGTACTAAGTTACTCAAATTTTAATAACGTGTAATTATTAATTTTATATTCAACCATTGCTTGTTTTTGATTCGGGTAACGAAAACTAATTAAATATAAAACGATGTGACCAATTAACCGGTGGCCATTTAATGAGCGACTGTTTTATTGCTATGGAGTATAGACTCGCGGTTGTGTACTCTCAGAATTACCGATTTTAATTAAAAGTTAATGTCCGTAAAAAGTTCACTTTTTATGCATTCAAAAATTGTTTAGTCTTTCATTTTCGTCTGACAGTAGGTGGATTTGGTTTTTACAGATCTCCTTTGAAGCTGCATCTTTAATAAAACGAAGATTTTTCCAGAGCTTTATTATTAAAAAATAGATATTTTTTGTTTGTACCTTTGTAGTGCCTATGGGTATAAAGGTAGGTACGACATGTTTTATACTTGAATATGCATTCGTTGCATTCAACATTCACACAATCACATTTATGCCTATAAATATCTACGTGTATACCCAAAGCGTAATTTAAAAGTTTGAGTATATTTTACGTAGCATAATATTGTATGAGTTATATTATGCAAGTCACAACATTTTTGTTTTAAGTACAGATAATCAAGGTACTCATAAAAATATTATACATTTTAATAATTTTTGATCACTAATAAATTAACAATCTAACAAAATCGTAAAAAAATATTAAATTTATTAATGCAGATACGATGGAAATGTCTTGTAATTTTACTGACAAGTAATTTTACTTAATAATTTTTGATCACTAATAAATTAACAATCTAACAAAATCGTAAAAAAATATTAAATTTATTAATGCAGATACGATGGAAATGTCTTGTAATTTTACTGACGAACGAGAACAAAAAAAGCAATTTTGAAAACATATTATTTTGATTATAATCATCGCGAATTATATGTATAATTCTGAAAAAATGTTAAATATTAAATAAAAATGAACATTAATATAATTCATACTTCAAACTGATTAACTCAAAACATTTAACATTTTAGAAGTAAACAGTGCTTAAAGTAGCAACATAATATAATAAAAGATAAGGCGACTGTTGTTTATAGGAAATGCAAATGTTAAGCATTTTCTATGAATACCTATATGATATATATCATCTGTCTATTACAACATATTATTATACATAAACGAAAATTACTTTAAGTAAATATTTATTTTCTCGAAAAGCAATTGATAACGATAAATAAATAAATAAATAAATATTTATAATATATATTTTATATAATTTTACATTATTTAAGTTATTAAAAACAAAATAAAATATGTATAATTTTCGTTTTTTTTTTATATTATCTATGTATATATTTTTTTTAAATTTTTACACTTTTTAATCGTCAGCATATATTTTTATTTTATATTCATAAGCAAAATCGTATATTTTTCTGAGAATTTTAATGAATAAAATTACATTTTAAAGAACTAATTAATTAGGTAATTATAAATATAATAATTAAATATGTTTTGACTAACAGATTTATGGATCAATATTTTGCAGGACTCCTTTGAGCTCATCTTAACTTAAAATACTTTTAAGATATAGCTAACTAATTAACTAGGTACCTACCTATTCTTTTAGACTGGATTCTTAAGTATTATTCAAATATTGAAGAAATTATTATGCTTCGATAGTTCGATGTATAAAACAAACTGACATTCAAAAAGATAAAAAAAAAAAAAAAATCAATGAATAAAAATAAGGTTTTTAATTCAAAAAATTTATTTTATAAGTAGTAACTTCAAATTCAGTAAAACAATCATATATCCAAAAAAAAAAAATAATACTTTTTAGAAAATGTAGTATTTATTTTATAAATAGGTAATCATTAATATTTATCATTTAACTATTCAAACCTGTGTTATATACATGTTATTCATTATTATTAGAGCTCAGAAGTTGTAGAAGTTACATATTGTTCTGTGTAGATACTCTCGAATTGAGCAGACCAAACTAAAAATTCAAGCTATAAAACTGCGAGCTAAAAAATCAAAAATTTAAAATTCATATTTTGTCAATTTTAGAGAAAAAATGTATATTTTATTTATTTTTATGCTTATATTATGGATATTTAGTATTTTCTAAGAATAATTGATTTTTTTTTTAACTTATGTATTTTAAATAACATTTAATATAAAATTCAATATGTATTATTTAACTTAGGTATTTATTGTCATCATCGTAGTCGCCTATTAATTAATGGCAATGGTACGATGCATTTAATTACGCTAATAATAGGTATCCGAAAATATTATTTTATTGCCTTATTGCCAATAAGTTATACCTATCGGATATCGTAAATGAATATAAATTTATTCGTTAATAGGGTTGTTGTTCACGATTGACATTTGACAGTATTTTTAAAATTATTTTTTCAGTTCAATAATATGTGAAAATGCTAATCAGTTTTCTGTATATTTTAAGTATTGAAAATTTACTTTTCTATAGTAAACATTTGTTTTTGTGCATATTATTAACAAAATTAGAAGTTTTTATTTTTGGAATTTCAAATACATTTTTGGTTGCATATTTTACAATTTTTTCGTGCATATTTTACCATTTTTAGTTCCTATAACATTCGATAGTTATTATAAATAATTTAGTTTTGTTTTGCTTATTGTAGAAAAAGAATATTTAATCAAATAACTTTTAACTTTATAAATATAAAATATAATATACATTTACAATAGATTTGTTTAATAATCAAGTTATAATACAACTATTATAATAACAATGTATTTGAATATATTAAATGTTTTTGCTATTTTATTATTACTTATTAAAAAAAAAAAAAAAAAAAAAAAAAATTGTTAACTATAATAAAATATCAGCTATATAGTCAATTATTGTAAGCAGCAAGAAAAATAAAATAATGATTTTTATAGTTCCAAAGAAATTAATAAAAATAAATTTAATTTTTATTTATTCTGTGATAGATAAATGACAGTATTACTAAGTTACAAATGAATGTTATTTTATTAAAAGCTAAAATTCAATTTGATGAAAAATAGGGTTTAAAACACCCATAATATTTGCTTTTGACATATTATTTACCTTAACTTCTATCGTTCCCGCATACGTTTCAGAGAAAGTTTTAAATGGTACTACGCTTTTATAAAAGCTTCTTTTAGGCTTGTCAGAGATAAGGGACTACGTCTTTTTGCTTTCCTCTTACCCCTAATTCAAGACTTCGGCGTAAATCAAGTACCTATATTATTACTTTAATATAAAGAAATAGCTTATATTCATATTGTACCCTATTGTGTAAATGTTCAATAATTTTCATCTGTAATAGGTGGGGATGATTGATATTACTTTTCCCGAGACAATCGAATACTAGCTGGATCCTCCCATATCGTGTACGCCCGACCGTATATAACATAAAACATAAGCATATTATATTATATATTATATTTTACTGTTGTCTGTTTTGGTTTACTTTAAACTTCTTACACGTCCTTATATATAACTATCAAAAATATCAGAGTTAACCATCACCGGAAGAATTTAATTAATCAACTGAATTATGATTTCTGTCTGGTCGTATTTTTTTCCATCTAGTTAATTATACATCCGAATAAGGAAGTTAGGAAATTACATTTTTTTTTGTCACACATTTAATTAATATTTTTAAGACGCAACTACACATTTTATTGAATCAATAACTTTTTTCTTTGAATAGACACATCACTGTGATTGTATACTTTTTAATTTTCGTATTTTTATAAATATTTTTTTAATCAAATACTGGTTGAAATAATGGTCTGCAAATTACTGGTTATTAAAATTATATGAATAATTGGCTTTATAACATCAGTTCTACATTTATTCTGTTTTATGTAAATCATCATCGGTTTACATTATTTTCCTCAATCATAATATCCTGTTATCAATTTTCAAATTATATTTTTATCTTTATTTTTGTTAATCATAATACAAGTTGGTTCAACGTAAAAATGGTTAATAAATAATCAAGGGTGTAATAGTATAACAACAGGCAGATAATTTATTGCTCTAATGGGTAGGTATACATTGGTTATTATTATCATAAATGTAATTGGTTTTATACAAAAATATTGTTTATCAATGCTGTAATAATACATAACAAAATGAAAATTATTATTTTAAGACGTGATGTATTGTATTTACATAAATGTACATTAGTTATAATTATAAATAAATTGATGCGATTTTTATTTAACAATATAATTTTTAACTATACCTTAATTGCGAAATTTTTCCTAGAATATTTAGGTATGTAATTATAAAAAATGGCCTGTTATACCTCTTTAGTTTAAATTACAGCTGATAGTATAATTTAAATACAATTTTAATTACACTATGAGCTGAGAACTAATTCGCATCAAGTCGTATTACAAAAGTTTATACTAGCATTTTTCTAAGAAATTATAGGGACCTTTAAAAATAATTATGTTTACAAAGATGTAATAATATTATGTCAAAAATTTACTGGAAATTTACAATACATTTTTCTTTTTAATTTTTAAGTCCTTATAACAGTGTTTTAGTTTATAATATAAGAATTTTAAAAGCATAACGTATATATTTAAATAAGTTACCTAAAATATTTTAATTTTAGTTTATCAATTTTTTATGTACACAAAGTAATGTTAACTTATATGTACTAAAAATTACAAAAACAGTATGTACCTATAAAAGGTATACTATTGTGACGTCATATTATACATTACAAAAAATATTTGTATCAGGATTGTGATTATTATGTGATATAAGTTTTTCAATTGTTGTTTTGTTTGTATGGATTTTTTATTAATATTAATTGATATTATTGTTTATTATAATATATACTTTATTAATGGAATAAGTAAAGTAAGTAATAACAATAGGATAAAAACTACAAGGTAAAATAATATATGGCACAAAATGTGGAGAAAGTAATAAATCTTTTGGAAACGATAATTATGTTGAAGGTTATTAAGATATTAAATAAACAATTTTAATTATAGATTCATAAAAACAAACATAAATATTATTATACATAGATTTAAACATAGTAATTTTAATAAATAATTATGTAATTTATTTTAATATTTTCGTGTAAAAAAATTCAATATAGGATTAAATCATATAATCAAAATTACAATTTTAAAATCTGTGCCGATCTTATAAGTCGTCTTTGACCAGAATCGCTTTTTGTGTATAAAATTCAAATTTAACACAATAATATTATAGTGATTCATTCGATACCTACTATACAGCAGATAGGTACCCATTTGCTCATATTTGCAAAAAATATTATTAGATTGTAAATAAATAAATAAGTATTTTTTTTTTATTAAAAGAGCAACAAAATATGTCAACGGCACGTTATAATGTTCTCAAGCGATTCCCTTATCCAGGCACTAACTACGCCTCACAGTTGTTTAACTTAGTGATCATACGAGAGCTGGTGTATTCAACATTGCATCGCTGTTGGTGGTATTTCAGTGGTTAAAATACAGCATTTAAATTTACTAACCTAACTAATGTCATTTAAATTTTAATGTTATAGAATAATAAAAAAAATGTCCACCTTTTTTTTTTTATTGAAAATCCATTGGCTTAATAATTTTGTGATGTGTAGGCGGGAACGTTTGAAGTTAAGGTAAGTATGATAATATGTTAAAAACAAACATTATGGGTATTTTGAAACCTTTTTTTTATCGAATTGAATTTTAGGTTTTAATAAAATAACATATTTAACTTAGTTATATTATCGTATATTTAAAATAATCATTTTTTCATTTTTTTTTCAGTCTATAATTTATTATATATAGCTAATATTTTGTGAAACTGTTATTGTTCTCATAAAAAACAACAACATTTAGAGTATTATAATGTTTAAATCTATTATCATTAAATATTTGTGTTAATGCTTGATTATTATCATAGTATATTGTATAAAGTATATTTATAAAGTTGAAAGTTACTTGCTTTTAAGTGTTAATTTTTTATAGTATAAGTGATACAAAATTTAAAAAGTGAAAAAACAAAAAACACACATATTTATAAAATAAATACATTCATTGTTTTTCACTTAGAATCTAAAATAATATTTATAATACTCTAAGTGCATTTTCTCAATATTGTGATAAACATAAATTTTAGTTAGACAAAATAGGAAGTTCAAATTTTGCATCTTATATTTATGGCTAACAGTAGGCATAGTTGTTTTAATTAATAGGTTTGAACAAAAGTATAATATAGGTACTAGCTGAATTATCTAACTTCGTCCTTATATATAATATATTATTATTATATATAATACATATTATCTATCATATTTGTTCTAAATTTTTTTATAATTACTTCAAACAGTTAGGACAATTCAAGAGAGAAATAACTATGATTTTATAAAGCTTTGTGGAAAAAATGTGTTCATATTTCATTATATTCCTGTATAATCATATATTTATTAATGTGTTTACCATTTGTACAATATTCGGTGATAAATAAAACGAGTCCCACCGCATGTGGTAGAATTAAGTATAAAACATATAATTATAAATAATAATAATTAACCATAGTAAACCATTAATGTATTAATGTAAAAAATAATGTTGGAAAATGAAAAACTAATTATTGAAATTGAATCAGAGGCGTGTTAATGGAAATTTGACCAAAGAATAACAGGCAACGTAAAACTCAAATACTACAAGAGAAATTCTGTCAATGTCCAATGAATATGTATGTTTAGTAAAATGGGAATTTGTAGCCTTTAAGTGTAAAAATACTGTCAACAAGGGTAATAATTATTTTTTTTCATGTTAATTATTTTAGTTTATAATGTATTGTACCATATCTTTATGTATGATTGATAATTTAAATATTTGTGCAAACTTTTGAGTTATATCGATTGTGCAAAATGGTTTCTATAAATATACATATATATTAGAATATTTAAAAAATAATAACTGGAAATCACTTATCATTTCTACCTATTAAGAATCAGGTATAGAATATAATATAATAACTATAAACTTTGAATGAAATTGTATCTACACAACACATCCAACGTGATAGAAATAGAAAAAGAAATTGTGGCTCTAATATAAAAAAAGCCAACTAAAAGATTTATATTTTAGAAAATATAAAATGGAATATCTTACTGAAATCAGAATCAATATACATTTTAAAAAGTGTGTCCATTTATTTGGAATAATTTAATTCATGTATAGACTATTTATGAAAAACATATCATTCTTACTATTATATACACATAATTTTAAAAGTTATCCGAACTAATGCATATGAGAGTATGCAAGTACAGATAACTACTATGTAACATCATATTATACATAATTTATAGGTACAATAGATTGTCATTGTACAATACATTCATAAAAATATGATGACTACACCCAAATAACTCGTTATCTACTCAAGTTTCGATTTACATTAAAAAAGAACGATAAAATATTTTCCAAAAAAGTTTTAAAATAAGAAATAAACTAGTTTGAGATTATTTACCATTGAAAAATATATGAAGAATATACACATATTACGCATAATATAATAGGTATATTAGTATATCAGATAAATTTGCAAGAAAAAATAACAAATTATTTTCCATACTTCCTTTGTATTAAAATATTATTTTTTTTATTAAAAAAAATATTGTTAATATAAAGTTGTAACTATCGATCTAAACAGGGTTTATTATTATTTATTATTTTTTTTATCATGAATTGGTCAATATAATATCTTGTCCGGGTAATATACAATTTTATTTCAATTTTTAAGAGTAATAATAATATTTGATCGATTATAAAAGAATAAAAAATGTAAAATAATATGTATAGTTAACGATAAAAAATAAAATAAATAAAAATACTGTATATATTTCAGCTAACTATGTAATATATTCGACTAACTCTTAAAGTTTAACAGTGCGTTACTTTTTACGTGCTTATTTAATATTTATTAAAAACGGGTTTTTTACGATTAGCTTCTTCTTACTGTTTACTATAAAGCCGTCTTTCCGGTGAATCTAGTTCCGGTTCCATACTTCCATGAGACAGTGACTAAATGGTTCGGCAATCGTTTGCTTGAAACGCTTGACTGTAGGGCCCATATCTAATGTAAGCATTTGATTCACGTACAACGTCACAAATAATTTTTCATACTCAATATTATTCCAACAAGTTTTTGGTCCTACATAAAAGTTTTAAAAATATATTTTGTGATATTGTTTTGACTTTTTGTACTAGAACCGTAAACTGTCAGTCTTCAAATATTTATAAAATGTCCAAGATTGTGATTATAACAGGTGATTTATCAACCATGCTCACTATTTTTTTTCTTTAATAATACATGTGAAATAAAAATGTATGTTGTCATTCAAAAAAAGTAAAACCTTAAAAATATGATAACAATACACATTATCAAAAATAATATTTTTCAAATATTTTGTTTTGGAAGTATGAGGTAAAATTATGAAAAAATATTATTTTCAATAAAGTTAAAACTTTTTAAAATAGCGCTTTGATTGAACACGTTTAATGATCCACAAAAATGTGAATTTTTATACATGCCTAGTCGTATACTTAGAGTGAAATATATATGACTTGAAGGTTTTCAAAGTTAGATTGTACATTTTTTGATTAATTTTTTATTAAGTTATTATTTTGTAAATAAATAGATCTATAATATTAGTTTTAATTTTTTGAAGATGAATAAAGTATGAAATTATTTTGAGACAATTTAATGACATAGGAGTTTTTCCCAAACTCTATATCATAATCACATTGCTAGGGGTAAAAATAATTGGTTTTATTTATGATGATTTTAATAATGTTTTTAATAATATTAATTATTATTGTTATTAATTTTCGTTGATGTCAATCTTTGAAAATTTGTTAAATACCTATCTAAATAGAAATAAAGGAGTGAAAAATAAGTTCAGTTCAAAATCTGTCATCGATTGGGGAACAAAAGCGCTCATATAAATAATGAGATAAATTCGTTCACTTTTCCTCATCATTCCCTATTATACCGTAAAGGTGTACAGTACACATCGTTAAACCTAAGTCGAGTAAGTTGAACATAATTCTTGTATATTAGACTAAATACGTCAATAACTGGTACCAAGATGAGAAGAAAAATGTATTTTTAAGTATATGGGTCTAAGAAGTGACGGTTATTTGTTTTTAAAAATTGTTCATACCTTTGAAACAGAGGTAGTTTTGAAGGGTTGATGGGAGAAATCCTCCTCTTTGGGACTTGGGTAATGTTTAAAAATTTATTGAAATTATTAATAATAAGTATCATAAAAGTTTTAAAATTTAACGAGAATAAAGGTATAAAATAGGTATAGATATTTTCTATCATAATCATAAAAACAATAAATTTTGCATATTTTTTTATTATGTTTTATGTCTAAACGTACTAAATTTGCTATATCCTTTTAAAATGTTGTCAAAATTTCTATTGTTTTGAAAACTTTGGCAACTCTTGGTAGGTCATCTGTTTTATATCAAATATTATATTTATCGTTTAATTTTTTTTTTTAAACCGAGTGATCTATTTAACGTAATCCACTCATTATTTTAAAATGTATTTAAGTGTATATATTTTTGTTGAATCATTAAGCCTCTAAAAAACAGAATTTTTCTAAATATATATAAATATATATATCTAATATATCTAATATATATATATTATTTGTATATTATATTTTTTTTACTATTTTTATCACGATTTTATAAAATTTTATTAATTACAAAATGTATTTTTAATTCCTAATTCCAAAGTACAATATTTTAGTAGATACATCAATATATCGATATTATATTGATATATCAAAATTGAATTATGGACAAATAGCTTATGAGTTATAATAAGTATTTAAAGTTTAGATGAGTAGAGTGAAGTGGTACAAGGGTACTCTGTGAAATTTTGGTCCACTTCTCAGTTTATCTAAATTTAAATTCTGAAAAAAACATCTTATGTTGTTAATACTCATAATATGCACAAAAACAATCTTACTAACAAATAAATATTAAATTCATTTACAATATCTGATAACTTATTGGCGATAAGATAATATTTTCGCATATTATTAGCGTGATTAAATGCACATCGTACAATAGCCGACTACGATGATGAGAATAAATATCTAAGTTAAATACAATATTAAAGTTAAATATTGAGTTTTATATTCCATATTATTAAATATATATATATATATTTCAATTTTTATTAAATGCATAATATTTACGTAAAAATCAATAAAATATGCACTTTTTTCCCCAGAAATTGATGAAATATGCAAAGTATGCATTTTACATTTTTGATTTTGAAATTCTGAATTGTAAATATAGCTTGTCTGCTATAAATCGAACAGTACATAGAATTATAGAACAACGTGTAACTCCTACAACTTCCAGCTTTATTTATAACTAATATATTATTTGTTTAAAATTTGATTTTGATAGATCTAAATACTCCGAATAATATTTTGCATTGAAATATGAGATTGAAAACATATGTTGTCGTTCAAAAGAGCAAAAACTTAAAACATTTTAACGATAAAAATAGCAAAATAATTATTTTGTTATGATTTAAAATATATACCTGTCTTTAAAAAACGTTAGTTTTTTCTGAAATAATTCGCGTTTAAAGTTAATTGGATTAGCCCGGACGTTTCGACACTTATTTAATTAGGGAATTGACTTTTTGGAAATCGGTTGATGTGCGATGGTTCTCAACGATTGAATTAGGTATTGAAATGAAACTGACGAAATGAATTATTCACGTTTATTGGGAGGGAATTGTTCAAAGAATATATCGTTAATCGTTAGTCGTTCACTTGCGATATGCCATATCAAAACACGTAAAATAGGACGTATTGGCGATGTGTTGGGGTTTTCAGTATTGAGCTGGCAACTAAGAGTTTGCTTAATGGTCTTGGGTGGTTAGGTCGTTTGGATTTATTTGTCGTTTACAGTGCATCAGTGCATTATGTCCATGTTCGTGAAGTACTTGCCAACCGTCAGATTCAGCAAGCTGGATTTTCTTTCTGCGGTGAGCACATTTAATGTACTGGATACTTATCGTATTACTGCACAACATTTTTAAATTAAAACCGTTTAATAATTTTTATACCATGATGGTGTCCGTGCAACAAGATGTCAATTTATACGTATCGATGAAAACGGTGTATTTTAACATATTAACGTGTGTTGTGATGATTTAATTTTTTTTCTAATTGGTTTTTTGTGAATATAATATTATATACATGTATATGAATTGTGTCTGGTTAAACAATTATATTAATGTTCAATAGTCATTCGATAAACAAATACGTCGAATTTACTACGATAACAAAATTAACAATCTTCAGTAGTTTTTTCCTTTCTATACCTATTGAACACAATTTAAAAAATAATTTTACAAGAATTATGGTGTTAACATTTACTTGTCACAGCCTAAAATTTTAAGAGTTACTAACTCGGCATTTTTTATTGAATTGGTTTTTATTAAATTAAGAAAGCATAATTTTAGTGAAATATCAGTTATACGTTTGTGATTTAATTTAACAATTGATGTCTATAATAATTTAAAATTAGTGGTACTATAATTTTGTTTTATTTGACAAATTTTATAATTAGGAAATTGTGGGTTTAAATTTGCTAAGGACATTTGAATTATTAGGTATGAATGCACAATTCCACAATATAAAATAATATATTGAATAGATTCCATTTAAATATATGTCAATAAACCATCTGTTTAGTCCTAAAATTAATTCAATTAGGTAAAATTTTATTTTTAATTAACTGAAATAAAATAAAAAAATAAGACGGTAATTTCTAACACGATATTATATACGTATTATGTTTTCCACGTTTTAACTCTCATAAGATGGTTCTTCAACCGTGTTTTTACTTACACTGTTCCGCTGGTTTTACTCGATTAATTATAATCAGAAGATTTTAAGTGAATTCAAAACGTGTATACCAGCTATAATTTATTTCTGGTTTATCATTTTCAGACGTAATATTTTTATTATTTTATATTTTTAGTTCAAACAACCGCCACCCGGTATTGCTTTACCACACTTTATACAATTATGGGTTCATCAATTAAGTTAATATAAATTATTGTTTTGCTGCATATAGCTTGTACTATGTACATATATAGTATAAACTAAAAAATAAGATGTTTATGGTAATATTATAGGTATCATGTGTAAACGTATATAGATATTATATAATGTAATATATTATAATTGAAAATATGGCTAAAGTCGTAATAATAAATTATAATAAGTTTTTAGTTCCAGGAATACCTATAATTTGTAATAAGTATCAATTCTCAAACGACGGACAACTTCAGATTAAATGTATTACGACATTTTACGTTTATAAATACCTTTTAAATTAATATTAATTGATTTTGCATTTTGACTTTAATAAATGTAGCCTGTCTTGATTGTACGTTTGGATGTTTCCATTTTCGTACTTCTTTATTCGTATGGCTTATAATATAGTAAACATACATACATATTACATATTTTTATCACAATAATTTTATGTTTTTTAGCAATAAATGTCAACACCTATACACATAAATAATAATGAAAATTAAATACGTTTATTTACATTATGATACTCGAAATAACCTATTTTTCTCTATAAATAGGTACTAATATTTTAGATAATTTTATTTTTAAGGAGAGAATTGGATAATTGTGTTAGCATACTTTGTGTGTATAATTGCATGATAATTAATTATATTTTACATAGCCCGTTATACAAGTTAAAAAAAAACCTCTTTATTTTCTCTAAGATAAGTAAGATAAATTTCATTATTAGTACACGAATTAATGAATAAGATTAAATATTATATATATATATATATATATATAATATAATATATTTTACAAATTCTGTCCTGTTATTTATTTAAAAATTAAAATTAACGACTAAACGGAGTATACTATACTAGTGGTTTTCAACCTTTTTAACAATGAGGTGTACATCTTTATCTCCTGCAAAATTTTCACGGCACATTAATCCATATAATATTACCAAATACCGATAATAATATCGGTAAATACATACTTATAAAACTGTTAATAGATTTTTGTGGCACAATGGTTGAGAACCATTGAAGTATATAGTACAATAATCAAATAGTATGCTTACCTACTGTAGAATTTAAATTTTAATAGAAGTAATTCGAAGTAAGTATGTATTTGTAATTGAAATAAATCGGTATAGATATAATAGTGTATACCTAGGTAGTTACTAATTAGGTTCTTTTGAATTTCTGTTTTTATATTATTCAAGTTTTTGTTTTTAAAATTCTGATGATTGTATTACCTAGTTGTTTAATGATGTGTATCTAATTTTTTTTTTATCTGTCTGTCGTCACATTATTCAACAATAAATTCTTTAATCTTGAACTTTGATAACCTTCTGATAGAAAATTGTATTTAGTAAATACTCGTAGGAGTTAAAAGTAAAATCATCCTTAATAGTTTTCAAAGTAATCAGAAAAAAATCAAAAAGAGAATTATCGAAAAAGTTTTCGATAAAATCTAAACAAGAGTTGTAAGTTTGAAATTTGATTAAATAAAATTTAAAATACATAATTCCTTGTAAGTTTTTTTTTACTGAAATTAAAATAAAAAGTTGAACATGAATAAGCCATATTTATTTTTTTAGAATTTGGAGTTCTAACGATGGTGTTATTGGATAAAATGTTTTCTACTTCAGCGATTTTCGTTATAAAACATTAAATATTGATTGCAGGGACTTGAAACTATAATATAGTCTGCATAATTATTTTCTATATACAATTAAAATTTCAAATTATTTATATTTTAATCTAAGGTTATCTATAGTATAGATCTATTCACAATATTCCACAGTACTCGATAGTGATTTATAAGTTGAAAATAACTATTAAAATATAGGTAGGTACGTTATAACAATTATTATTATAATATAGTTTATACTTATAGTCGTTAATGTTATAGGTACTTTAAAAATAAAAACTTGATTATTGTTAAAAAAAAATTTACATGATTTAGATACACGATTTAATAGTTGATTTCCATATTTTATTATATTTTATACTCAATGTTTAGTTGATTTGAAATGTTTAGTTTATACAGCGAATTTAAAGTGTTAACAATTTTAAAATAAAGTAGGTATATCATAATATCTTTAACTCTGTATGATGGTTATTTCGTATAATCGTCGAAACCATTTATATTTTTCTTGAAATGTTGATGCATTATGCATAAGCGCCAAAACAAAGCTTCGATAACTGTGAATTTATTTTAGCGAATTTTGGTAGTTTCACTTAATCCACATATACTATAGTAACAAAATTGAGAGGGTCGAATGTATATAAATATTTGTAGGTTATAATATGTTATGTAATATAATATATAATGTTCCGTGTTGAGCCGTCAAGATGTCAATAGATATTAGACAGTATATTATAACATATAAAAACGAAAACTAATGTACCGTGTCAATAAAAAAAAAAAAAATAACATGGAGTAAATGTACTGATAATAGGTATTTTCGCATTATTAAAGAACACATGTTATAGGTTTGTTTTAAAAGAAAATAATAACTCACGTGTTGTGCTTACGTACTTGCATTGGTCGCATCTATTGTTATACTTATCTTGTTATCTATATAATTAGGATGCAATTTGAGTAGTTTTGGATTGTTCTTGAAGAGTCTGATATGTTAACGACGACAAAAATTCTCGATGAGAAATGTGCCATATGACGTTAAAATAAATTAAATGTCTGTTTTATAACGTGAGATCCCGAGTTTAGAGTTCACCGAAAACATACGCGTAATATGTCGTGTCGTTTTCCACTAAATCGTGCGTGTTGTGGCGACCAGAGATGACGGATTGTTGTACATCGCACTCGAAATAAAATTATGCTTTTGTGGTGCTATTATTTTTTTTCTCATTTCATCTGTTTCCCAGAGTCCCTGCGGATACCGGGACCACAGACTACAACTAGCGAGTCCAAATCGAGCGTGGCGACCTAGATTCTTTGAACGTACCTACCCACATAATAATATGGGCTTATTTGATTTTTTTTTTGTTTTTCGCTTTTTGAATAATATACATGCCACAGACCTATTTCAGTTGACCGATAACGTAAGTAATGGTCCTCGCTCATGTTATACTGTATACACAAGTCTCTGTTTTTTCCGATAAAATACATTGACTACTGTTTGATGTTTTTACTTGAACACCAATGAGTGTTATACTTAACTTAATAATTTATATGTAGGTATAAAATAATAATATTTAAATCATATTAAACTTCGCATTTATTTATTTAATTTGTACGGACATAAAATCCAATAAGTCAATTACAATATTAATTAATAATTACATGTTTTCTTACAATAACATTATATCACTTGATAACTTATAGATTTTAAATTCGGAGTAGAGCGATGAATTTATTGATTTTACAATAATTGCTATGTGTGTTGTTTTTTTGTATCTGTTATCACCTTCCAGTGCAGTAAAAATTCTTCAACCTTCAATTTTGAGAGTGGAAAATAAGTTTTTGCTAGAAAATTGGATGGTTCTTTGAGGGTGCTTTCAAAAGAAAAAATGTTCAGTACTTTTCAAAATAATCGGGGTATAAAAATAAAAATAGTTAAGAATAGGAATTTTCATGGAAAACAATTATTATTTTGTTGTTGTTATTCAAAAATGAATAACTATAGATACTTGAAATTTTTTATTATTGTATATATTATGATAGAATACACACACACACACACACACACACACACACACACACACATGTATTTGTATGATCGGCGAATCATGGGGTGCTTTATTTCAACGAGTTTGTTGATTTCATCACTTTTAAATTTAATATATTTATAAATAAATCAACGAGAGTATGGTACTTAAATAGTCGTAATACATTGAATATTATTATATACCATTACATTGTTATTTTTGTAATCTTTAGCTGACCCTGAAAAGCTCTCAGATAGATTTCTGCAGCTGCCGCCATGGATCAGCTCGTTGCAGCTCCCACGAGGCTTTAGAACGCTCGAATTGAGATCATGCCAAGCAAAATGTCCTCTTCGTTCACATCTCCCACACCTACATAAATATAGCTAATAAATACTACACGATGACACGATAATTATACGTAATGAGTAATTGTATTTTATTATTGTGGTGGTCGTGTCCTTGTGTACGAATAATATCGTTGAACGATAACTTTACAAATATACTTTATAATATATTGTAGGTAAGTATACTAATATAAATATTACAATTTTTTACATATTCGGGTGGCCAATTAGTGTCTTAGCTATTTTAAAAACAACTGCGATTTGACATCGTGATAAATAGGCACAATACCAACATTTATAATGTACCACGCACGTCACATATTATTGTATGTTCATAAAATATAGAATATTATAATTATTATTGAATAATATAAATATTATATTGTATTGTATTGTATTAATTATCATAACTTGAAAATATATGATTTCAGTATATTTTTTTATATCTGTATATTATTATTGTCTTAGTTGTAAAAAAACAATGTAAATGGTATATTGATATACACAAACCAATTATAATTTAATGAGAAAATAGATAGGTAAAAATCAGTATAATGTGTAATAAATAATTTTTTTTGAATACTAACGTATTATTTGTAAACTTAATAAAAAAATTTACGGTAGTATTTATAGTATCTTGGTAAAAAAAATTCTGCTCATAATTTTTAACTTTGTAAGATTGTTATTCGTTAGTTAAGTATTACACACAACTCTGTTTAAAAAATAATTCAATTAAAGAGTCAATGATCTTAAAATTTTACTATTATTATTTTTATATCATAAATTGGAGTTAAAAATAAGTTTTATCTAGTTAGGGTTTTTTCCCTTGCACAATCTAAGACAATAATTATGGATCTGTTTAAAACTTTCTATAGATAAACGTGACCTGAATCATCCATAGTTATTTATTTGGATCACTTTTCAATCCTAATCCAATTATTACATTTATATATAGGTATCTTAAGCAAAAAAAAAAAGTTTTTGCACTCAATTTTTTAAGACTAATGGCTTAACACGTTTTTTTTTATCAAACATGATATGAATGATAAGAGTGCTCAAAAAACTTTTTTTCAAACAGTAAAAATATGTTATAAATAATGACTATATTTAATGACTACATTTCGGAGAACATCAATCAAATATGATATCGGCAGCAGTGTTTAAAATTCTAAATATAAAATAAAATAATAGTTTATTTTAAATCAGCAATATTATTCTTTTATAATCAAATATAGTTCTTGTTTTAGACTTTAGTTAGTGTTCATGTTTGTATTAATTATCAGTATTCAATATTAAAATACATTTGAAAAACTTTTTTTTTAAGTATGCATTTTGTTATACTTACTTTTAACATATTCGAGATGAAAAAGGTACTAAATGTTAAATTAAAGCCAGGTTATAATAATCCTTTGTATGATTTTATTTATAGAAATAACTATTTTATTTCAAATATATTAAAGGAATAATACCCACAAAAAAACTAGTTAAGTCTCGATTGTCTTGAAATTATTTCTATAAGTTTTCGTTTAGCTTCAAATAATAATAAAATATTAATTTTGTTTATTCGAAAAAATACATAATAAAATAAAAATGTAATTTTAATTAAATTTTAAAAAATGTACAATACCTATTATACATATGCTTTTCTAACTCAATAAACAAAATAACAATTATTAATAATTAATAAAATAATTGTAGACTACCTTTTACAAATAATGATGAATCTATTATATTTGTTTAATTTGTTTATTAAATTATTTAATTAAAATTAAAACTTTAGTGTAAAAGTTTTTAACACATACCATCATTATGTCTAAGTTATTTTTTTCACGTGAATACCTACTCACATTTTAAAAGTTGTTTAATTTATCTTTCTAAATAACATAGCAGCAGTAAGTTTGCATTGAAATATGACATTTTTTTTTTTACAAGTAGGTAACTGTAGTTAATTAAACCAATAGTAAATTAGAGTTATAGGGATATTATGAACTAATTTGTACCGTTATTTAAAATTACAAGCTTATAGGTAAGTAATTCGGCATTGTTTTATGTTCGGTAAATTTAAAATATTATTTTATTTAAATCTGTTTAATATTTATAAAATTATATAAAACTAATGCTATTTTTATAAATAACATCACCTATAGTAATATTACCTTATTTACATAAATAATATTCAGTGACTTTGTTAAATACCTATTTGCTATTTAAAGATGAAACACAATTCTATATTTTTATTGTTTTAAAGCAAGGTTTGAATTTGAAAAAAATTTCGTTTTACGTTATTTTGAATAAAAACGTTACACAAATTTTGAGTTTATCGTTATTCAACTTTTGCGTTTATCGTTATTCAGATTTAAAACGTTATACAACTTTTGGTTTTTTTTTTTTCAGAACTTAAATTTTAAACGCATTTACGAACCTGTTTCAAAGTAACAGAGCAATAGGGCACCACTATTAGCTATTGGCAATACAATTATTCTATTTATACCTACATATTAAATTTTAAAATTTTTTTGATAATATTTAAGTTAATTATTTTTTTTAATGGTATACTATAGTATATAAATAATGTTTTGCGTGATGTTTTGTTTTTATTGATATATTATATATTTTTTTAAACGTTAAGTTTTGTTTTGTGTTATTTAATTATTTATGTTTATTGTTTTCCGTTTAGTTATAATTACGTTTACAAATTTCAATCGTTTTTTGTCAAATATAACATTATAATCATAATGTTATTATAACGTTTTCAAGCCCTGTTTTAAAGTCGATATTACTTATTACTTTCCAGCTTTTACACCTTAAATTTACATGCCTTTATGTTTAAGGCTTACGATAAAAGTTTAAGTTTATTATGTGAACTACAAAAGAGGTTGACTATTGGATAAGTAAAATGATTTTTGATATAAAATACGACTCATTCGTTTTTGGAATAATGTATCATAACTATATTCTGAACAAGTAATATTACATATTTACATGTTAAATCGACTTTAGGATATCATTGTGGTGACTGACATATGATTTGTTTAGATAAGATACTTATTATTCTGCCGAAAAGGTTTAACTTATATGTATATATATAATCAATGTTTGTTTCCTACCATTTTCTCCTTACATATATTTAGAAATCCTGTATGATTTATAACATGATTTACATTATATATTAGAGTTATGTGTTAATTTAAAATTTTTTTTATTTAAAATGAATAATTATAATAAACAAAAAATTATCATTGAATTTTCTTACACAAATTAAATTTTATCTATCTTAGTTCTTTAAAATTTGACTCTTATTATTTACGTTGATTTATTAGTTTATTTAGTTTATTTAAATATAAAGTTCTGTGTAAAGTTTTATTGTATTTATTATTGAGAATAACTACTTGTGTTAATCATGTATATAAAAGCCTAATAATAATATAGTTATACTAGTTTCATAATTTGCTATGAATTCTAAGAATAATGAATACAAATGTGCTTAGTATAAGCACTTTTTTATTGCCATTTTTCTTTAATAACAATATTAATTTAATAAATTTAAATTAATTATTAAAATGAAAAAGAACCATCGTATTTGAAATAAATTTCATTAATTAATTTCCCTTGCATCCCAATTTAGAATTTTGAAAAAAAAAACGTATTTATTTGTGCATACATATGCTAAAATGTGAGTTCTTTGCTTCTTTTGAAGTTTGGGTGATAAAAGCTTTTTTAAAGTAGGTGCTAGTAAAATGACAACGAAACCCCCCTCTCCTACACTTAAATGATTGTACATTTTAATGGAGCCGTTAGTTTATGCATCATTTGTGCTTATTTGTGCTGAATATTTGTGCTTTTAAAAATTTAAAGTTTCTGAGTTAAGTACTTTTTTTTCTAATGGAGGTATTCTAAATATTTTTCAAGAGAAACGCAATTTTAAAAATCGTATAAAATATGCTAAAATAAATAATCGTTAAAATGAAATCTGAATAAAACATTTATTTTAAATTAACTCTTATAGTTGTTAATTATAACCTAATAAAACAAATTATTTATAAATTAATTCAGTATTGAAATATTTAAGACTAATAAGTATATAAATTAATTAATTATCATATTATTACCTATTATAATTTATAACTGCATACATTTTTCAAAATAAATTTGAAAAAAATCAACAAAAAATGTTTAGTTTAAAGAGTTTTGAATTGGGTTAAACTTACATATTCTTGTAAACCATATTATATTTTACTCTTAGAAATTTAATTAAAAATAATATTTTATCTCAGTTATGATAACGTGGAAAATATTTTCGGAAGATTTAATAGATATAAATTTTAAGGTAACAAATAACGTAAACAATAAAGATAAAACTTAAAGGTACACCTAGTTTATTTACCTTGCTATAGCTTTTAAAAATAATAAATTTTAAGTTTACTATAAAAATAGGTGATATTGTAGTTTATTTTGTGGAGCTGGAAAATATATAATAACCCATCATTTTATACAGTGTATAACTTAATAACTTTTTTTTCATATTTATTTTACATTGTTTTGAATGTTGATATGATTTAAATATTAAGTAGGTATAAATTATAATTTATAAAATAACTATTAATACAGGATAATAGATATGGCATAATCGTACTTAGTATCTATATGTTGTAATAGACTATTTTAATAATAATGTTAGCAGTTACATTAAATCGGTTTTTTAAATTTAATATCTAAGTAATTTTGTTTAATGTTGATGAATAAAAAATACTATTAAAAATATTTTGCTAATCGAGAAAGGCACTCTGACGAGTCTGACGTTTAACTCATCAAACACATTTCGTCTAATTCATTTAGCTATGTTAATTGAATAAAATAATATATATTAAACTTTAATGCGTTTAATTACAAAATAGTTTGAATAACTACATATTTGATATTCTGATTAATATTCGTAGTATAATTTACACCCAATTTCTGTTTGGTAACATATGTAACAAATAAAACTTTTTGACCATATATATTTTACTATTTAAAAAAAATGTTAACTGATATTGTAAAAGAAGAATATTGGAAAACCAATATATTTTTTATTATTCTTCTCAAAATTTAAAAACAACATATAATATTTGTGAGAATTTACCATTACTTTTTATTTAATCAGTATTTAAAATGTCGTTGTAAACATTTGAAATTCTCACATTTTTACGTTATATCCATCAAAGTATAATAACATATAAGATTTAAATTATATAATTAATTTTTTGATAGCTCATATCAATTTGTGAATAATATATCATTAAGGGACACAAATTATTGATACGAATATTTTATTTGACTTTATTAATATTTAATGAGTTATTAATCTAATATATTCATATATTCAGTTTTTACTTTATATTGTATAGTAAATCCAATTTATGACGGCGAGTTATTTTATAAAAACCTAAAATCTGTTTTAGCAAAAGAAAAAATGATATATGTTTTGGCTTATTGCGATCATGTACGTGGTTAAACAAAATATTTAAGTCTCAACTTCAATGTTTTTTTTCTATAGTCTTAATTTTATATTTATTTTATGAGCCATTTTAGATTCTGAGCAGTGATAGAAATGTATTGGTTTTACATTATTGTATTTTTTACGCATTTTTTTTTTTATTCAGAAAACTACTTTTGTGGCCATTAAAGTGGTCCAAAACTTTTTGTAGCCCGTAATCTAAACTACTTTTAGTTTAAAAATCAAACACAGCTGGTACTTTGAAGAAGGAACAAAACACTTCAAGAGAGAAAAATTTATGACGATCACCAGTTTCTAAGTAACTTAATATTATTATATTATATTGTTAAAAATTAGCAAATAAGAACACACATTCTCACATGTCATTTAATTATTATAGAAATTATAAAATATCCTGTCTCAAGTTACTATTAATTTTTTTTTTTTATGTTATCTCCATTCTGTAGTAATATTTTCTATTTTCCCTATCCATCAGTGCTAAGGCATCACAATTTAATGCAGGGTTGTACTTATAATACTTATACATAGTTGTGAATAATTTGAATTGTTTTATGAACTATGGTGTATAATTAATTAAAAGTAAATGCTTTTATGTTATCATCAAAAATAATTTAAATTTTATTAAGATGAAATATTCATTCAATATGAAGTACCTTATGCCATAAGACATTTTTTTTTTTTTTACTTCATAATACAATATGTTAAGTATAAGAAATATAAGAACAATGTACCTATGTAAGTGATGATGATCATAATATTGCTCAAATAATGAATTTAAGAAACCTTCTGGCAAATGCAATTCGAAAGTTTTTAGAGTGATCATATAAGTTAGACTAAATTAACATAATTAAATTATTAGAATGATAATAATAATCTATAATGTTATTATATAATTTCAATGTTATTTATACAAAATATTGGGTAGGTACCTATTAAGTTATTACTTATTATATCCTTCAGTAGTACCTTTTTAACCTTTTTTTCGGGATTACCAGGTATTTATTGACATAAGTTGGGCAAGTTGTTTGATTAGAGGATTTGTATGGTTTTGAAAATAAAGGTCGTAAATTCAAACCGTTAAATATCGCACACATTGATATGTATCAATAACACATACATTTATCTAAAATAATAGAAAATCGAATACTAGTTATAGTATTTAATCGAAATAGCAAAATCATAAGCAATGCAATTAATTTAATAGAATATTTTAAAACACTAAGACTAGAATGTATATTCAATCCTAATTTAAGAATTATCTACTAAGCATACTTTATTTTAACTCGTTATACATATATTGAATTATTTTTATAACGATTTATTCAATAACAATGCATTTGTAAGTATCAATCAAATGTGTGTGGTTTTGAATAATCGACTTTCTCAAATTACCTTTTTAATAATAGAAAAAATGTGTGTGGTATTGAAGGGTCTAAAATGTGTGGTTATGAATGATAAGTGTGCGGTTTTGAACGATGCCCAAAAATTTAAGTTAAATCATCTATAAAATGTCCACATTGTGAACATGAAAGACGGCAAGGTCAACATGTAAGGACTGATATGAAAATGTAAAAGGGTGTTTTACTGCTTTGGTTATAACTCGTAGTTTTTTAAATTGAAAATTTTAAATACGATTATTGTTTTAGATTTTAAAAAATCCCCATTCTAAACTATATAGGTTTTAAAAAAAGTTTACAGAATAGTAGTTTAAATGATAATTTTATGTGGGTAAAAAATAAAAGAGAGTGGAGAAGATGAAATTTGTCATTTAAAAAAATAAGAATAAAAATTTGTTTTGTAGATATGGAGACCAGGTAAGACGTTGATCAATGGTGATGCATAGCGAATGTATTATGTAATTTATTCGTTGACGGTAATAAGTGGACATTTTTATTTTTTAAGATTCATCTATATCAATAATTGTTATATTTTTTAAAAATTGAATGGGCTAGAATAATGTTAGCAAACTAATTTTGTATATATTTAATGGCATTTAAACATTATATATATTGCTTATAAGTTATAAGTTTTCAAGAGTTAGGTCGTCTATGCATAGCATTTCAGGAAATGTGAGACGATAAAATTGTAATTATATTATTGATTTTTCTTTTGAAAATATAATTGCGGTTTACTTTTTTTTTTTACCAATTTGATAATACATACTATTAATAATGAAATTTAAATTAAATTTTGTATTGCATATTCGTAATTGATATTGTATACAAAATATGAATTACGTCGATAACTTGATAAATTATTTAAAATATAAATTTGTTACTTATTAAATTATTATTATTTATTTTATTTAACACGTGAGTGCAGGATAATGGTAGTTTATTACATACACATTACACAAATATAATAAATATGCATTATGGGAGTACCTACATATCTCAATTATTATGATGCAATTTAAATTTCATATTTTCGATAAAATATTCCATACATATTTATATAAATGAACATATTTAAAACTTAAAATAAATAAAATAATTCTCTATATTAAACAAATCGAATAGGTGTCTGGTATATGTATAATATAATGTAATGTTAAGTAATTGATTTTTAAATATTTATCATTATTTATTGTTAGGAATCAATTACATGTACTGAGTACTGACTCTTCTTTTAAAAATGTATGATATTTATAATTTTATTTTATTGTCTGAAATTTGAAATTAGTTTAATATATATCAATTATTTTTCTAAAGCTTCGTTTTTTGAATTAATTTATGCATCAAAATTATAGAGTATTTTATTATTTGTAAACCATAAATGTAATACTTTATAAACGATTTTTGTTTGTAATGATTACAGAAATATCTCAGTAATATGTTAGTCTTAGTTTAATGGTTGTGATCGTTACTGAAGTTTGATTATATTTTTCAGCACATTCGTAGAGCTATTTCTTGTAATCATGCCATTTCCAGTTCCATAGTATTAGCATATTCGTCAGTAGAAATAAAATTAATGTATCGTCTGAATCAATATTAAGTCTCGATACTTTTGGATAATTTGTTATTATAATTATTATATGTAAATGAGTATTACGATAATAAGTGTTTGTTTTTCCAAAACATAAATACTGTATGCAAACGATCATTTAAAATTATAGGTAATTATGAATAAAATTGAAATTAGCTTATATTACTACATAAATTGTTGTTATATTATAGTATGATGTTGACTTTCATGAAGCATGTACACTATGTTGTAGTAAATTCTCAAAATCCAAAATCGCTTAAAATATCAAATGATTAAAAAAAACTAGTTAAACCTAATAATATCCAATTCGTAAGACGTGATTTTAGACCGCAGAATTTATTGGCATTTTGATCAAGTACTTATGTACCGAATAAACCGAATAAAAATAATAGCATGACCTTTAAGTTACTTGCTGTATACTAATCAAGTCTCTATACCAAAACGGAAAAAAATAATATACTAATTGAGTTAAAGGTACACACAGAACATATACTAATTGAATTCGGAGTTAGAAAACTAAAAATATAGTTATTGAGTTCAAGTTACCTGATTTTTTTCGGAGGTGTTTCGTTTTATTTTGATCGGTGTATGTGTATTCAAACATACTGTAATTTATGGCTAACGGAATAAATACATATTACAGATTGAATAAATATTATGCAACTAAAATATTCATGATATTTTTATTTTTAAATATAATATTTAATTAAAAAATTTATTTATTTTTTAAAAATACATTATATTTAAATTAAATATCATCTTTCAAACATTTTTATATTATGGTATAAAATATATGTTTGTTCTTTAAAGTTGACCAATAATAATATATAATATTATATAATATTATAATTTTATATAATATTATAAATCATTCGTATTTCTGATTAATAATTTTTCATATAGTTATTTGTCTATCTAAACATAAGAATAACAGTGGTGTTCACAATTATTATGAGACTATGTGTGAAAACTAATTAGAAACTAGATATAAATAAAATTGTTGGAATTTTTACTGTAGCTTGTAGAAAAAACTAAAAGTTTCCTAAAGAAATCATGTTCTTATGAATGTCCTTAGGTTTAACTAATTTTTATTATACAATTCCGGCTTTAACTGATTTTAGGTATTTATTGCAACATATTATATACCTTTATAAATAATGTGCAGTGCAGTATTACTATTAATTATTACCATTTACCAGTATGTTTCTAGTAAGCCGTGGTTTATACATAGAACAGTGTGAAAAATAGTTATGTACCTATTGGTTTTCTAACTTATTATTACAATACAATTTATTATAATAGTCACACATAATTTGTGACTGAATGCACTAAATATGTATAGAGACTGGTAATAAATACAATACCTAAATACCTACAATATTTACGCAGTCAAACATAAATTTAATTGATAATTATATCGTATCATCAATAAGATAATTTACACAGACGTTATGATGAATTTCCTTTCAAGTTTTTAGATAGTTACATTAAACATTTTTTTTTGTACTCAATATTAAATATTAATCACTCAATTTTATTATAAAATTATATTAGGTACTTAATAATAATGTATTGCTTATTGTAAACTATTCATATAAGCGATATGGAATAAAAGAAATTAAGATATGGAATTCTGTACATTGATAACATACTAAGTTATGTAGGTAATTAAAATTATTAAGTATTGTAGGCAGAACTGTATTAATAATTGATCGTTTATCATACTGTGAAAAAACTTTGAAACTCAATGTAAACCGACATTACGTATATATATTTCTCAAACATAATACTAATTTATAAATCGAAAATTTGTAATTTTGATAATGCTACAAATATATTACAGTAAATATTTAATTTATAGTTGTATAATAAATGTTAAAACAGTATGTATAATTATTTGGGATGTTGACTTTATATTACACATCAAATACCAACAACTTTTCATACGTTTTTATTACCTTAAACATAAATTATTATCATGGCTTTAAAATTAATTTTATTGAATTTCGGCGAGTTTTATTAAAAATTAAAAATAATTGAGATATAGTTTTTATTCAAGAGAATTGAGTAAATACATTATTTTATTTTAATTTAAATATTATATGAGAAATTCAGACGTTACTCTAAAATTTGTTTTTATTACATATTTGATTTAAAAATAATTAATTTGACCAAAATATTGATATCTTTATGATATTTGAATCGTCATCTATTTAACTTATTAAAATTTAAGTTCTCAAAATATATTGATAAAATATCAAATAAAAAATATATTTGTAAATATTTTAAATTACTTATGATAATTTTTTTTCAGAAAAAAAAATATGGATTTCTTTTAAACACAAAATTCTAAAATTATGTGATTAAAAAAATAATTTGAAAATAAAAAAGTATACTTTGAAAATGAGTTATATTGAATGCAGGATATAACTAGGTACAGTATAATATATATATACCATACTATATAGCTAATGCAATTATGTTGTAACAAATCCACAAGCACGTATGATAGAGTCTGCATCTGTACAATAAACCTCTGGAGAAAATCATTACGATTCAATTTCAAATAGTCGGAAAACGTTAAACGGATCATCCCCCGTTTTTGCCTTCGGCCAGACGTGTTTTCGGCGATGGGATAAGTCAGCTCGGGTATCGCGCGAACGGAACACATTTATCACATCGAGTTGCGCGTTGACGTTTAATTTCGTGACAAAAAGACAGACGAAAAACGACCATGGATAGCAGTATTTATCGTACAAACACGTATAAAAAGACATTGTAACCAAAATAGCAACACCATTAAAAAGTTCAGTTCGAATATTGTTTAATAATTAATTCAAAAATCAATAAGACATTTTCGTTAAGGTTGTTGTGGATCGACTGATCATAATTTTTATTAGCGTCCGTAGTAGCACACCTGATAACCGCTTCTGGACGCGATTATAGGTTAATAATAATAATAATAAGGAAACAAAGAGTTCTCAAAAATCTAAAATTTTGTATTACAGAAATCGGATATGGTGATAACGGATGAGGGTCACTTTGGTGGAAAACGGAAATACCCTATAATATGATAAGGCACTTACTATATTGACACAATAAACCACACTGTCAGCTACAGATTTGTTTTTTTATCAATGTTAATATACGGTTTTTATAATGGTAAAGTATTATACAAACGAAATAACTAAAGACACTGCAAGTGGTGTCGAATTTTTCAGGGATTCATTTCCTGTTGGTGTTCATACAGCTTTTTTACACTCATATAATGTAAATATAGGTACTATTTATGTTTGTTTGTAGTGTGAGTTTGACAAGAGATACTGTTTGTGTGAACAAAAATACACAGGATACGTTAAAAACGTACTGCATTAAAAAGACTCGAAATAATTATTGAAGAGTTTATTGCACAAAATTAAACGTCTAATTGTTTTAAACTAGTCACGTAATTGGATAATTATCATTTCTTCATATACCTATGTCTATAAAAAAGGTTTGCTTAATAACCATACCAAATATGTATTAAAATATATGTGTTACCAAATCGTATAATAAGTGTTATCCAAAATTAACAACGCCTTGTAATACAGTAATAATGACCTAACTTATTTATATAAATACTATAAGTATAAAAGTATAAAATATTAGAAAATAGTATGAAAATTACTCTTAAAATTTTATTTTTGGAAAAATATGATATAACATCTGTAAAATTATTTTCAATATATCTAATATTTAATATATTTAATATATAATATATATATAATCTTAATAATTTTATGCATAAGGCAAGAAGGAACACATGCCGTTAAACTTCAACTAAAATACATCCATAGTTTAAACCATGATTGATAATTAAAATCTTATTTTTTTTAATATACACATGATATTATACGATTCGTATTGTAAGCCATTTAAAATTTAAAAATTTAAAATTATTAACAATCTTTGGTTAAAAAAAAAAAAATATCAAATATAATAGCGATAGGTAAATTTTATGAATAGTTTTATTGTGTTCTATATAAATACAATTATGAAGGTATATAAATTATTAAATTATTATTCTCTTTTATAGAAAATATTTTGATATTTGTTTGTACCAACATACATTTAAATTGTAAAATATTTTAACCAATTTTGTTTTTGTGTAAAAATTTACATTGATATTGTATTTTATAAAATTATTGATTTGTTTTATAAATCTATCAATAAATTCAATTTGATTTGAAGATGAAAAAAAATTGATGAAATCATATAAATGTCATTATAAGAAAATAACAAGTATTTGGTATAACTTTTGATTGTTACGTCCTTGAGATTTAATTAAAGGGGTATAACTAAACAAAACATTTTAGTGAGTTTCGTGTTTGTACTTGAAACACACGAATCTATTTGGATAATTCATATAATATGTGTACACTTTAATCTAGTAAAATATAATATTATTTTATATTATGTAATGATAGGTATACGAGTTCTAACTGGTGAAATAATTTACTTTTATCACCTCTAACTAAAAAGTAATTAATCTTTTTCTTAATCTAAACTTTTGAAATAGGTAGAGGCAATTTAATAATTAATGAAGTCGAATTGATGTTAAGAATGCACTCATTAAAATTATAACATTTTACCTAATTACAAAATATAAATGAATATAATTTAAAACTTCAATTAACAAGTACTCAGTCTTAAATATAGTATAACAAAAGATAACAAATACCAAAAACAAATAATAGATAAATATCAAAATAATAATAAATGGAAAGATTAGATTAATTCAATAACAAAATAAGAACAATGATTTAGATATTATGAAAAAAACGAAGAATTTTAATTTAAAAATATTTAAGACTAATAAACTTATCTATAGCACTTTTCAAACCAAAATTGTGTATTGAATAATAGTTTTGATAACGGTTTCTTTCTATTACAAATAAGTCGAAATAAAATAATTCTTATCACCATTAAAGTATATAAAACACCAAAATACAGCATCGTATAAAGATTTTAGTGTTCTGAATATTAAAAAATCATACATGAAATCATCTGTCATATTTCAAAAAAAAAAAAAAAAAAGAAAACATAATATTCCATCAGTAATTTGTCTCGTGGAGTACCTTGTACGTTAAATATAATTAGGTATATTGTAATATTATACACTAGCCCCAAAAACAGGCTCTCGCTAACAATATAAATTTGTCAGTACAAAATTACTTAATATAAAACCAAAATATTAAGACAAGTTATCACTACGTATACTTGAAAACAATATTTCTAAATGGTTTCTTTTTAAGTTTAACACTGATTTATTATAATACCTGTCCTTTTTTTTACATAGTTATGTCTTTTTTCTTTTTTTTCCACTTAATAATTTTTATTTAGTTTCATTATTTATGATATAATATATTTTGTATAATATGTTACTAAATATACCAATTGATTTATATTTTAACTTATTATAACTAAGCATCTTATATTATTAACAATTAATCTATTATATTTAATAACTTTAAGCTTCCACATGAGTACTTGATATAATATATATAACAAATAAAATGGCAACTATTTTAACTTACTCTAGTTTGAGAACAATTGAATCATATAAATTTAATATTATATACCTTAGTTGTTGTGTCGAAAATATTTTAGACATTAAGAAATAAATTGTACAATAATGATCTTTATTTTTATATTGTTGTGTTAGTTCATTGAAAGTCCGTGTTATGTGGAATATTATACGACAATTATACGTTAGGATTGACGAATAGAGATTGAAATCAAAATTTGATTAATCTAGATTTTTTTTTTTATTCTATGATAGTTATATTTATATAATTATTAATAATGACTGAAAATGTGGTGAGATTAGAATTTTAGAAATAAATATGTATTGTGGTTGTTGTATTTGAATATATGTAATATTTATTAGATAAGTAAAGTTATAAAATTAAGTTTAAGGAAAAGAAAAACCTAATGGCATAAAAACTTTGCTAATAAGAAAGAAAAAAAAATAATCAACAACGCTGAAAAAGACGCAATGACATTAAACACAATATACTTGTATATATATATATATATATATGATATTAATAACCTAATAATAACATTTCGTTTAGTTAATGATCACACTATAGTGTCATTTTCAGCGTCCTTTTAAATTTTTGGCTTTACCGATTATCGGATTACAGAAATGTCATAATATTATTAATTGTAGTCTTGTATATTATTATCAAACAGTAGCAACATGTTTAATAGGTATTGTAATAAATAAAACATAGTTAGATGAATAAGAGGAAAATATGACAGGGGATTATGTCGTGATTATAATATGTCAAAAAAGTATAAAATTAAAATAAAATTCCAGCCAAGGTTAATTATTAGAATTTGCAAATAGGTATATGAGTAATTGATATTTATAAACTTATATACATTTTATTTATTAAGTATTCGTGTATTAAATATGCTAGGTATACCAGGTGACCATTTAACGTGTAACATTCATTATTTCAAAACTATTAGTGTACTTGAAAATACATTTTACACCATTTTAAGTCATCATAAAAATAACGGTTTAAAAAAACATCATATATTTTTTACCATTATTATTTTATCATTTTTTAATGAAAATATGTATTTTTAATTTCTCACAGACCAGCGAGATAACGCCCATAACGTTATGTATTATAATATTATTTCGAACTTAACAAGTTTAATATTATAGTTTTATAATGTAAAAAGAATATAGGTTGTATTTTACAATTTAAGTTGTTAGTTAAAACGGTTTTAAGAAGTTTGTCAGAAAATTTTTTTTCTTAGTTATACGTATACCTTCAGTAAAAAATCTATTTATAATATAGCACTAGTTCGTTTTTTCTCGTTTACTACTTTCACTCATATTGTATTAACGCCGGTATTCAATATAGTTTATTTTCAATAATAAATAATGGCACTCTATACATCAGAAAACTAAAGGTGTCATTTATCTGGAGTCTTGTTATTATTATATATATATATACATTTGGCAGAGCTTAACTTGAAAAGCATATTGGTATACATAAAGAGTATGATTTATTGATCCAGAACATTATTATATAATATAATGCAATTGCTCTTAAATATTTTGTGATCTTTTACGCTAAAAAAAAAAATCTTTAAAAATGACAAGTGAAAACGCTGAGAACTAAAAATGTTGATATTGATTATGTGTTAAGTGTAAATATAGCTATATAATAATGAAAAATGATTTTTTTAAAATGTGACCTTAAGGATCGTACATATTTTCGCTTAAAAATATGATAATAGTAGTGTAGTTTTAATTTAGATTAACTCGTTATGTAAGTTGTTGATAAAAGAACAGTTTTCGTAAATTAATTTTATGTTATATTGAATATACCTTTAATTTTATTAGAAAAACAATATTCAGGGTCACTTATTGATGTGGTATTATCTTGAAGTTCTATATAAACCTACATTATGTAACTGGTATAATATAATATTTAAAATAACTTTTTGTTTATAATTGAAATGGTTTAAAATATTTGAATGACAGACATTTGGTGCTTAAAAGAAATTTTTATTCAATCCAAAATACAATCACACACAATTTGATGTTATTTTTTTATTTTTATTTTTATGTTTGATTATTAATAGTTTGTAAAATTGATATGATGCTATATTGTTAAAGAATAAATGTAATTGAGTATATATTGTATTTTGTTTATCTTATATTTCCATTTGTATTAAAGAAGGATTATTTATATAATTATATTTATCTTTAGTATTCATATTTTCAGATTTATATCTTAAATTATAACTATAGTATTGGTATTATTATTTATAGCAGACAGTTATTTTTTCACCTTACAGTAAAAAGAATGAGTAATAAAAGAGAGTAAGGTTAGGATGGCGATTAAAAATTTAACACTAAATAATCAAAAGACAATTATACTGAGCATATTTTATTGTGAAAAAAATAAATAGAGCTCTTCTAAGCATTGATTCACAAATTAACAGTTTAATGAAAGGAATGGCAATCGTATCGGTAAGCCTGTGTCTACCCCGAACAAAATGATCACGGATCACACTAAAGGCTTGGTGATCTCATGACAATCAAACTCAGTGTAGCCTTTACTAATGCAATTATTAAGTATAAAAATAAAGGCGTTAACATTATAAAAGTATAATATTATTATATTTATTTATCCTTATGGTTATTGCTGTCTTATATTATAATATTTTTCATCTAGATTCAAATTATTTGAACGCTACGTGATCTTTTCGTATTCCACCTCAGGCACGTGTGCCATGGATTTGTCATCCTTGATCTAGACCGTACGGTTTGTAATAAAACAATAATATATTTAAACATTTCAGAAAAAAAATCTTCCGTTCTGCTATATAATAATACAAAAATAATATTAGTGTAATACTGTTACAATACATACATTTTAATATGCATTAATTTATTAATATTTAAGTGTTTTACTATATAATTGTGATAAATTATATTTTTTGACATATTGCTGTTTTTTCATTATATTTATTAATCATACGATTTATTCATGTTACTTTAGTATAAAACTAAAGAAAAATAACACTTAATCGATTACGGGTATTTAAAAAACTCAAAAAATATATTATTAGATATTAAAATAAAATATGTTGCATAATTAATTATGTATTTAAATCAAAATATGGAAGCACAAAATATCAATATTTTAAACATAAGTTATAAATTATAATACATTTAAGTGAAAAACAATGTTTTTTTATTTATAGGTAGGTACTAGCAACCATTACCGTTTTCAAACAATAAACAAATTCTGCATATATTTGTGTGTGTTTTGTCTTAAGCAACATTTATAAGTTTTGATTTAAATTTAACTGAAGTACTCGCCAAGTTTAATGTTATCCCTAGATGCTTTTAATATAATCAATATTCATTGTACCTACCGATATATTTTAATAGTTGTAAAGGTACATCTGTATTTACAATTATTGTTGATGAATAATTTATTTATTTTAGTTTTTTATATGCGGAAGAAACAGAATTAAAAGCTTTTTATAAGATTTACTCTTTATTTGTAGATTACACGTATTTGTTCCATTTCAATATTTTATTTTTAAATAATATATATAATATTAAAAATTTAATAATTTAAGGATCAATGACAACTTTATAAACGACGTATAAATTGTGATTTTTCGATATTGTAGATTATTTGACATACGTATATTACAGCTTAATCTAATCAACCGTTTTGTTTAAAATGATAATTTATTTTTCAAATTGAGTGTGCATTGATAATAGGTAATAGAATTTTATGTATGTTTATTTCAAACTCATAAGTTAGTGTTTAATTTATGCATTACATTAAAGTAAATCACAGTAAATATAAACTGATTTAATAAATTTTAATAATTTATTTTATGTATTTCCAATAATACAAGTTAATAATCTGTTTATATATTTCACTTATTACTTAAATTAGTACAAATTGAAAATAATATACCATTTGAAATATTTGGATGCTATCGAAGATTCATATAGTGTTCTTTTATTTTAATAAAATAATTTTTATTGGTTCTAATAGTAGAAGTGGCAAACCACCAATTCGATAATTCTTTGACTTGTTCAATGGAAATATATTATTTGGATTAATTATAACTCTGTGTATCGGTCATTCCTTTGTTGAACTATTTACAATAGGTATAAACTATCAAGTTATTATAATAATAGGTTCTGTTATCTGATATCTGAAATCAAAACGGTCAAAACTTAAACCGTTCTCTATACATTGAAAATCTACCTTTTTCGGAATACAACGACGACACTAGGTGGGATAGTGAATATAATTATATTATATTTTACTATACTCATATGAGTAGACCAAACGTATTAAACTGATGTTGCAAACAAGACCATACTGATAGTATAGAAAATTAATGAGTCAACATTAAATTTAAATTTTTTTCTAATAGTTATAACGGATCTAACATTATTTTGTTTTATTTAAATTGTTACTAAATAATTGTATACTGTATTTCTCTAAATTGTATGTTATTATTGTTATAAATAAATTGTAATTTTAAGTAGTTTTATTTTTAGTCATTAGTGATACACTACATAGATATGAGTGATAAGTGAAAAAACGTTTAAGAATATCTGACATAGAAAATTGAGTTAGTTTTTTTCTCATTGAGATATTCGACGAAATTAATGTTATCTTATTATTATTTTGTGACTCAAACTTAAATTATTTTATAAAGCAGTGACTATTTCATGAATAAATTTAAGTATTTAGTATCATATTATAATATTATATCTTACTGAATGTTTCTAGTTATTCTATCTTAGGCCAAAATTTTTTTTAAAGGTTTTTTTTTTAATTTATAAAGTTAATTATACTATATTATTCTGACCACAATTAAAAAAAAATTGAAAAACTTCCATTAAATTTGAATTGGCAACGCACAATTAATAAAATTTCATAAATTACTGTGATATTCTATAGTATAATACTTTTTTTTGTTTTGCTATAATAATTATTATTATTATTTTTGAAACATTTTTCTATCTAATGACATTGTTTAAATTTATTTTTTGGTGTTTATTCTAATAGTGCTCATGGAAATAAATATGTATATCTATTAAAAATCCTAACAATTATACTATATTCATAATTATGTACCTATATTCAATTATTTTAAAGGATCAGTGCATTTTATGTTTTTTTTTTTAAATTTAAATATTTCCCAAATGTTAGTCAAGGTAGTTTATTTATTTTTCTAAGAAAACGTTTTTAAATGCAATAATTTAGTATGATAATCATTACTATTACCTTTAAAATAATAAACATTTGTTTTTTAGATTACAAGTGGGTGTTAAACCTAATATCTAAAGATCCAACATAAATATAAAAATAATATATAGTTAATTTTAAAAATGCAAAATGTATAATATTTATCCTATCATCAAGTAATCATTTATTTATTTATTTTACTACGAGATGGATTGTGGATCAAACAGATGTCTTATGTAATACATTAAATATATATCCAATATACCAATATAGGTAAATATGTAAGTATAACATTTATGTAGTTTGGTTCTCTTTTGACCGTTGAACAAAAAGTTGCACTTAAACTTTAAATTAAAAACATTTTGACATATACTAAGAAATATTTCTGGTAAATATTTATTGTATCTCTTGAGATATTATATTGTAATATTTAGAGTTTACTAAAATTGAAAATTAGTACTTATGGACTATATAAGGTAGAAATAAAGAAAGTTTTAACTTTATTTTTATTTTGTTGAGTTTTCTGAAAGTATTTTGAAAAATAAGTATAACATTTATTGAAAATTGATTTTATCGATAGCAAAATAATACAAACATTCAACACAATTTTAATGATTATCTTCTTTCATAAGAAAAAGATTTCTATGAATATTTGGGTATAATCCAACTACAACCAATCTATTTTATGGAGCGTAAATGGAAAAGATAAAATTTAATACACACATGCATGATGCATATGCCTATAATATGTATAGAATATCATGTACAGTTATATTATGATAGGTGATTATTAAATATGATTGGTATCGATGTATAAAGTGAAAATATTCGATAAAATTGTAATATTGAATTTAACATTCGTAGTAGCTTGTATTACTATTTATTGGCTTTAATAGCATACATCTGTCACGGAGTCTTTGGTGTATAATTATGATTGCTATTCAGCGAACGTAATGATAGCAAAAAACACAATGTACAACTTTAAAAGCTAATAATATGTGTATAAATATATTTTTTTAAACAAATGTCCTAACCATTGTATTGTTTAACTTTAGTATACGGTTCCCAGACGTGTACGTACCGAAATTGCCTATTCACCGCGCCGGCTAGTAAATATAAGCGAAAACAAACCGTTTTGCGGACAATATTTATTATAATTTTAGTGAACTGTGAGGTCACTATGTCCTGTACTGGTAATCCATTGGGAAGGTTTTATACTTCAGGTATTTCTACAGAGGAGGAATATATTCGCAGAATTATTATGTTAATTTTTGAGGAAAAAGGTTGTTTTTAGTTTTGCACTATCGTGGAACGTAAGTTCGAGAATAAAAAAATAACGAAAAAAAATGTTAGTTTACTAATGTACCTATATTACAAAATATATATGTTGTGATTGAAATATACATTGTGTACATATTGTGTAATGCAAAAAAATACCGTTTCGGTAAATTATTAAACTATGAAACGTCTGAATATGTATTTTATCTGATTTACTGTTGTACCTATTATTGCAACTTCTACAAAATCGTATTGAGTTTCGAATGTCTGTATTATAGTAACCTACTTTGTTTAATTTTTCATTTTAAATGCTAGGCACGTTATCTGCAACGCAGTTACATATTTCAAACTACTTTTTTTTTATTACATCGTTATCCGATAATGATAATCGTTTATTGCAACGATTAACAAAATTGTAAACACCGCGATTTTTTATGGATAAAAATATTATAATGAGAAGTGATCCACCTATAATATTCAACTCCATATTTTCATTCAATAATAAATTTAATATTCAGTTAATTTCTGATGTTTGGATTAGCTGATCAATTTTTTTTTAACGATTTTATATACCTAATTTTTCAATTAGGAAAAATGAAATACATAGTTTTTCAGAAATCAAAATGTTTATACTGAGGATAAAAGTCCTTGAAAATAATCTTACAAAAATATAAAATTCATTTAATATTAAATCTAGTGTTTACTATACTTGAGCCATTAAAAAAAATTTGTTGATATATTAATATTGGTTACTTACTAAAAGTTTAAAGTCACTGAATTATCTTCATATATTCTAAATACACAATGTTAAGTATAATTTAAAAACTATTTGTTTGAATTTTTATTTTGATACATTAACATTTTTAGAAGAAGGATTTTTCTCATTTGAAAAATAGAAGTATATTTCTCCAAGGGGCAATTCTTAAAAAGTTTAATTCAAGAATTTAAAAATTCCAAAAATACTATTTTGAATAACTGTAATATTTTGGAATAAAAACGATATGAGCATGCGTAGTAAAGCACTCTGTATATATTATTATAGTCAGTGGTATACTAAGAGGGGGGGGTGATATGGGTGTTAGGCTGTTAGAATACTTCCTATCAGCTGTGTGTATTATATTATAGTAGTTGTTTTAGTATTAGTATTATTTATTTTATGTGCTTTAGAATAAAAAAAGTTTTATACAACTTACACATACTTATAAATTATAATGTTTATTAATATAATAATTTATATCAATGTATGGTTTTTGTTAATGTATTACGGCGGGTGTGCGGCTGAGTCCTCCCCCCAACTACGAATCTATTAAATTTTAAAATACTCTCGTAAAATGAATCCTGAATACGCCATTGATTATAGTTACAACGTACTTTATTAAGATTGTCAAACATAATTCGTCGTATACCTACGCAGGTGTATGCGGAATCATCAGAAATGGCGCGAAGGACTTAGCGTTCGTAAATATAATACCAATACATGTTTCAAACCAAAGTTAAGAGTCATTATTAAACGTACTCAAAGAGAGGTTAGATATTATATTATTTTATTTTAGGCAATGAATTAAGGTTGTAAGCTACAGCTTATATTATTCTCCGAAAAAACGGGCTGGTATTCGTATACACTTGACATTACAGCTGTCCCGAAACTTTGGCGTAGGGTCTCTGGACAGGCGGCAGCGCCACTAACGGGTATCCTGATACAAAGCGCGTGTTATATTACGTGATGTAGTCTTCAAGCAGTCGTTGTAGAACCGTCGTCTCTGGTGTATCGCCTGGACCGGTATACCGCGTTATCGGTCGCGCCGAGTATGGTTTTGAATCATCATTATAATATACAAGAATTATTATTATTATTATTACTATAATCCTAGTTGGGGTAAGTGAATCTTATGAATTTTATAGTATTGTTGTTATTTTTGTGGACGAAATATGTAAAAATCTGTCACATTGGTATCGTGTTGTACAAATATCATGGTGTGTTCATGGATTATCTATACAGATTTTTATGTCGTTGTTTGAAAATGTAAACGTAGTTTATGTTTTGCGAATCTAAGGTTTTTAAGTGTATTTATATGACAGTTTTAATTGCTTTATTAGCGATGAATTCTTAAATTTTCATGTTAATAAAAATTAATTCCCCTTACCTGTCTATCAAAACCCTATAATGTATGATGCTACAAGATTAAGGTTAGGTCTTAAAATCTTAAAAATCTTCTATTATATTTTATTGAGATCATTAGAGATGAAAAAACTTGAAATGAATTTATTATAATAATAGTTAACTCTTGTTAATGTATTATTATGAAAGTGTTATTAATCGATTCTATTAATTAATATAGGATCATTTTGAAATTATCTACAAAAAACTTTTAAACATGATATGCACATATACAACTGAATCATCATTTATTTTATTTATATTTGCGATTATTAACTAAGTGTAATCTTAATGCAATATTTATAACGAATTTCAAATAAATTAAATTAAAAATATATTGTTCATTAAAATAGTAATAAGTTAAATAATATTAAATACCTTTGTTGATCTTCACTAATTAGATACCATCTTCAAGTTTTATTTAGAGAAATTTCGTAAGTTTATGCTGAGAGTTGCTCTCAGTTGGTTTGAACTTTCCATAAAATGAAAAGTTTTTCAACCAAGCATTTAACAACAATTTAATAGTTAATACAATAATATATTACATTGTAATATACAGTTAAACGTTAACAATCAAATGATAGGTTTAAGAATAATTCAAATACATAATATTTAATAACTAAATAAACATAGACAGTAGCTTAAACCCCCCTTTTTTATAAAGATCTGTCTATAATATATCTTTTTTTTTATTAACTAGCTGTATACCAATATAAGATTGTTCTATAAAATATGGAATTACAATAATGATATAGATATTATAGACGTAGAATATGAAAATAATTTTTGTAAGATTGATATTCATCATCAACAATTGCGATAATAGTTCTGTTTATTAATGTCTTAATTTAATGTACATATATTTTAAGAAATTACTTGGGATTACATTTGAAATAATATGCCACTGACTATTTTAACAATTATTAACTTAAATTAATGCACGTAATATTTTAACCAATGACAACTTATTGCAAACAAAAACCTATTCTGAGCGAAAACTAGAAACGCAATCTTTTTTTATAAGAATCCATTATTATTAATTTATTTTTGTTATAAACAACATACGTATATTTTATATTGTTATTTATTGTAATATTTTAAGTATCATATATTATTGTTATTAAATTGCTAATAAATGCTACAGCTGTACATTAGAGCGTTTTAGGATCATGGTATGATAGTTTAAAATAAGACTAAATATATTGTAAATTGGATTGCGTCAAAAAAAAATAAAAAATATATTACACATAATGATAAAAAGTTTTTATTATAATAAATAATTAAAATAACCTGATACATTTAAATATCTAATTTTATCAAAATTTAAATATTTAGATAAAAGATGCTATATTTTTGATATTTTTAAGATTTACCGAGTATTAATATTTTTATTAACATTAATAAACTAGTATTTCAATTATCTATAAACAGCTTCAAATTAGTCTTAAGAAGTTTATTGTGTTCAGGAAAATGATAATTTAAGTAAAAAAGGAAGGTATCAAGTTGCTCTAATTAATATTTTATAAAATTACGACGAAACTAGAAAATATTTTTTCAGAAGACATTAGTACAATATTTAAATATTCAATCTCGTCAGCATTATTTTTTCTGATTATTTTGAGCTATGTATGTAAAGACCTCATTGTTTTATCAATTTCAAATTATTTTTATGGTTATTTGTGCTCTTTGGATGCGATAAAACATACATACATAGATCGTTGTAAAACAAATGTAATCAACCGTTAAGTATCTAAAAGACGATTTATTATATAACGGAAATTAATTTAGCTAATTTATTAAAATTTAAGTTAATTAGAAAATTGACTTACTAGTTAAGTTAAAAAGTTTTAAAAAATTAACTTTTTACTGGTTTATGCCCGCTCTGGCATAAAGTTTTATTTTTAAACTTAATATTTATTATAAAATGAATTTATTTTAACCTGAAAAAATACAACGTTAATAAAAAAAATTATAAAATTATAACAGTAACAGGGCCTTGCCCGTTAATAAATAAATAAATAAATATATTTTATATTTTGAATGACGTGAAAAAATGTAATGATTTTGTGATTGTGTAAACGATTTATAGTATAAAATATACTTTACTTTAAATTTTGAATGTAGTTTCTGGTAGAAAATTTGTTAGAATAGGATTATTCCTTTTACTTTTCAAAATAATCAAGAAAACAAAAAATAATTACACAGAAACAAGTTTTTGACAAAATTTATAACCTATATTTTTTTGGTATAGCTCAAAAATAAACGATCGTAAATACTTGAAATTTTCACCAAATCTTAATATATTGTTTATATTATATGGTATAATTTTCTAAAAATGTTTATTCTTTATAAGCTATTTATAAGCATTTTTAGTTTAATATTGTTAAAAGTACTTTTTTTTTATAAATATTGATAACAATTTTTCTCAGGATCAAAAAGTGTGGAATAAATAAATTAATAGTTTCTTATTATTCATTGGTATTTTAAAATATTAAAATACATAAGCACATTTTTTTTTAAGCGTTTTAAGTTCAAATTATCACAAAATTCATTAAAAACGTGAATATTTGGAAATAATTTAATAATTTAAAATATTTAAAATGTTCAACTTTTGTAGCTGAAAATTGAAAATTGAATACTTTTTAAGTTCTTCATAAGTAATTCATACTATGTTCCTTATACGATTTTGTTAAATTTAAGATTTAATTACAGGACATTGTTTCGAAATAATCATTTCCTTTTCCCGCTTCCTGTTTCCAAGTTTATCTAGTAAATGTTTAATAAATTACAAAAATAATATTAATATATTTCTTGAGGATTATAAAATAAATTGTGTCTAAATAAACATTAGATCAAATTATTCCAAAAAACTACATAGTTAAGCCTTAAAAAGAATTCTTTGATTATTTAAATGTGTTCATGGTGGGTAAAACGTATGTTTTAAATCTAATTTAAATAAATATATTTGTATTAAAATATTTACACATTAAGATTATTTTTAACTTAAGATATATACTTTTATGTTTCTTAATTTCTGAAAAAATTCTATTCATTTGCCATATAGGTCTACATTATTAAATTCACTGAATGGTACAGCAACGTAAATCAATTTAACATATACCTAATTAGGTATATAACACCTATTAATTGATTATTTTATATTAATTTTCTGATTAAAAGCTTTTAAAATTTGTATGTTTTAGATAAAATTATATCATATTTATTTAAATGTACGAATCTGGTAAAGAATTTTTTTATTTTATTAAAACTATACTATAATTTTAATTTTTATAAACTTGTTATGTAAACATATGTAGTAGTAAAATATATTATCCTTACTAAAAAAGTACCTAATGCCTACTATAACATATAAATTACATTGTGTTTATTACATATTAATAATATTGTAAAGCGATTAAAATAATTTTTCAGTATTTTATATATTTTCTATTTAATTGTTTACCCTTAATATGTAGCTTCAATTATTTATTATCTCTACAGAATAACTAATTTTTTAATCATATATTTTTATTATTATTATAAGTCTTTGCAGTTTTTAAGAGAAGCCATATTGTATACTTTTAAGTATTATTATTATTATTTTTTTTTTTATATTTATAAAGTTAAAAAAAAAAATAGATACGATATAGAAGATTCAATATATTAGAATAATATATTAACATATCCACATTTTCTTATATTCGCACATAGTTGTACAATTATTCAATAAATTATTATTTAAATTTTATATAAAAAAAAAAAAACTATTGTTTTGAGTGAATATCGATTTAAGTCCCACTATAAAATACCTACCTATAACATTTTTCGTTAGTTTTCTAAAATGTTTTTTTTTTAAATTATAGATACAACAAGGAAAATTAAAAATTGACCTCTTCAAAGACCAACTCATTCTCGATAACTGATCTTAAAAGATACTACATGAAACGTATTAAATACTTAATACACCGATTATTAAGATAAACCGGTTGTTTACCGAGAACAATAAAAATTAATAAATATAAAACTAATTCATTATATTTTTTATTTGAATTCTAAAAATACAGTACAAATTGTACTTAAATAAAAATTTCAAACGAAAATAACAATACGGTGAACAAAGAACTACCTTTTTCAGAAGTCAGAGTAATATATTTTACTGCGATGATTCGAATAGTTGATCCTTTTTTTTTAATAAAAACCTACGAATTAGAAATTTCACAATAATAAACTTTTACAATTCATTTGTTTTTAATGTTAACTAATGGTCCAGCAACTAGCAAAGTGATTAAAATAGTAAATGATTAAGCTATCATACATTTAGCTATTTAGACATCATGCATTTAAAAATATATACTAAATAAGCTCTTTGTTTGAAAACAATTAAAATTTCAGTATAGAATTTGTATTTTTAATTTGATTATATTTATTCAGAAATTATATAATTGTATATATATTAAAAAATAAATATATCTTTGTAGATTATTATAAAATCAATACAAGCTTTTATTATTTTCTCGAAAATACGCATGCATTTATATATTTTCTATTCTGAGAAATCCTAGTTTGTTCGTCCTTGTATTTTACTAAAAGGTTTTTGGACGAAATGAAGATCGATGCAAATCACCCAAATATAAAGAATACGCAGAATATTGTATTATTTTTGAGATTTTGTGGTGTAGAATCTGATTCTAGCTTTGTCTATAAATACTTTATTTTTAATGGGCACGTTTTCCTATTGTTTTGTGAATTATTTTTTTTTTTCATTTCTTTCATCATTTTGGTTTTTACCGATTTTTGTATTTCATAAAATCTTAAAACTGCTTTATACAGTATAATAAGTATAGTAAATTAATTTATAAATATAGCTATGTACTTGGTAAGTGGCAACTAACGTAAATAAATTATAATGATTTACCTAAATCTAAAATTGTGCTAACAATAATAGTATGCACTTGTCTGGCTTACAAAATTATACAAATGTTTGAAAATAGTTATTATTGGGAAATTGATTATTCTTGAATATTTTTAAATTTAGTAGCGTATGAATAATATTTTATATTTTTATAATAATATTTTGTTATTTTGCATTGAACATTTAACATTTTTTTATTAAATTAAATAAAGTTGTTTAGTAGAAGTTCTAATAGAATATTTATTTGAGTAGAAGTGCAAGTACTTGCATTTATGATATACATATTATTATTATAATATATACAGTTTAATATTAAATAACATAGTGATACACCTATAAACTAGATTGTAAATATTGCGTAATTATCCAATAACTACTTATTTGTATTTAAAACGTAAAGATAATACACACTTAAAATGTACACAAAGAGTATTAGATATTATGATACACAGGTCATTTGAAATTTTCAATAGTCTCGTTGTATTATTGCTATAGGTACCTATGTTGTGATACAAAATTTTAAAACGTTCAAAAATAATAAAATAATCATCAATTCAAACCAGAGTACGACTGAAATTGAGCATGCTGACATTTCTTCTAAATTTTTAGAAAGTTTCTCTTAACGTTTAGAGAAACTATTTTTAAAAACATTTTCAATGTACTATATATTCTATATATTAAATTTTTTCAATTTATAAAGGCACTACGACATGAAACTTTTTTTGAATAGATACTTTGTTCACCTAAAAAATATTCACAGAAAATATAATGAATAAAAAAAAATCATTAATAAATAAAGTCAATGCATTTTTAACTTTTCTAAGAATATAAAAAATAATTATGTACCTATATTTTATGATTCTGAGTATTGGTTCAATGTGTTATTTATAGTTTAAATAAAAAGTTATTAGTTGATAAAATTTGATTTTATTAATATTAATAATCTCAATTAGTGTAGTATAATATTATATAAGTCCTAATCAATATTTCATTGAAATTTTTTTTTTTTTTTTTTGTATACATTTTAAATTTATGTATAATTAAATTTAGGTCATAAAATATTAATTTTAAATTTAATAAGTGTAACCATTCCATACTACGTAATATGAGAGTATAAATCATAGTACAATACTTGAAAAATCTAAACCATGTTTTGCATTTATATGGATTGGTTGTTTTTATTGATGAAGTTTCTAATAAAAATAAAAAATGCAATACTATTTATTTATGGCTGTTGAAAGAATAATATATACATTATGTACTTGATATAGATATTTACATGGGTATTATACTATTGTGTATGTATCGTACATTTTTACTGTCAAAAATGTATTTAATTAATTGATGTATCGTTATATTTTTGATTTTAAAATACAGTCTTTAATAATTCACGTTATTTTATTTAAATATAAATAAAAACTAATATATTTTACGAAATAAACAGAAGCACTTTGTAAAGGTTGATAAAAACAATTTTTTTATTTCTTAATTTTTTACTACTATTTAAATCATAATGTAATCATTATTTCTCTCAATTATAGATTTATTTTTCAAACAGAAAGGATCTATTATATTATTATTGATACCTAAAAGATGTTTTGTTATGTCCGTTTTCGTTCCCAACTTATTTCTCGCTAACTAGTAATAATTAGTTAAATATAATACTTGCAAACGTATATATAATAATTTAACACGGTTACATCTTTCTCATAAACTGTAAAATATGAACATCAATGCAGATGGGAATGCATCGTGGTTAAATTTTTGACGATATTGTAGTAGCTCGATGTTTGCAAGTCAGTTTCAAATTTCATAGTGTGCAGGATTAATGGTCGTTGTGAGTTTGTGGGACATACGTAAGTTTTTCATTTTTAAATCTAAACGCATTTTCTTAACTACTCAGCTTTTGAGCTCTGCAAAATCTGATGAAGTGACAACTGAAGGGGTGGATAATATCTTAATTTTTAATGAAAATTTATAATTAAACTCGTAAAATATTTATATGCACATATACATTGGCTATCCTATAGATTTTAAGAAGACCAATGTTGGACAAAATTCTATCTAGTTATAAATAATTCGAATAAATCGAATAAATGATTAATAGATTAAAAAAGGATTCAAATATTTTTTTTAATAATTTTTTCAAAAAAGATATATCCAGATAATCTCAAAAAATTATTATTTGGATGTTTTCATACACAATTATTCGAATAAAAAAAATATAAAAAGATTAAAATATTTACAATTATAATTTTTTATAATGTTTTCGATTAATTTTTAGATATAATCCTCTTAAGTTAACTATTATATTTAATATTTGCGAGTTTATAATTATTTTATTTAATATTTAATCTTTAATCAAATAAAATAACCGATAGTTATTCGAATAATTATGTTTAAGAATAAATCAAATAATTGTAATTGAAAATTATTTAAATTATTTTTCGAACGAATAGTTTAGATTATTTCAAATTTTATTTGAATAACATCTTACTCTGAAAGTGATATTAAATTTTAAATTATTTTTTATTCAAGATAAACGTCTGTATAAAAACTGTTATAGTTTTAGTTCACTAATAATAATTCTCTGAAATCACAAAATATCAATATGATTTAATAATTATAAAAAAATTAATGAAGTCAGTGAATACTTAAGTAAAACACTATGTATACAAATATATTAAAAACTATTTAATTGTCTTTATAATTCATGGTTTGCATGCTTTGTATTTACTATATAGTATATAATATAATACATATATATTATACGTATTTTATAATAATCAATTAATTTAGGATTGTTCATAACGCACGTCATTCAGTATGACCAAAAAGTAACAAACCGATGTTTGGATTGAATAGAAGTATAAAACGTCGTAATCTCTTAATTTCTATTTCGTACTACCTTCATGGTATAATAATAATACGACAATATAGGTTAATGAAATAATTTCCCCCTATCTCGAGAGTTAATAGACAAACAATAGTAGTAAGTAGACTTGGTGTTGGGATTTAATACTATTTACATAACTGTATGAGTTCTAAAATATTTATTCCTTATGAGATCAGTAGACATTTACATTGAATCAAATCACTTATGAGCTAAGTTACTTTAGGCGATAGCATATATGTAGAAACTACCGTAAAGAACATAATGTTGTATCGGTAATAAACTTTCAGTGAACTTATGCAAAGACGCGTTAACATTGATGACGAGGTTAATTTTCATTATTTAACTGCCTTAATAACAATATTGAAACCGTTGAGAATATGCATAATATAAGACTATCATATAAATATATAATATAAATAAGTCCATTGAAGCCACACATACCCAACATAGAGTTTATATAATTAATGACAACGATAAAAAAACATAATGAATATACATATAATAATTAAGTTAGTGTTAAAGTATTTAAAATATTTAATTTTATTTAATTCCAATGTTTAATTTTTATAAGAATTTAGTTTATATTTAGTGACAATGAGAGTTCAAACTGATATTCAAGTCTATGGATATGTCTTCCAGTAATATTAACAGACTTCAGATATCTAGAAACTATTATACATAACCAAAACAAAGTGCAAAACGAAATCGATTTGAGAATTGGGTCTTGAAACAAGGGATATTATTATGTACTGAGAAAATTGCCTAAATCGAAACTCCTATTCAAAATATCAAAAGAATACTTAAATAACATGCCACTTTTTTACGCCCAGTATTGACTTATACATGAAAGCTGGTAGGTAACTAAAGGAGATGATGAAAAATGAATATCTTTGAAATAAGAGCACTACGTTGAATTACGATAAATTGCTATATAATTGAGAATGTAGAATATTATAGAAAACGAAAAAATCAAGAAATTTATCAACTATTTAAAAAAAACCATAATTTAAAAATAAAAGATTAGGATGGGTTAGTCATATATGAATATTTTAAGGTATCTCTAACAAAAATTATATCGAAAGACTGAAGAAAAAAAGTTCTTTATATGTGTCACTCTAAATAGAGATAGGTAGATAGGGTGAAAACAGATCTTGCTGATATTTTACAAAAACAAAATAGAAGCAACGAAGACAGAGATAGGTGGAGACAAATGATAGAGGAAGCAAAAGTCTTTCATAAACTGCAAAGGCGGTAAGAATAATTATTTTGTATAAAGGTATATTGAGTATTGACTTATAACATTACATTTTGTATATGTATAATTTGAGGAACAATATTTCGTATTCTGTTCATATTTTTGATTTCAATAGAAAAAAATAATTTTCAATGCATTTTATACTCATAAAAATACATACATGTAAACGCTTAGTGCTATTAGACCTAAGTATAATGGGTAAATACATGGGAATATTAAATAGAAGTGTTTGGAAAATATTTATAATATTTTGTTACATATTATCCTCATTTTATTGCATTATTTTTACTACTCCATTATATTAATGCTTATAGCATGATAATTGTAGTAATTATTTTGAAATAAGCAAAGTTATTTTATTATTTGTGTAATCATTCGTATGGATTAAAATTAGGTACCTAATAATAATTCGTTCATGAAAATTGAATATAAAATTTATTAATTTGGTTCTCACCATTATTAAAACATAAATGAGCCTTTTTCCCTTGAATATGACTGCAACATTTGTCACCTGTTGTTTAGCTAAGTTTACTATTTAGTATTTTATCAATCTTAACTCTAACATATTAAGTTTAAATACGAAAAAGTCATTATGAGTAATTGCTTTTAAACTTAACAATTTAAAAACTTGGAAAACGAAGTATTAAATTGAGTATGTTAAGAATATTTTTTATATAAAAAGCTGCAGTATTATAATATGTACGATTTACATCATACCTATATGAGATAGTTAGTTATAATATTATTAATTAAACCACATGAAATCCATCTAATATATCAAATATCTTTATTCACATCACGTGCGATAAGGCACGTTTTGACTGACAAATGTTAACATGGTTGATATAGGTCTCACAGTTATTAGTCTGTAATCTATCTTGCTTAATAATAATTACATATGTGAACATTGGTTACAAATAATAATAAAAAGAAAGAAGTATGAAACATAGAATTATGTAACTAAACAAACTAATTTTTAGTTTGGATTAATTAAAATTTTGCATTGTTATTTTATAGGATATTTTATTAATTTAATATATTTTATAATAAATGTAACAAAGTATTATGAAAAATGTATGTTATTTATAAAATTTAAATAAAATGTATAAATAATAATAATTAAAATATAAATTAAAGGTACACAATAAAAAGTTGTTTCAAATAATTATTTAAATTTATTATAATGTAATTATATTGTATACAAGTTACATCGAAAATGTCATGTACCTATTGTATATTATTTATTACTTATTAGCCATAAATATTTTACATTATTTGAAATAAATTGAATATAACGTAAATTATTGCAGAGATTTGTTGGTAAATATATAATTTTGAAATTAAAAATTTAGCACCTAGATAAAATTTTAAAAATAAAACAATAATAATCAAAATATAAATAATTCTATTCAATATAATATATATAGTCTTATATTGTATGTATCTTATTTAAAAGTAAATTAAATAACATCCTCTTTAGTAGAGTTAGAGTTATAATCACTTAATGTTGTGGAATTTTTAGAATGTTCAAATAGACATATATTATATTATTAAATATATTATTTAATATCCTTATAAAGTTAGCAGTACAGCCACAACAACAGACACATGATAAATATCTAGCACATTTGTTAGTAACTTGTTGGACATTCTTTTACGACTATAAGTTTGAAATGTAATTGTTTTAATAATTTTACGGGTTAAGTTATGTTGTTTAAACTAAAAGTTACTCATATATTCATTACTTTATTTATAAAATAATTGTCGATGTATAGGTATAATAAATGTATCATATTTTCTAGTAATTTCAAGCATTGGAGTAAGTTAAGTTAAATTTAAAATCATAATTTTAAAATATGACGATTTACCTTTGTGTTCATATTTTGTATTATATTCGACTACCATTTTTTAGATTCTGAACGAAGTGATGAATGTATTGATTTTACAATGATGTATGTTTTTTTTTTTTTTTTGTTTTTTTTTTTTTTGTGTCTGTGTACAGCATAACTAATCGAAATAATGCTCTAATTTCAAACTATGGGGGTGGTTTCCGATGTAAAAGTGAATATCCTTGGTGCATTATAGAGGTAAAAAGTTAACATTTTCCAACAGTTTTCAAAAAAATCGAGAAAAAAAAAAAAAAAAAAAATGACGGAAAAACGGCAATTTTTACGCAAAACCAGTTTTCGACCAAATCGATATTTTTATGGTTGTAATTCAAAAACTAATCACTGAAAATACTTGAAATTTTCACCAAATGTTAATGTCAGTGATATCCGTATATAGTTAAATTTTCAAAAAATTTTGACTTTTTTTGAGTTATTTATAGACCACTGAAATTTTCGATTTTTTTGAAAAATTTTTTTTAAAGTGTCGATAAAAAATTTTTGGATTACCAAAAAGTTTTGAAAATTTAATACAAGGTTCCTTATGAGTTGTTTTTAATGTAGCTAAAAAAAATTAAAAATCGTTAGTCACAATTTTTTTTTATAAGCGTTTTTAGTTCAAATTTTTACGAAATCTGTCGAAAACGCGAAAATTTGCAAGTAATTTTGAAGTTGAAAAATCATAAAATTTTTTTCTTTTATAACTAAGTTTTGAAAATTTGGTACAAGGTTCTCCATACATTTTTCTTCAAATATCTGTAAATAAAACTCTACCGGATTCAGGCAAAAAATTTTTATGAGTGTTTGAAATTTAAATTTTTACAAAAACCGCGTTAAATAACAGTTTAGCCTCAAACGATTTTTGATATTTGTTATTATTCAAAAAGTATAAGTCGTAGATACTTGAAAATTTTACCAGTTATTAAGATTCGCGTTTTCTTACGTGATTTAAATTTCAAAATATTTTGACTTTTTTGAGCTATTTATAGACAACTGAAATTTTCAATTTTTCTGAAAAAATATTTTTGAAGTGTCGATAAAATTTTTTTGGCCCTATCAAAATACTTGAAAATTTAATACAAAGTTCCTCATAAGTTATTCTTATAGTGATTAAAAAATTATAAGAATACATAGGCACAATTTTTTTTTATTAGCATTTGAAGTTCAAATTTTGACGAAAATTCGTCAAAAGCATGAATATTTGCAAATTATTTGAAGTTGAAAAATCATAAAATTTTTTGTGTTTATAACTAAGGATTAAAAATACAACACTAAGTTTTCCATAAGTTTACCTTCAAGTATCTATAGAGAAAACTCGAAGCATCATTATAGGAAAAATTTGCGTTTTAATTTTAAATTTTAACGAAATAGCGTAACGATAACGATTTATCCTCAAACGATTTTAAATATTTGTTATTATTCAAAAAGTATAAGTCGTAGATACTTGAAAATTTTACCAGTTATTAAGATTAGCGTTTTTTTTACGTGATTTAATTTTCAAAATATTTTTTAATATAAGCTGGTTTTTTTAAACCACCTTTTTTACCAACCACTAGAAATTATATTCTAGGCTGACAAATCATCTTCGTTCAGAATCGTTTTTCGTATACAATGATAACTATCATTGGATTCAAATTTAACACTCCTATAATATATAATAATGATCCATACGGCACCTAATGTACAGCAGAGCGGTACTCACTTGCCCACTTTTTTTTTATTTACATTTTCTTTAAAACCATAACTATGAAATTCATTATTATATCGAAGCAGAAGAAAAACTATTTAAGGAATAAATATATATTATATTAAATTAAGTTCCTTTAATTATATAATAATATTAAATATATAATTATGCTGATTGACATTTTCAACTAATTTTATGCGTTCATATAAATTTGTATATGCAGTATTATAATTTATTAATTAATTTAAAATATTTAAATATCTACATATTAAATTTGAATGAATATATTATTTTATTTCATAATATTATATGATGATAATTTAATTCAAAGAAATAATTTTCAGTAAATTTAATTACATTATGATCGGTTTAATTATAAATTGTATTTAGTGAAATAAATATCAAACAGAAATTCACAAATTGTATATCTAATGTTATTTTATAATACAATAGTGTTATTTAAATAAAATTTTCAATACAAATTTAAATGTTAATACGATAGATAGTATATAATTCACAATGATGCCATATAGGTTTTGTAAAAGAATAGTATTGATAGATTTATTACTTTTATTTGTTTGGTTGTATGTTTAATAAAAAAAAAGTGAAACGATTTTTGTATAGTTTTAAACAAAATATATGATCGTGGTCAAAGGACATTTTAATGAAAATGCAAAGTTTTATTTATTTTACACTCGAGAAATATAAACAGTAGAACCAATTATCAGTAGAACCAATTATTTTATTTATTTATATCACTAATTTTCGTAAATTTAAAATTCAGCAAAAGATAATTTAAATGTATTAAAATTCTTAAATATTGTTTTATGCCAGGATCTATTGATTTTTCACCTAATAGTATCCCGTATAATTCCTGCATAATTTAATAGTAAATTTAAAATAAGTATCTATTGTTTGTATGATAAATGAAATGTTTCATCGATGAAAGTTGACATTGTTTTGTTTAATATTATATAATTGGAAACTGATTATAAATAACGAAAATGTACATCTATAGGTAATATATATTTATTTTTTTCAAGTTTCTCAAAACACTTTATGTAATACTTTTTTACATTACCGACAAATTCATTATAATAATACACCGTTAACAAGCTGTGTCGATGTAAGATAAGCAGGATATGTTTGGAAAAACCCTGCAAGGCATGTCGTACGGCGAGATGTATATGCAATATATATATGGGTACATTACTGTTTCAAATAACATCGTTTTTACATCAACTATTATTGTTTGACGCGTCTAGATTCAAGAGTTTTGTAAGCTACTGTTTTCAATTAAATGCGCTAAAAATTGTAGCGTTGTAAAATTTTGCAGGAGACCATTCGTTAAATCCACAACGCCAGCTAATCTGATTGCTCAGAAATGCATGATGTATCGGTAATCTCGTCGCATGTAATAATACGTGAACAATATAACTACACACTCCCAGGGATATGTAATTTTCTTTTTAGGCTTATACTTCCCGTGATCAGATAATAACACAGTACTGGCCGCTGTACCGAGATGTATACCAAAATAGCTTGCACCCACATTAAACTAAATTACATCACATTAAATGACACATATATAATACTGCCCCTGTTTTTATATTTTTTAATCGTATCTTTGATAAATAAATATAATAGAATAGCTATATTGTATGTAATTACAGACTCATATTTAAGAGTGGTTTAAGGAGGAAAAATGTGCCTCATTTTCTAGTTTTTGGTACCGCTAGTGAAAAACATTTTCGTAAATTTATTAAATGTGTAATCACATATTATTATGCTTTAATTCAAAACACTGTGTACTAATGCGTTTCTCTGTAATCGCAGGCAATATGGTAGATTATTTAAAGATGATCATTATCTAAGATTAATAAGTTTATTGGTTTGATTTGAAACAATATAATATCATGTTATTATTAAAATTAAAATAAATTTATTATTATTCATTGTAAGTATACATAGCTTACCAGTTCATTGACGTTTCGAAGAAAATAAGCTTGGAAATTATCAGTCGATACCGGAGCGAGTATTATATCTCTCTTACGCGAATAACCGATAATGAAGGCTGAGGAAGTGTTCTATTCAAGAAAAAGTAAATTTATTATAAAATGCATTATTATAACCCACGAAAAAATAACAATACATTTGTAATTTATTGTTTCAACGAGTAAAAATTTATAAAGTAGATAATATTTTTATTGATGTTGTTCAGTTCTTGTAATTGATTTATGCCCTACTTAAAATACTTGCTTATTTTTAAAGTACTGTATCATCATCTAAAACAGATCACTCTGTATTTAACTAAAACATCGTATAACCACTGAATGTAAAACAAAATGATTTAAAATCGGTAATTTGTTTGTTTCTCTTCGCTTTTATTTATTAAAAAGGAACAAACAACACAAAAGAAAAATGTCGTCCAATTATTATTAAATGCTAAATCATTGTAGTTAGAATTACTAAAAACGATTTTGTCAAAATGTAATCTTAATAAATAAAATAAATTATTAAAGAAGATATTGGGATAACCGCATGACGTCATTGAGCTGAGCTCGGCATAATTGTCCATCTTATATATTATGCGTGTAAAAGTTGCTCACTTTATATAATGATTTAACGACATTTTATTTTTTACGTTTAATTTATGTAGGCATTTTTAATTTTTCGTATTAAAGACAATAGAAGAATCAGAATTCCAATGATTCTGATTTTGGAACTCGGGGGTAGTGGGTAGGTCGAAAATAAAACTCACAATATTTTTTTGAATGATTGGGGAAAAATAGAGAAACGCAAGATCTTTTACATAAAAATATATTGATTAATATAGAGTTTATTTTATCATCATAGCTTAAAAACCATTAATTGTAGATCACTATTTTTTAGAAATTATAAACACAATAATTTTTACTTTTATTTTTTCGTATTTTAATTTTATTATTTTTTTAAATTACAGTTTTATTTATTTATTGACTTAAACATAATTTACGCTGATAAACAGAGTCATTGATCAGATACGTGTTTCTTACTTATAATGATTTATCATTGGGTTCATATTTAACATACTTATTAGCCTAACCTTAGACTTTAGAGTAGGGGTCTTCAATCTTTTTTTTCAGCGGGCCACGTATTATTTTTCAAAAACCTTGCAGGCCGCATTCGTAGTAAAACATGTATTTTACAAAAATTCAGTTTTAGTTAACCAATTTTATCGAAATTGAAAATATACATGCTAAATTTTAAATGTGATCGCGAGCTGCATATTATGACTGGGCGGGCCGCGGGTTGAAGTCCCCTAGTTTAGAGTGAATACCTACTTAATAAAAAGATACACTCGATAGTTTATACCTACTACAGAGCAAAATAACTACCCCGTGATTTTTTTTTTTAACTATAAGAAGTAATGTTATTAATTAATTTTGTGTTATATAACAGTATTCGTTTACAATTAAAGATTTTATACTTAAGACGATATTATATGGATGTATATAACATAAAGTAGTAGTATAAATCAAATTGGAATATAGTATGAATGTTAATAAAAACATAAACCATTGTACAATTAATAAATTTCTCTTTTTATTAATTACTTCGTAGGTCTAAATTATATTGATTTGTGATTTAATAACCGTTAATAAGCTACGAGACTTATTAAAAAATTAAAAAAATAAAATAAACATAAACATAATTTCTTTTAAAAAAAAAATCGAGGAATCTAAATAACTGAATAAAAATAAAAATAATATACTCCTAACAAGTATGAATAATTAATTTACAATTAATTTAATGAGGGAATTATTAACAATGTTATAATGAGTTCGAATGTTCTTTTAAATTTTAACAACAAATAAAGACTAAAAATAAAATAAATGTTTATTATTATTATTAAATAAAAAATTAAATGAGGTTAACTATTCGCTTAATATAGCAACAGCAAATATATAAAGAAATACAGAAATATAAGTGATTAAATTGTGTATTAATTATAATTACTGTCTATTAATAAACATAAGCCATAAGGAAATTCGTTAGAATATTAATAGCATGTTGTCAAAGAAACTTAGTCGTTTATGGTTGTTTAAACTTTAAGCTATTTAAATTTAAATTTTGACACAGAAATACACAATATATAAATATCTATTATATTTATTAGTTGTATAGCAGTGGAAACACTACAGATATTATTTTTGTACATCAAAAGGATCATAATAATTTGAAAAAAAAAATAATAACAAAATATCTTATAAAAGTTACCATAATATAATTTATTATAAATTAAAATAATAATATATTTTATCATTACTAAATCATATCCATATACTTTGCAAACGATATGGAAATATATAATATTATTTTTAAACTACATGCTGTTTATTAAAATATTGCTTTATAAGCTTATTAGTTATTAGAACCATATTATATTCGAATTTTTAGTTTTATTATGTTTGTAATTTTACGTATAATGTATTCTTAACCATAAATAATTATTTTATTTAATTAAGACTTGTCATAAAATTATAGATTATTTTGTTTTATTTAATATTCATAGATAAGATGTGCGAAATTTTAAGAAGGAAAGATAACGCTATAACGGTTTTTAAATTAATGTCCTTCTTCGTAAATACCATAATGAATTAACCACGTGATTCAAAACTTATTTTCTTAAAAATATATTTTAAATTTATATTGTATTTTTCTTACGTGGCATTATACATAATGATAAATTTGTTAACAAGGAATCTAACTGTAAAGGTCTCACAATAGTTGTTAACTTTTGTAGTATAACTTGTTTAAACTTAGACAATTTTAAGTCAGTCCTTGGAATTCATCACTTATAACTTATAAGTAAGAAGAGTTTTTTTTTTTTTAAAAAAAGAATAAAAATAATAAGTTAAAAATTTCTATATTTCTATATTTCTATATTGTTATAACTTATTATTTAAATCGAAACTTTCTTATATTTAATAAAAAAATGTTATTATTGACAATTGAATTAACTGGTGTATAAAAACAAATTTAAATATATTTTATTATATCGTATTTTAATATTACAATATAAGCCAAACGAAATATTTTTTAATAGTAAAATAATTAGTAAATTTACGCATTCCAAAAAGTCAATCTAAATAGAAGTCAGTTGAAACCATTCGTTCAAATTTTTTTAATAACCATGTTTAATGAAATTTCTTCAGGAATTTTCAAGAGTGTCAGATGTTAAATTTTAAAATTTTTTCAATAAAATTATTTTAAAAATCATAGTTTAAATACAAAAACAATTATATTTTTCTTTGGGATCTAAACAATATAACAATACAAAGCTGTGTATATTTAATAATAATAATATTATGTCTAATGAGTATTTACTAACATTTTACAAACACCATATTTTAATCAAACACAGAAATCAAGATTCAAACTTAAAGAAGTTGTTGTAAATAAAAACGTAAAAATTTAATGGAAAATTATTATATTACTTTCATATATCTTATACATGGCAATTATTTTAAATGTAAACATTCATTATTTCTTAGAATACTAATATTTTTGAAGATATATTTTTATATTATTTAAAGACATTATAAAACTACATTTTAAATTAAAAATGTATTGAATGGTTGCACATTTCTAATTTCATATTCAAACTGTTGTTACATTACTCATATTACTTTAAATATTTTTAAGTTATAAATTATAAATCACATAAAATTAAATTTGTATAATGTATATACATTGAAATTCTTAAAAGAATTATAATTTATTAAGGAATAAACAATATTTAATACATACTAAATTTAATGTTATATTTAATTATTATTATTGAATTAAAATTAATAAACAGTAATTACGTTAAAGTACTTCAAAGTAAAAATGTTTACAATAGCATATAATTTTTTTGTTTAAATTTTTTTTTATTTTTGACTGTCTTGTACATTATACAAATAATAATATATTCTATTATTCTATTTTACATTTGTTATTAGAGAGTATTTACCGAAATTGATAGTAGAATGGTAATAAATGTCTATTCGATGGTCTAGCCCTCTAATCTTCAATACCTACATATAAATACAATTTCAAACGCATTTGGGAAATCATTTAATGACACGAAACACTAAAATAATATATATATGACTGTTAAAGGCAAATAAATTACAGATGACCTTATTTTATATTTACGCCACATATTTGGCGTTATCTTCATTAAATACATACCTATCATAGTATTTAATTGTTATTTTAAATGTCAAACACTCTGTCTTGTTTGTAGCGTTATTTATGAGTAATATACATCAAATAATTTTTTCATTAGAAAAAAATCAGTGTTATGTTTTTTTAGTAACAAGTTAAAATATATATTCGATATAATATGAATTTGTATTTATTATCGTATTAGTGCTGACATGAATGGCCCGGTATTCCATGAAAATTTACTGATCTGACTTTCCCAAAGATAAGTGTATGAAACAAATTTAAGTCTTAAAGTTTACTATATATATGAATACACTTTTGATCTGTTATAAACTTATTGCTTGGGTGGTAAGTATAAGTGGTTTGAGTTAATAAGAAAAAAAAGTTTAAAATCTTATAATTTATAAATAAGATGAAATGCATTTGTATAGTGTGTTTTTATTTATATCATTGTGTATTTTATTAAATCTATTGTTTATTTATATTTGTTAAGATTAGGTACTCTTGAGTTTTTAATGGATTTTCAATATTACAATATTCTGGTGCAATACATAGAATCACTATGGACTCTATTGTAGATATTTCGTATTGATTAAAAACCCTTATATGGACATTTAAAGCAATTATCAAAAAGATAATTATTATGTTTTGAAAAAACTAAACAAAAAGTGTTAATATAACATACATTTATTAGCTTAAGATATTATGTAAAACTGTCAAAGAAACACTGTGATTTATGTTAATTTATATTTAATAGATACAATGTGCATGTGATATACAAAATTCATAACACCACTCTCATATACTATACACTATGGATTACAAATTTCAATATTCAATACATTTGTAAAAGTCTGCAATATTTTTTTTATTTAATTTTTTTGAAAAAATCATTTGAAAAATTTAAAAATCATAAAAATATTGTTGATGTATTAAAAGATTAAATCTCAGTATTAATATTGCAGTGTTATTTAAATTAAACACTATAACGTGTAAAAATCGATATTTTATTACGAGTTTTTGCCACCATATGTTATTAATGTGAAACGTTAATTTTACTTAGGATGGCATAATTCGGTTTTGGTCGAAGGGATTTAACAGGATTTTATCCTCGTATAATTTTAAAAGCAGCTCCGTGAACTGATTTTTAAAGAGATTGGCTTCACTTACTGTATTAGATTATATTTAAGAGTAAACAATATATTTTTATAGATATATATATATACATAACTCCTCGTATAGATCAAATAGATCAACTGTGTATGATATATCTGTAGTAGGTATATAGTAAAATCAGGCATTTTATGAATGAAACATAATATAATCATATTTTTTTTCTAACAAGAAGAGCTTAGGATCTTAAATCAGAAACAATAAAATATTAGATAAAGTATTGGACAAACTTCGATCTTTTTAAAATACAATAATATTGTTCTCTCTTTCAAATAAATTTGAAATAATGCTACTTAAGTGTACTCGTACGGCTATATACTTGTTACTACCTATGAATCACATAAAAGGTTATTATAATATTTAGTCTGAGTAGTGTAGGGTACACGACAACAGAAGTAAAAGTATGCTATGGAAATTTTTTCACGTACGTGCATGTGAGTGTATAAGGTTCACTCATATTATCTCAACCGTAAATCATTTTGATCTCGATCAGCGACCAATTTCCTCATGGTTATGCATAAATAATTTATATATAAATATTTTCGGAGCATCATAAGTTCGGCACCGTAAAAGAAAAATCCATTTTCGCCACAGGCTCAGATTCAGGCTTTTGGGTTACAAGAGATTGCGGTTTTCTAAATAGATATTATTATTACGCACGCGGAAATTTGCGGACGCACGCACACACATATTCGAGTATTCGACGCGCATAATATTATTAATTATTAATTTATTATTATTATTAAATTGTGTGTATAACGACCTGACGGGCTGGGAACATTCAAATATTATATACGATAAAGTGGAATTCTCTCAAGCGTCTATTCACTCTACGCCACTCGATTGCCATAGATTACGAATAGAAATTATATCGTTCGATTAAGAATATGCGTATTTACTGCAGATGGTGTTATAGTAGATTAAAGATTTATACGTTTTTTAATAAAATAATCATCACTTATAAAAAATAAACAATAATTATCTAACAATTTGTTTTTAATAACAATAATATATTATACAATATATAATCATACCTTTAATTAATATTATTCGGCGTACCCAGTTCCAACTTTTTTTTTACAAAAAAAAAACTAATACTCTTGAGATTTGTATGACTTTTGAATCATTTTATTCCATGGCTTGAAATAAAATGTACCTATTCGAGTTATGCCGTCTTTCAGCTTTTCGTTCATTCATGTTGTAACGTATGAATACTTTATAATATCTAAGTCTGAAAAATCAAACGTGATGTAGATATATCGCTTGAAATTTTAATTTCAAAAATAATTAATTTTATTTATTCATACATTTTATGCATAAACAAGTATATAGGTCTAATAATATATTTTTTATGTAAACACTTTTATAAATGTGACATTTTCAATAACGTCATCTTATCGATATAACCTTTTCTTTTAAAACTTATATTAATTTACTGTAAGGTACTTTTATTAAATATAATTATATTATGTGTCAATTTCAGCTTTAAACTCTTATTTCATATTATAATGAAAATATACTTCATATATGCACGTATATATATATAAAAAAAAATTATTGTAAATATCTAAACCTAATACATGTTTGTTGCTGACTCATTTATTACTGAGTAATTTTATCTCCAATATATTATAGTCCACTTTTATTTATTTCTATTAAATTGCATTAACTATGTGAAACTATATCTCCAGATATTATTACAAATACTTTAAAAAATGTGATGTGAATAACATACTTTATAAATTTAATTTTAGGTAGGCCCTTAGTAAGTACCTTGTAAAATCATGCCTATATACAATGGAATTTGTGAATTCATCCATTCTTATGAGTAATCAAATATATGGTTAATCGGAAGGATGGTACAATTTTGTAATTTCTTTTTACATGAATACTAAAATAAAAAAAAAAATTATTTTTAATTTTTGTATATTGTTGTACATGTATATTGTTTATGTTCATGTTTTATTATAAAATACGTAAAATTTTTATCATCTATTAAGCATAAAATTTGAGTACATTTTTCAACAATAATACATAAACCACTCGAGTCGGCGATGAAAATCAAACTGATTTGCAGCCAAATGAATTTACTACACATTTCCGAATAAATGTGCAAAATTATCGAATTACATTTTCAGAATCAATGGAATTTTCAATAACGATAAATATTTTTCATTTATTTAATAATATCTATTTTTGAGTATGACGGTTAATCGAAATTCCACTGTAATAGGTATATTCTATATTTTATCAACATTAATTATTCAACGTAGTTTTTAATTTTACTTCAATGCTATTTTGAAAAATGTGAAATAACGAATAAACAATAATGAACTCCTAACCTATTAATGAAGGATGACGTATCTACTTATAACAATAATATATTTTAAGCAAAAACTGAATTTTAAATTTTCATTTTCACTTTGTAAGAAGTTTGCATTTTCATCAATGTCAATTATTTAATGAACACATCTCATTTTTATAGAAATATATATTGGTATTATACAGCTTTACATATTATGTTTCAATTATTGGGAACAATTTTTTTCGATAAAAAGAAAAAAAGAAAAAAAAAGAACAAGGGTTGAAATTCAAATATACCCTGAAGAATTCTCTGTGAAGGGTTATTTGATTCTAGTTGTCTCCACATGATTTCCGCCATGTGTCCACGTGTACGGTTCAATCAAATAACGCATTCTGTCTTTTGTTTATCGCCGCTGTTTTTCTCTCCGTTATTTGATTGCGCTTCAGACAATGCCATATTCTCAAAGTTTAATATACCAATGGATCATAATGTGGGCCGATTGTAAGCAGAACATTTGATTTCCGGTTTGGTATTGAAATTTTGAACGCGATTAAATCTGTTTTGGTAATAAATTATTAAGCATAGGTACTAAAAACATATTTTAAAACCTTGCCATAACAGTTTAGGTACGTGATTATAACGTCGTTAGGTTAGGTTATAGTATTCCCCCTACATTAATGTACTAACTATAATAATAAATAATAGTTAATATACTAATATAACAGAATAATATATACCTAACCTAGCTGATGACACTCACTAAATATACGCATCAACCACTATATAAATATTGTTTCACTGAAGACATCTCCAGGCAATATAGTAAGGATTTATATCAGCTGTACGTCAATAATTTTTGTTACAGTGACGTGTGGAGGATTCACCATATTCTCTAAATTACTTACTTTATTTTAAACCAATAATAATAATAATTAAGCAAATACGTCAATTGTTTTTAGAAATTACGGAGAGTCGAAGAAAATTGACAATAATCATTAATCGTTAATACTGAAAAAGTGAAAAGGTATCCTCAAAAATAAACGAAAACATGCATACAGATTAATAAAGATAGATATAGATATAGGTATTGATTATTAATCTTCGTCAATCATATACTTACTGCGAACAATTGATATCAATAAAATATAAGCTATATTTATTTTAAAACTTCAAACCGTGTGTGTTTACTATTCGTTATCTTAGTTTTTCTTTTATATGCATTTTTGATATTAATTCAGCAAAATGATAAAGTGCACGCCATATTCATCAAGTTATCTGTGCATCTTATATTTCCTGCTATACAATTAGTGCACTGTGCCTTACAATAAAGCAGATTATGCCATTAACTAAGCTGCGGTACCTACTAACAGTCATTAGATACCAGTGAAGTAATTGTACGGGTGGGGGAGGTTTAAGTGTCTTCTCCCCCCACTACGACATTTTTTTAAAAGACTGTCACAACACATTTATGCATTTGTTTAATAGTATTATATAGTAGGGCCCCATATGTTAGAAAAATCAAATGATAATATAAACATACAAACCGAATATAGCTATTGAATTGTAGAACAAACATAAACTACCAAGTCTAGTGGTCGAATATTATAATAATATTATTCATATTATTATCAAGGAGTGACGAGTGACGATGCACATTGGCAACATCATATTATTATGTATATTCTATGTTTCCATGTGTGCTTAAATTTATATAGGTATACCATAACGGTTGTATTTAAAGATGCTTATTTTACATGTACATTTTTTTTTTTTTTTTGAGAGCGAGAGAGAGAAAGTGAAGAGGGAGTGATAGATACATTGTACAAAAGTGTTAATTCTTTACACCATAAATATGATCAAATTTCGAGTCTAGAATCAAGATACCACGTGTTCTAAATATTATCGTTTTGATTTTTTAGTTCTTACAAAAACTCTTTTATCAAATCAAACAATATCTGTAAACTATAAATGTTTATAACTATTTACTAAATATAATATAAATAAGAACCATTTTTTCATAATGATATATAACATTATTTAGCCAGTATATTTTATAGATAAAGCTATAAAGGTACCATATTATATAAATTAAAAGTCAGGTAAAACAGGACGGTTTAAAGTGGGTTTCCATTTTTATTATATTCTGTCTCGATAAACTTCGAACGGGACTCATTTTGTTCCGTTTTAATCCCGTAAACTCCATACTATTACATGTGCGTAAAAAAAAACCTGTACAATGTTTATACCAAAAAGATACAAAATAACATTTTTACGTCTTTATATTGAGTCAATTAAACCAAAGTAATTAAAGTTAATAGTTATATTATTAACTTCGGTTTCGTTTATAAAAAAATAACAGTTTTTGTATAGGTGCCTAATGTTCGCCAAATAATGATTAACAATAAAAATATGGTTTTTTTTTTTTAGAACTAATCCAAAATTGTTAATCCTGTTTTTTATACATATAATATTGGTCACATTAAATTAGTAAATTGCTTATAATAATATGGATAGGTACTAAGTATTATTAATTCTTATAGCCTAGAGCACTTGCGTTGGTGGTGTAATGGTCAGCATAGTTGCCTTCCAAGCAGTTGATCCGGGTTCGATTCCCGGCCATCGCAATATATTTTTTTAATATTTTTATTTAAAAAATAATGTATTTATCATTCAACATTAATTATGTTCAACCAAATTTCTCTAAAATTTTTGTGAGATTTTATTATCATTTTATAGGTAAATAATATATATTATTACTTTTAACTTCTAAGTTCAACACTATCACAATCATAGAACGATGTGAATAAATTAGATAAAACAAGTGGTATAAATTATAATTTAAAATTAGTCTTAATATTTTGAAAACGGCATTGTGTTTAGAAAATAATAATGTTTGTAATAATATATATACCTAAATAATTTTTATAAGTAAATAAGTACTCTTAAATTTTTCTATATTATAACAAAATAGGTAACTAAAATTTTTATAGAAAAAAATTATAATGGTTCATTTAAATATCGAATGTTATTAAAATTAGAACTTAATTGTTATAAGAACATGCACAACTATAAAAACCCTAGTATTAAATTGTTAAACTTTTTGATAAAAAAATAAAATTATCTCAACTAATATTATAAAAAAAAAATTGAGAATGCCTTAAATAACTTAGAATTAGCCTTAATATTTTGAAGATTTCATAGTGTATATTATAATAATATATAAGTTAAAGAAAATTTGCAATATTTTACCTTTCTGTATTTGATATTCATTGAATAATAATAAAATAATAAAACGTTTGAGGATAAATCGTTACCTATTTACTTTTTAAACATTCAACGTAGTCATCATTTTAACTTTGAACGCTTATAAAAAATTGATGTAATTTGTTTAACTTTTTTAAAATTCCTGTAGGTAAAACTTACAAGAATTTTAATGATAAATATTCATTCTTTATGAAAATGATTATAAATTATAAACTACAAAATAATTAATAAATATTAACAATTTTACTTCTAATGCTTATAATTAATTAAGTGAGATGTGACTATGTATTTTCGTCATCAAAAAAGAAAAGCAATCGCTATGATAATTATTTATGTTTCCTTTGCCACGAAGTCAACAGTAAAAATTAATTAATATTAGATGAAAATGCATAAATCATAAACAATTATTATAACGACAATAATACAAAACAAAGGATACCCTTAAATAAACTATAAACAGAAATTCTGCCTAATAATATATAGAAAAATAATAATAGTATACCTATTTACGATTATGGTCATTATGTAATTTAGTTAGGATTAAGGAATTATCGAACAAAATATGGAATTAAGAAGCATTTTTTTATACTCACTACAAAAAAGAGACTTATTATTAAAGTAAAGTAATTAACTATAAACTATAAAAACAAATTGGCTATTATTATAATGTTATTGTTATTATAAACGCAACGCATCTCGTTTCTAATCGTTATGCATAAATCATAATTTTGTTAAAGTGTTAAATCGATGCATGAACATTATATTATATACAATATATTGTATAAAGTGGTAGTGATATTAGATGCAAACCTAACTATATTAACCTAAATATTTAAATCAGTAAACAACATAATATTATGAATTATGATAGTGAATATAGCAAGCGTCTATAATTATAAGTATTAGGTAATAGACTAATTTTTCTTATAATGAAATTTTTACAAAAAGAAACATATCAGAAAAAAATAGTTTGCTCATTAGTTATTATGATTATTCAAAATGGATGTAACATGTGGATATGCATAATATTTTACGATCCCACATATTATAAAATAAAATGACATCGGGTATCCTACGAGTTTACGACTCGAAAGTCCTACCGGACTATATAACTGACCAGTTTATTATGATTTACGTAGGTATAATATTATACAATATTATGTACGACTCGCCTATCCGAACTTAGGAAATACGACCTCATATATTTCGATACCTGTAAAGACAAAGGCGAACGGTAAATAATACGTCGTATCCTTTGTACTATTATTAATAATTAATAATAATCAAAAATTCGGAGCGCTCTCATGTTGTAGTACGCCTAATAATACAATACCATCAACAGTATAGTATTAATACGCCCTCCACATTTGAGACGTGAAATATATAATATCAACTATCTATCCCCGTGCACTTTGTTACCCGTAAAAAATGCGCTCGTGTTAAATTTGGTTGCCTAATGCTAACATTTAGCGAAACACGTGCAAAGATATATAATATTTTTGGTTTTCTGATTTGTTTTATAGATAATATTTTTGACATATCAACTTAACGTAGCTGTGTCGCCCAGCGTTGTTTTTTGACCACTCAAATTTGATTTATTTTTCATTCTGGATTAAAAGGTAACAACTCATAAATTTTCAATAGTGTGAACCAAAAACAAATAAAAAGTTTTGTACTCTTATATTACATCGAATATTCGTTAGAATACTAATTTATAATAATAACTTGTAATTGGTTACACGATAAAAAAATATATATCTTTATGTGAGTATTTTCTGATTATTTAAAAAATTAATCATTCGATTTTTCAGTAACTAATGGAATCAGAAATAGGTATAATAATTTGTTGTTCCACAGTGTAATCTTTCATTAAAAAAAATAAATAAAAATAAGTTGATTCAATTTTACATAAATTAAAACTAACTATATAAGATAGATTTGCTGAATAAACAGTTGCTATTTTACTAGAGAACCGCCTTTCTAGTCTCTACTTGTATTCCGAGTATATACTATTATTATTTTATGTATAATAAATATTATACAGTCGTTTATTGCTCAAGCATAGTTAGAGTATAAACGAGATGAAAGCCCGACTTTATTCTAACAGTGTGTAAGACCCAAATTAAGCAATAGGAAACCTACCAGCACTACCGCCATAGTACATTTTGTTTGTGTCAGTTGAATAAACTGTTTATTATAATATAATATCGTGTATTGTAATAATATTATTTTAAATTCCAATGTTCTCATAATTGTATGGCCTATTTTATTTTATTTTTATAAAAAATAATATAATGGACATGAAAATAATAAATACTTTTCGATGTAATAAAAATTACCACTATTTATGAAGGTATACCGCCATTATCCCCGTCTCACCTATGACTTACTGTCGGACTACATCGTATCAAAATCATCTACCTTGGGTGTTAGTGAAAAATTCTAAGGCAGCAAAAAACTCTGTTAAATACCCTATTCTAGGTACCGTTTTAAATTATATTTTTTATCATTCATTATATCTACAAGCAAAGGCGTGAAACAGAACTAATCGTACCCATATTATGTTGCCATATCGCATAAAATATATATTATTATATTATATAGGTATTATATGATTATGATATTAATTCAGTAGCAGACATTCGATTGCGTAATACGCGTGTTCACCGTGTTATCTATGTATAATATATAATATAATATGCATTATGCATTTACCACATTTACTATTACTGAGTCATATGATAATATATATATATATATTATATATATATATTTCATATATATTGTAAGTGACGTGCACTCTTCTTTTGTGTCCTTTTCGCCTGCCACGAGCACGCTATTTACGCGCTGTGTTGAACGGTAAAAGCAGCAAAGTTTAATGGTTGATAATGTTCGTTGTGTTTTTTTTAAGTTTTTTTTTTAAAAAAAAAGCACAAAGGAACACATATTTTGAACGTTTAAAACGCATTTGAATTATAAGATTTTTCTTTTAATAATTAGATCATGTATTGAACATAATAGTAATAACTAATAAGTGAATAACAATACAGAGCAATAGCATAATCACTTTACCACACTTTTTAGTGTGTCAGAATATATGCCACTATAGTAGGTACATTATAATAAACCTTTACCACCTAATATTTTAATGGAAGTTAGATACTATAATGCGACCCGTAATCTTTAAATGTTAAAATCTCATTTTTATTCGTGGTTTTGTCAGTTCATTATTTATATAACATTCTCTTTTTTATTTTTTGGATGTTAAAAACTAAAAAGATTGTTAACATATTAAATATTAATAGATATAGGTTAAGTATATTCATCGTTTCGTTTTGAATTTTATAAATCTCGAAAAAATTTCTTTTATATTTTGATAAAAATATATTTGAAAAACAATATATGGTAATATATTGTACTTAAATATTCATAGATTATATTATAAAATAATTTACTTTTAGATACAATACATTACAATAGACTATTTATTTGTAATTCAAAAAAATATTTATGATGCAAAAAAAAATATGTGCGATGGCCGGGAATCGAACCCGGATCAACTGCTTGGAAGGCAACTATGCTGACCATTACACCACCATCGCAGTTGTAAGTGGGGTTAGGTTTTACGTTACTTCAGACATTATAATGATTCATAAAAAAATTTGGGTTTACCTCTCTTTGTTAAGTGGATCAGTGTATTGAGTGTGTTAAATTTGAATTTAATGATATATCATTGAAAAACGATTATGAGAGGAGACTGTCAGCTTATATCACTAATCATATTTTTTCATGTTATACCTGTTTTTTGATATTGTTATTAGATAAAATAAATCATTTTTTTTATTAATAGTAATACAGTAGATGTAGATTGAATAATTTTTTTTCGAAAACATTGCATTTGAAAATATCATTGTACGTATAAAATATAATATTATAAGTTAAAGTATTGTTTACGCCATTAATGTTTTTGAACTAAAACAAAATAATGAATAGGTATAACAATATTCATAGTAAAAAACACAAACTATATGCAAAATCAGTATATTCATCGTTCCAGTACTCCACTCAGAATACAGTCAGTATGATTAGATAGTAAGATAGGTAAATACCTATAATAGGTACGCATTGCATTTTCGAAATAAAACTATTTTTTTAATTTTTTTTTTTTAATTTCTTAAAGTGTTTAAGTTAAGTGCAAACGGTTTCTTTCTAAACAGTATTCAGAAGATTTGATTTTTTCAAAACAAATTTAGATGGGTACAACAACTAGTTATTTTAAACACACTTTTAGTGAACACTGACTTGTACAACTATTTAAATAGGTGTTTTTATCCACTATAGTACTATACGGCTACAGATTATAGTGAAGTATATATTATACCTATCTATAGAATAAATAAATTCCATTAACTATTACTCAAAGTACTCGGCAGATACTTATTTGTAAAGTTTGTTTTGTGTATATTTTGAAATAACCTGTAAGTAGGTACGGTATATCGGTGTTAATCTCTCGAAATAAACTTCTGAAGCATATATATATTATATATAGGTATACTAAGCAACTACTACCGTAGCTGACTAAGTCGATTATCGATAACAATCGTTGTCGGTGTTGCACTATTTTATATTCTGTTAACTGCTCTATGGTTTATTGGTACCAAAATCCACTGAAGTACAATCGTATTAAATATCGGAATTGTAGGCTTAACGAGTTTTCCGCAATAAAATGTTCTCTACGACATTATTTTATAATATGTGTAGTGTGTACTATATGTTATTGTATTGCATAATTCTACTGCCACTACTGTATCGAAAATACCTACTGCGAACGCAGTATAATATTATATACCAATACCAAGTTCGGAGCGACTATTGTTTAATTGTTTAATACTATTATTAAAATATTCATCGCCCACTGTTTACATATCAGGTAATATTATGTGATTTACAAAGGTTAAATTAAAAAGAAATCGGTCAACACAGATTTTTATTTATGGTCTTTTACGATTTAGTCAGAATGAAATTATTTTTAGTAGTTACGTCCCGCAAAAAAAAGATAAAAAAGGGCCATTGCCTATATGCGTCCCGAAAATATCGATATAATCGATATCATTATTCATTATGTTAATAAAAAAATACATTGATATTTATTTTAATTTATAATATAAAAGTTTCAATAATACATCACTAATATCTATAAAGTAACTCATAAAAAATAAAAAATTTTTAAAAATACTTAGAAAAAAATTGTTAATATTATTTTTTAGTAATAATTACAAGGTATTTATTATTATTTGTTTATTAATTATAATGAAAAAACTTCGTTTTTGTTAAACAATTATATGACGTAATTATTCCCGTGTTTCTATAATTTTGTTTTTAGTTTTTCCAATTAATATGAAAATTTGAATTTTCTATAATTATTGACCACCCCAAAATACCAACTATATCCAATTTTCTATCAGAAACTACCCTTAAGGTTGAATATTGAAGCATTTATATTCTTTACTACAGTATAATAATATAATGACAGACAAAAAAATACTTTTGTTGAAATCATCATTACATCAAAATACTATTTCAATAAATCCGAGTACTGTAAAATGGTGTATACTCATTAAATTATGCAAGGTACAATAATTTAAAAAATTGAAAGACTATACTGTTATATAATCTTAAAGCAAATATTATTGGGTAACTTTTTTTTATCACAATGTGTTTTGTTGATCTTTCTGTGGACAGTGAAAATAATTATTTGCTTCGTTAGTGTTTTCAGTTGATAAGATTATTATATACCTATTATATGGGTACTAACTATTAGTTATAATATGTATGACTGCATTAGTTACTATAGTATAAATCATGTTTTTTGAAAAACAGATACAACAGACAGTGAGTAGATATATACTCACTTTTATAAATTCATTGTTCATGTTCGTACCTAGCTACATTTTTTGTTTACAAATGTTAATCATTTCTGTAATTCTGTTGCTAAGAGGTATTTTGTTTGTGTGTTTGTGTCATATTTTTTAATCTTTTGTCACTTATGTTATTTATTGTATAAATATAAACAACATATTGGAATACACATTTAAATGGAAAATAATATAGGTATATTAATATAATTTTATTATACAGTTTTTGAATGTTATTATATGAAATTTAATAATTGTGCAGACATTTTTCTTTTTAGTGACATAATTAATGATGAAATATTTAAAGTAAATTCTATTTAGATAAAGGTTGAGTAAAAATAGTAAAATATAATTATGCTTTACGATGCAAATACCGATGATTCATTTTTAACAATAATTTCTAATGGTCGTCTGATCTGAAGCTTAACCAGAATTTCTCGACTTAATCATATGAAAAATATTGTTTAATTAACATATTAAATTAATGAGAGCCATGTATAAGTTTATCCCTGTTTGTTAACCCATTTTATCGTTAAGACAGGTATGTTTTGGTGAATAATTTCAAACCCTGTTCTGACGGTTTATACTTGGGTTCAAAATCAAACAATATAACCGCTAAATGTAACCAAAATCTATGAATATCACTACTCTATAATATATTATGCACATAATTTAATATGTTTAATATATTGTTGATTAAGTGAAATTTTCTCTGTATACAAGATAGGTACTCAGTAGTAATCTAATAACAACACGTAAGTCAGAAAACCCAATTGAGTTTGACGGGTATAGGTGCATAATATTAAATTGAAATATAATTATTGATGATATAAAAATATAATAATATATAATATTGAACGGCTTTTAAAAATGTAGAGAACAATGGAATAAAATAAAATGGGTAACTTAATATTTTAATGCAATAATATTTAATCATAAGCATAATACCTAATGTTTATACAATGGTTAAATTATATAATATTATTAGGTGTTAAAATAATTATAGGTACCTACCTACCTATTATTTATTTTTAAATCAAAATAGATTCTAGATTTTTTTTTATCAATTTATATATAGGTATTTCTGATTAAAATAAATTTTTCTACTAAACAATTGAATTTCAAAACATGTCCAATTACAAGTATTAAATATTATTATAGAAATTTGATGATTAAAAATTATATCAAACTTTAATTTTTATGACTATAATTAGCGTTATTCTGTTAAACTGATGCAAATAAGTTTTGAAATGTACGCATTGGGTTGAGAACTCGTCTCGTTTTGTATACTTTGGTAAACATTATTAAGTGTTATTGTTCTAAAAATTATGTTTTTATATTTATTTTTGTTGATCATTTATTATAATGCATTTTACATATTATATTTATTTGTATAAATTTAAATTACAAGAAAAAAAGAAGAATACAATCTTAATAAATACAATATAATTATTTATGATTGAAATATCAGCATTTATGTATATTATATACATTTCATTATATATTACATGTATAATAATAATATACCTATGTTTTTTTAGTTATTTCTGTAAAAATATATTTTAATACTGTAAATACTATCGATCAATTATATAAACTTGATTAATTCTTTTATCTACCTACTCGGAATTCAACAAGTTATTTAAAAAAGTTAATAAAATCATATAGATTAAAATGTAAAGAGTTATTCACTAAGCATATTCACCTTAAATTTTTCTTTTAATAATGAAATTATTCAAATTTTTATTTTTATACTGTTGAAGTCATGTCCTACAATAATTCAACTTCGTTTTAAAAAATAGAATCACACTTTTTCTTGTTCATTCTTAATTAGATTAATTTTTTTAATTTCTATATTTTAAGAAAATGACTTTTATGTTTTTTTTATATATAGCTATGATAATAAATTTAATTTAGTAATTTATATTATTCCATCGACATTTTATAATTAGTAAAAATTAGTACAATAAATTGTATACATCCACTAATCACTATTATATCTATTTTATATTTCTTTAAACTATTTTAAGAACTATAATGCTCTTAAGTATATTATACATTTTATCAATAAATATTTGTTTAAACTTCTACTTTGGTAAATTAAAACGTTCAAAATAATAATTTACTTTACAATTTGTAATAAAAATTGTTGGATATTATGGAAAAATAAGTTTGTATCACCATAATATACTCTTTAAATGCTATAAATAATCTTAGTATTTCGATTAAATTGTATTTATTAAATATACTTAAATATTTCATGAACCAAAATTTGAATAAATTCGTTATTAAAAAGAAAAAAGGATAGACATGCTTAGTGGATCACCCTGTGTAAATTATTGTACAATGTATATTATTTTCATTTTTCAATGAGTTTTTAGTTTTCACAAAATATTTTATCTGAATTATTATTTTTTGATTCATGACAAAGATAGATTAATTTTACTGATTTGTAACAAAGAATATTTCAATGACGAAAAATATGTACTATATAGGTAGAATAAACAAGAGGCTTATATTATTTTTCCAAGTGCGATCAAATAGTTGAGATTATAATATAACAGCCACAACCTTAAAAGTGTTTCTCGTTTCAGTGATTTGACGTAGTTATCTTCTATACTACTAAATTAAACTTTCCATCATCCTGTAATATACAAATATCATTAAATCGATCTAACTTGCCAAAATCGATTTATTAATGTAAATTATTAAATCTTATATTTATATCCGCTAACTTTTTTTAATTTTTGGCTTTTAAAAAGTATTTTAAAAATCATATCTACTTGTAGAATCTATAAAGATTATACAGATTATAGAGTGTAAAAATTAAACTACTTCTAAAAAATATATGTAAAAATAAAAAGACCATTAGTATACGTACCTATTGTACCTACTTATAAGTTATAAATGTAATAAACATTCGATAGCTGATAGGCTTAATAATTTCGAGCTACTTTTAATATTTTAACTTTCAACAAAATTAATACCTATTCAAGAAAATTATTAATAATTATTTATTAGTTTTGTTTATAAATTATAAGATAAATTATTTTCGACCCCATTATGTAAGTATGTTTACTCAATAAGTTTGATATTAGTCATTTAGTTAGACTTATTTTGACTTATATAGCTATGCTTGTAATCTTATTGCTGAAAAAATCGATAATTATTTCTAATTATTAATACTGCAATCACTATAAGCACTTATCAATAATTGTAAAATTATATTTTTAAAATCTCTTAGCAAATTTTTTTTAATTTTCAGAGATAAAATGGAAAGTATACCTTTACATTTATTACTTTCTTATAAAGAAGCAGATCAAACATAACATTTTCGTTGTCAAACCCATTAACTTTCCTATTAAAGTTATTTTATAAGACTTATTTCGAGATTTTTAAAATAAAAACACAGCGAAATCTTTTGAAAATATTATATTGTAGGTAGGTATTCGTATTACTTATTAGATCGACAATTTTTATTTTACTATGATATGTATGTATTTTTACTAAAAATTAAAACTTAATTCTCCCAAAAATCTCAATCTTAATTATTCATTTATAATTTAAAATTTTCATACGTCAGGGAATACAGTTTAATTTTCGATTACGAATGTTTTTTAAAAAAAAGTCAGCATATTTTCAAGATTTAATAAGTGGGTATAGGTAACGCTGATTAAAGAATCTGTGTCTATTGTTAAGTAAAAAAATGAACCAAAATTAGAGTTCTTTTCATTAATATAATGCGCAAAGAAAGGTTGTTTCTCATTCATACTTATATACATATTTTAAGAGTAAAGTTAGTGGTTAGAATATATATATAGGTATATATAATATATATGTGTATACTGTATAATTGCCTACTTAATTATTATAATAAATAAGATGTTAAAAAAAAAGGTTGGCAAGTGGGTACCTCTCTACTGTACATCAGGTATTGGTTGAGTGGGTCACTATTATGTCTGTGTTAAATTTCAATTTAATGATGTGTATATTATTTTTTACAAAAAACGATTTAGAGCGGAAAAGATTTATCAGCCTATAATAGCACTAACTTTATTTCATAATATATATATTTTTATTATTTTACTTTTAATATTACAGTAGGTTGAATTATTTTTTTCTGAGAATATAATATTTTATTATTATAACAACTAGTTATAACTTTAGGATGTGCACTTTGTTGCCCGTATAAAATATATTCTTTGATTTAAATTTGGTTGCCCAATGCTACCATTTAGCGTAACAAGTGTGGATAAATAATATTTTTGGTTTTCTAATTTGTTGTATAGAATAAAGATGGTCTCTCTAATACAGTAATACATCAACTTTACTAGCTGTTTTTTAACCATTTACTATCAAAATTTCTTTTTAGGCAACATTATTTTTGAAAAATTTGATTTCTTTCTTATTCTGGACCAAAAACCTACAACTCTTAAAGTCAATAGTGCAAACCAAAAATAAATAAAGTTCTTTTTTTACTATTATTAAACTATATCAACTGTTCATTAAAATACTAATTTCTTATAATAAATAACAATTGATAACACAGATAAAAAATAGCTTTATGTACGTATTTGCTGATGATTTAAAAAATAATAATTCGGTTTTCATTCATTTAAAAAATCAAAAATAGATTTAAAATTTGCTCCATGATTTACTTTTTCATTAAAAAAATTCAAGATAATCAAATGAGTAGTTACAAAGAACAAAGATATCCATTTTCACACACACACACACACCATTTATATAGATTAATACACATTGTATACAATAAAGGTTTTTTGAGATAAATATGTAGTAGGACTATATCTTAATATGTTTGGACTTTTGTATAGAATTACTAAAGAAAAATATTTTTTAATATTCATTTATAGTCGATGCATCACCCTGTTTTTCTTGGAATTGATTTACAAATATTGTTACTACCTACTTATTTCACATTAAAAAATATTATTAATCACAATCAAATAATATTGTCTATGTCATTCAGGAATAATCTAGCTTTCTACTGGTGAAAGAATTTTCAAAATTGGTTCAGTAATTCCAGAAATTTCTTTCTATAAACAAACTCACAAACTTAAAAACTCTTTATAATTAATATTGATATAGATGTACAATATATATTTATACCATAGGTATAACAAAAATATTAATTATAACTCGATATTTAATTTCATCTTCCTTTAAATCTCGTAACACATCAAAAATAGATTTATTATATCTATAAATAGAAAATATTTTATTACGAATACTAAATATTTACATTGGTAAGTACAATAATATATAATTTTTAAGGAACTAATAAGTACCTACCTTTATTGATCTTATAGCTACATAAAAATACATATTGATATGTTGGTAAGTACCTACCTACCTATAATAATATGTATATTATGAATAAATCCATTTAACCAATGTGATATATTTTTATTTGTATTTTCTTAATGATGGTACAATTTTGTAATTACGACCGACTTCTTGCACGGTATTCGAAGTCACTGAGTAAAATTTCAAATCTGGATTAGTTAGAACAGTAGATAGAAACTCCATTTTTTCTAAATCTTTATGCAACTCTTTAGTTTTTATAAGTGTTTTTAAGTAACCGGTTCTGTATTCACCTCCAATTTCAGGTTGATAAGATGTCATTTTTTCAATAGAAAATTTGATTTTCTTATAGTTTTTGTTTTATAACTATTTCTATAGATTCTTATATATTATTATACACTAGGACTAGGTACCTATTACTCATGAATTGTTTAGGCTTAATAGAGCCAGTATATATTTATTTTCATAAAACATAATCCGATAATCGTAATATTCTTGTTCTTATGTACCTACTTAGAACTGCGTCAAATAAGATAAATGTAAACTATAAACGCAGACTAATAGGCATAGAATTTTAGATTGAGTGCACTAAAAAATAATTTGTTAAAGTAATAAAAACTGATACAATTTAATAAATTCTCAAAAATGATAATTGATTTGAATCTTATAAGTCATCGACGTAAAATACAAATGTATAAGTAATAATATAATGGTAGGTTAGGTCTGTGCACCTTAGTCATAACAAACTTTTTAAAAATAAATACAATACAAATTACAAATATTATACATCGTAATATTAATATTGTTATATTATTATGTAATGTATTTATGGTAATATTGTCATTCCTAAGTTAATGTTATTTATACCCCTTCTCCAACTGCGTTGGTGGTGTAATGGTCAGCATAGTTGCCTTCCAAGCAGTTGATCCGGGTTCGATTCCCGGCCATCGCATAAATTTTTGCAGTTTTTTTATTTATATTTTATTCTTTAGGGTACCTAAATAGTATTAGTTAAAGATTTTAAAGTTAATGAAGTAAATATATGCATTACTTTCTGCTCATTAAGAAACATTATTTTAAATTAATGACTATAAAACAAAACGTATATTTAATTAGGTAATTAATAATTATTTATTGCCATTTTCACGATACATAAAATTGATCAATAGAGAACTATGATGGTCCCTTAAACTTGATTTAGTAGCCCACGATTGGCCCATTAGCTTTAAGTAAGCCATTATATTAATCAATTTTAATGTAAATTCAATATTATACAATATGATTGTTTTAAAAATGTATACTCATTATTTAAAAAAACATTTTTAAGATATTAATTATTACGTGTTATTACTTATTATACGTATATTCATGTTCGTATTCCGAAACTCATTATTTTTTAAGAAATATTTATGTGTAGTGTGCACATATTGAATTTCGAATGAGTTGTCAACTAGTACCTAAATATTTAAAATTTAGCCGTTTAGGTGAGTGGATTGGAGTGGTACTACAGAGATAAACTGTAAGATGTTAGTCCACCGACCCCCACTTATTTAAACTTTAAATAGGTACATAGGTATTAGTGTATAAATAATTAACTAAAAATTAAATTATTAAATAATATAGTCATAGGCACTTAGTTATTATATAGTAGTTTATTAATTTACTTAGTGGCTATGCTGCATAGTAAGCTCTTTTTCCTAGTCAATATTAGTGATTTATGAAAATATTTATTATAATAGGCATATATTATAAAAATAGTGCTATACCACCATTGGTCGTTCGAAATAATTTTAACTTTATTTTTAATACTACAATATTTAAATTACCTAATATCAAAATTGTTTAATCGTGACTAAAACAAAAAAAAAATGAATACAAAGGTACCATAATTTTTTGTTATAAATCCACATTATTATTTCAAGTAGAATTATAATAGCTACACTAAATTATAATTTTATAAGCAAAATTAAAATATAATTTGTATACAGGAAGATTAATATTTCTCTGTTTGGTTAGGTGCCGGAATTGATAGGTTGTTTTTAGACTACCTGTACTGGCAAAATCGATAACCTTTTCCCGCGAGAGGTCGACTTGCACTTTTACCTAAAATAAATTATTGAAATGCACTTATGATTTGCACTTCACTCGAACAAGAAAGGTTTTCAACAAAAATATTTAATAAATAAATTTGTAAACGTTAAAAATATTACGAATCGTGTTGATGGACGTTAATAAATAATAAAATTAATAACATTATATTGGTTAGTAAATGCCATTTAGATAGCGTGAATAATTGTTTGATCTAAGTTTATACATACGCATAATGAAGCACTTAATTTACTGCGAAAAATAATTTTAAAATTTTAATCAGCAAACAGAAAAATCAGCTAATCAAAGTATTTATAGACCAGTAAAAATTATTAAAAATTATTATCAACGCTACTGTAGAATTAATATAATCAATAATATATGAATAATAACAACTTAAATCGAGTATAAAAACATAAGCCTAGGTAGATTATGAACATCGAACAAATTATTCGATTTTATCAAAATCAAATAATATACATAACACCATTATCCTAGTTATTTTATAGGACCTAGTATATGAGTATTTATTGATGTTTTAACCTAATTATAAATAGAAACTTATATTTTATTGTAGAATACTGACACAAGATCTTCAACTACAAAGTGGCTGAACAAATACACAAAATTGAAAAATACATAAACTTATATGCTTAAAAATTAATTTCCAGGTAAATGTTTCAGTTCGTTATAATTAATATAAAAAAATAATTGATTTTTTTTTAAAAAAACGTTATAAAAAAAATTATTTCACATATATAACACATAAATAATATATATATATATATTAGCATTAATTATTTTTAAATATAGAAAAAAATTATTTTTTACCACTTCAATGGTTAAACTTATTGATAGGTCAATAAAGTCTTAAGCGTGTAAGTGGCAAAGGAAAGGAGTTTTTTCTTAACGTTGAACCACATCAAATGCTAAATAATATTGTCAATATATATTTTTTGAGTCCAAATACAATTCGACCGAAATGCAGTATTTCCCTAATTATTAAAAAGTCTTTGTAAATCGATTAAATCTTGTTTTTTTGACAGCCAAATTTAGCTAAGTTGAACAGCAATTTTACATGATTATAATTCAATGTATATTATATTATTCAATATAATAATAGTTTATACACAATTTTTTTTCAAGTTTTAGAGTATAATAATAGTTAATGGACAATAATGCATATTTGTTAATATTTATATTAAATTAATAGATTTTTTTTCTCAAACACATTTTTATTCTTCAAATAATTCATTAATAATTGTCAATAATACATATTGTTTTTAAATAATAGGTAGTCAATAAGACAATAACATACATTTTTAAAAGTAATTGTAAATAATAAGCAAACATTTTTATTCCAATAATAATAAATTATATTAATTTTTCAAAATAACATAATCCTTATTATAATTAAAATCAACTTTACTATTTTTATATAATATTAATAAAAGTAATTTTTTTTAAATTATATATTGCTTTTATATGTTTTTTATTAATCTATCTAATCTATTTAACTAGTGAATTGTTTGGATTGTTAGGATATTGTGAATATACAAATTATACTATACTATTGATTTTAATAAAAGCATAAGCTTGAGATAATTTGATGAAAATTTCTAAACATTTAAAAATAATATTATGCATTTTAGAAAATTGCTCATTGAAGTGAACTTGAAAAGATTCACAGTTATTGGTGGTCTTACTTATATTTGTGTCATATCTGATATAATGTTAAAAATATAAATTTATTTAATTGATTATTATTAACGAGTAAATATCAGAATCTGTAACTGCATATAACTATTTTGATAACTATAGTAGACTCTTCGCTCATGCAGTATATACCGTGTACAATAGGTATAATGGGTCCCATCCACGTATATATTATCTATGGTGAACGCGCAGGTACTTCGATATAAATGAATGGTCCGAAAAACGTACCTTTTTTTATTATGGAACAATAAGACTCAAATGAATAAAAATGAATAAGAATAAAATGAAACCCAAAATGAATTTATTTTTTTTCGGCCTAAATGGCCAATCAAAACTAAGATTTTATAAATATTAAAATTGTATTTTGTAGATATCTATAGGCTATAAAGCTTAAAGGTACCTAATATATAACTTATTTTTATGTAGGTGCTTTTAATATTTTATGCTTTTACATATTGACGTATTGTGAGAAATGTACGTATTAGTGTATTACGCTAAATGTCTATACGACTTTAAACGTTTATTTCACCTTTTTAACCTTTTATTCTAAATTTTTTAGTTCCTTTTTTATCCTTACTTAAAACACTTTTATTAAATTAATGTTTTTACCACATTTTTTTTTATGTTTCAAAAACTTTAAAACTTACAACCAAAAATTGTGAGTATTTGTTCAATTATTTAACAAATAAAAACTTAAGTAAATAGATAAGTCATGTCACATTTTTTAGTATAATAATAATGCATAGACACCCTCTTAAAATAGTTTAAAATTTAGTTTTAGTTTTACGAAGAATAAATTTTAACTAGTTGTATTTTTATTACCATGTATTACTGTATTAATGTTATAAATTATAAAAAATGATCATAAATATTTGAATACATGATTTATATTTTAAGCGATCAGACTAAAAATTTGATTTGTTGTATTAGTTTCTAGTTCCTATATTTTCATAATTTTGCTATTTTTATTTATAAAAAATAAAATAGCATAACTTTTGAATAAAATTATTATTTGAATACCATTTTTATTTAACTATTATTAAGCGTAACATAGTAATTAATAAGTGACTGTTATTAGAGGAATATTATAATACCTAGTTACCAATATGCACAATGCTACTTAATTGAAGAATTTACTTTGCAGTTTAATGTTTTATATAATGGTAATCAATTACATCAATATTTAATACCAAAGTATAACAATATTTAAATACTAAATTATACAATATCAGTTAGTGAATTATTTTCATTAAAAAAAAAAATCCTTTTTATGTATTGACACGTTTTTGAATAAATTGTATGTTCCGATTAGTTTTCTTTGAAAAAATTATTACACTGGATGTACCTACACGATACCTATAGCCTATAAATAACATATAAAATATAATTTTGAATAATAGTATGCTCAATGCTACAATGAAATGTAAAATGTGTATAGTTACAAATAAAACAATAAAATATTAATAAATTTGTAATCAATGAGTTTCATTTCAGACAGTTAGTAAAGTAAAAGTAATAAAGCCAGTCACAGGGAAAGCGTACAATTCATAATACATTTAAAAACAATATAAAACAAAAATAACATTGCTGTAAAATTAAAAATGTTCATTAAACAATATTAATCTAAACTTTCGAGACATTTTAGTTTTGTGCTGCTTATAATTACATGTTAAGAACACAGTTAAAACATTGTTATATTAATCCTATATCTATCCAGTACCTACATACACAGCTTAAAAATAAATGTTATATAAATACATTCCAATCCATCATAAAGGATTCTAAGCTTAATGTGTCGTTTGAATTTGTCTGTCTATTGAATTAATAACTATAAAAAAACTTAATTAAAAAAAAAAAATAATAATAAATAGAATTGTAAAACTGTACAACAAAACATTTTATACTGCAGTTAAATATTATTAAGAGGTATAATGAGCACACATTTTCTACTGTAATGAAATTTAAAAAAAATCTTATAACATAAATAATTAATTCATAATGTCATATTATTATGTTTGATAATATCAAATGTTTAAACAGAAAATTTAATTTAAAAATCAATTATCAACTTTGTTATAGGTACCAAATATAGTAATATACTATTGAAATTAAAAATACGTCTTAATTATTCCCAATAATACATTATAAAATAATTAAATACATTTTTTTAATTTTTTAATTTATAAAATATTTTATGTACCTAATTTAAATCAAATTGAATAGTAATTTATTACAAGTTATCTTTACTCACTATCAGATGTTTAAGCCATATTTATTTTAACATATGATTTTATTGGTTTTTAATTTATTTATATATTGGTTAGGTTAATAAAATTATTAAAATTTACTTTGGGTAGCAAAAAATTATTAATTTATTAATTTGAAGTATTTAATTCGTTCTTTAAAATTAAGACTACATCGTTGATCAATTATTATTTGTAAAATGTTATTTTAAATAATAATTTATAATATAGTTAAACTGACCGAGTTAGGTAGTTATTGAAATTTGCACTTACTACTTAGGAAACATTTCTATAATTTAACTTGGATTTCAGATTTATATTGTCAATATAATGAAACTACTAAATCTCATAAATCCATTCATTTCAAGTATATTACGATAACAGACTATGTCACGTATTTGAATTGTAAACAAAGTAATGGTATTTGTTTTTTAGGATAAATAAATCATAACTGCTATACCTATAGAATACATAAGATCTTATAATGAGTATTACTAAATATTTACTGACAATTGATGTAACAATACGAAATCCGTCCAGGACCGGGTTAAGTGTTTAAACATACCTAGACAAACTTAAGTTTTGCCGCCTATTACATACTTCAACTATTTTTTTTTTTAAATAATAATAACTGAAATCTACATTATCAAATTTTTAATATTTCAAAAATACTCAATTTTTTAAAATGAAAAGCTTATATTTTATTGTTAATCGGTAATAAATTATTTTAGAGATAAAAATGATTTAACGTGAAATCTAAAATATATCTTATATTTAGTCTAGTAATTATTATAGATGTTCAGAAACCTTTTACAAATTATAAAGTGTAATAAAGAAAATCAATACCTATAAATTAACTTAATTTTTAAATCATCATGGCCTTCATGTATCTTTTTACACATATAGCTTTATTAATTCAGAAAATATTTGAATACATTTCAAGAGAACACACTTATTTAAATTCTATAACTAATCTAAGTATTCAAAAAAATAATGCATATAAATAATATAGGTAAGTAAAAATAAGAATTTAAATAAATGTTTTATTAAAATATAAAAATGAATTGATTGTGGCAATTATGCAAAGTATTATCTTAGGGGACTTGAAACTTTTCTTAATTGTCTAATATTATTCTTTACAACGCTTAATGAAATTTCGAAAAATAATTATATGAATTTTAAGCTATTTATACCATAAATGACAAACTTATTTATATTGTTTCTAAAACTTATAATACTTATAAATAATTTGATAAAAATAATAAATTATATCATTGATATCATATTAAAATAAGTAATAACTAACAATTAGCATAAATATTAAAAAATATAATTTTTTTTTGTAACAAAATCATAAAAACTCTTTTTTATGAATATAACCTATATGTAATAAGTATAATATAAAATATTCCAGGCTGAAAAATTGTCTCTGTTTAGAATCGTTTTTCGTATATAATTATGTATCATCTAATTTTAATTTAATACATCCATTTTAACTCACTCAACACCTATAATGTACCACATAATGATACTTTATTTACCTACGTTTTTAATTTATGATTATACGTAAGTATTTGAAATTGTTTGAAGTTTATTTCATTAATTATGCATTTAAAAATATTATAATTTTGATACACACGCAATGATGATATAAATTGTTAACAAGTCATCATAATGATTTCCTTTTGTAAAAAAAAAAAAAAACATATTATACATACATCAATATTTAGTATTTAAATAAGCAATAATACGCGGAAACATCGAAATATATTTTTTTTAAGTGTATAGTAAAGGAATAGATAAATTTTCTTTATCAGAAAAAAACGAGAAAGTAGAGGTGTGAATTTGGTACAGGCTCATATTTTTCATAAAAGGTGATATTTATATCATTTATCCGATGACTATTTATGTTACGAAATAGTCACATGGAAAAATAGTCTTGTGAGTACAGCATATACAATATACATACATAATATATGATGTATTATATATAAATAAAAAAAAGAAAACTAGAATTTAAGATTTACGGAGTGTTCAATTGCTACGTGACAGGACTTTAGATAGGCACCTAACCTATAAATGTAGATGAAAAATTCATATATTGTAACATTTAGATGTTCTATATGGCCATATTATATATTCTGTCTATGATTTTCAAATGTATGTTTTGTATTAAAACACTAAGAAATCAAAATATTTTATTTTTTATGTTATATAGTATTGGTAATGTTATGTATCTACATGACAAATATAGATATGTATACATTATTTACTAGTTATATGATTAATATCATAGATTTTATCACACTCTTATTATTAAAATAGAGCTGAGAATAGTGAGTCCAGATTATTTCACAAAATATAATGGAAGTTTAATGTTTTAAAATTTTTTTTTTCACAATCTGTGTGTATTTTTAATTTATACCCATTATTGAAGTATCAATGAAACATTTTCAACATTTTCAGGGTAAATTTAATAACATGCATATTGTATAATATGCTATTCAAAGAAATGAGCTAGAAAAAAGTAATTTTTAATTTAATTTTAATAATAAATAATTAGATATTTATATAATACACAACCACACTTCGATGTGGCCTATTTGACTACTTGTTTTGGAAATAATGATCAACTACTCACTGTTGAACAAAAGAATAAAGTGAAACACAAAACAGTATTCCGGCATGGTTCAAATTTTTCAAAAACGCAATGTTATTATCTGGGATGAATACACTAATGTACACAAATGTATAGCTACTGTCCAGTGTCCGGTGATTTTAGACAGAATATACTGCCGTTCATTCTAGCAAATGACTAGATTTCCATCTAGTAAAACCACAGTCGAAAGAACGGGCACGGTTTAGATCAGTCGTTCTCCTTGCCCTCCGCGATTTTTGCGATCGGAGGCGTTCGGAATAGATTACGTCTCCGTGTTGGGGACAGAGGATCGTCCTGCACGCAGGGCAGTGGTGAATAAAAATTAGTGACCGCAGATAGCAATGTAAAATTAATTCCGCTTCCGGAAACGAAAAATCCTTCGTCCCGGAGCGATCGACGTTCATGCCACCAATGTAATCGTTGGCGATGTCGATGTCGGCCTCTCTTCGAACTGCCCAGTTTGTTCGCGCACACATGCGTGACACTGTGTTAGTCGAGTCCCAGTATGTCACCGGGATTTTGTAGTGAGTGTGTACGCCCGGTCGCTCGCCGGATCCTTAAGCCTTTTCTCGGTAGCCGGGTGTAGGTCAGCGTATTATGTTCGAACAATAAAAGTATTTAAGATTTGTAGCGCGGGTCGAGGGATAAGCCCGGGGTCCGTGTCCAGCTAAGAAACGGTCTCCACCCCCCGTTAGTGAACTCGCGTTCGTTGGGTTGGCTTCGTGCGGGTTTTGTGGTTTCGTCGGAGAAGCCGGTGATACCGCGTCCGGCGAGCACCGTAACTCTGTTCTGGAGATAACGGTACGCGGGAAACAGCCACCGCGGGGGATCGTCATCCATACGTCGGTACGAGGCGGTCAGTGGTCACGAACCTCCACATCTCTCGAATAGCGCTAACGGAAGGTATGTGATTGTAACCGCAAGTTATAAACCAAGCCCCAAAAGTGCTCGTGCCGGTCATTCCTCGCGAAACAATCATACCTACGGCGAATGTCAATATAAGTTATGCCTTAATATATGCATGTTCGACTGCAAAACGATCTATTGACACAGTTATTCTGTGAATAATTGCTTAACATTGACAAAATGGGAAAAAATTATTGTACGGAAATACACAATGCCTCAAATCGGCAAATAATTTTTGCTACGTTCCAGCCACGAAAGATTTTTTGATTGAAATCATATTTCAGATTTGCGCGTTAATTATATTAATCATGCGCGATTACGTGAATGAGCTATAAATAATAAAATAAGCTATAAATATCGATGTTGATGCTAAATCAATTTAAAAATACAACAGTCATTGCCTGTCAATGAAATGTCGTTAAAATCAATCGACATTTTTGTTGATCCTAACCAAGCAGTTATCTAACTATCCTATTGATGACATGAATTCACTGGATTCCACCACACAACTTGCGATTAAAAAATAGTTCATCAAACATTTTACTTCAGAAATTAAATACGTCTAAGCTAATAGCACGCAAATTTTCATAAAAATAAAATCATTGGAAATGTTCTTGAAGTTATCATTTTGAATGACAAGTTTCAATGTGAAGTAGTTCTCTTACCACGGATTCAAACGATGTCTTCAGACTCACCCTTCCAATTCAACAGCCTGCAGTTATTTTAAATTTGCTTGGTAACGACTCTTAATAAGTCACAAAGCCAAACTGTATAAATTTGTTGGTTAGATCTATAAAATCCATATTTCTCACATGCCAAATTTACGATTGCATATTCTCGCATTGAAAAATCATTGTGTTTGTTCATATTTATGGACTGGCGAAAGATATTGGTCATCAAATCATACTACGATAAAAACAAAAAATTGGTACATTTTTTATTTAAATTAGAGTTAAGATTCAAAATATATTTCTATCTTTTACTTTTTTGATATTTATAAAGTATGACAGAGAAAGAAATGATTTGAATTTTTTTTTTTGTTTATTATTATTTAATCAAAATAGAGACCTATGTTTAGTTTTAAACATTGATCAACAATTAAAACATTATAATATTAAAAATTAGCAAAATCTTTAACACTATCATTAACACTTGCAATGTTGTATTAAAAATTAAAAATTATAGTCATTATATAATAAAAAACTATATTTATATAGTATATATATTAGTATTATATATTTATGTATATGTTTGTTTTATGTTTTAAAGTAATATCATTTAAATACAAATAGAGGAAAACATAGACCTTTTTATCAAAACCTTATGAAATATACAGACTTCAATAAAATTCTATTCGCTGAGAGTTTTCTGTTTTGATAATTTGATTTGTACCTATATACTCTTTCAATATATTATTATGTTATATAAACGTCGTCGTATAAGGAATTATCGAATTCTGATTGCGAAAAAGTCAAATCTTCTGAAACATTTTAATATTATACTGTGATACAAATTATGATGCAATAGAATGATATGTAACAAACTTCAAAAGAACAACATTTTATTTTGAAATTGCATTCGATAGAATGTTCTATTTCTTACGGTATTAAATTGTATTTTGTATTCTGAACCTTACAGTGTAGCTTTCGGCGTTATTTTATTCAAATACTAGAATGATGCTATATGTATTTTTGTTTAACACCAAATAGTCATTTATTTTGTTACTTATACGTTGAGAAATTTAGTGATGGCTATAATAATTATTATAACTTTGGAAAATGAATAATAATAAACTTACCTTAGTAATTCAATGTAAAATATAATATCAATTAGAATTCTGACTTCTGAGAATTATTGTTATATAAAAAAAAGAAAAATATACTGCATCTTATTTTATTTAACTCAAAGTAATTTTGAATAATTTATATTATAAATCAATCAAATGTAGATTATATCTTATCTATATCAGAGTTTCGATATATACGTATTTTAATTTTATATGAGAAAAAATATTTTACAACTATTATATTTAGATATATTAAAATTAAAAAGAGTTTGGAAATTATGGTGTTAACATTGTTTTTAAATTAAATTAATCTGTAAAATTGAAATATGATAATATAACTGTTCAAAAAAAAAAAAATAATAATAATAATAATAATAAAATCAAATGAAATGAAGTAATGGTATAAGTACCATTATGTTCTTATGATACGATACTCCAATCACAGATCAGTCCTGATTTTTTGAAATAACTACAAAGTATAAACTAATAAAAATTTGAATAAAAAATATGTTTTTATAATGCCGAAAAATAATAACAATAGATTTTTGAGTTTAATGATAACCATCATTACAAATTTAAAAAATAAAGTATATAAAATATATATATCACTAATCTACTCTAGAAGGTAATTGTTTTCAATTTATAAAATACAAATCGTTATTTTTTATAACATATTATAAACAATATAAACTATCAATGATAATCACTTCTATGGGTATTCCAACCAACCGATTAGATAGGTATCAATAACTTACCATAAAATATACGTACTAATATTGCATCCTATCGATTATTTTCACTAACGTTAAACATATTATATACTTACCTACATATTATAATATCATATTTGAACATTTTGCAAAAATATAAAAGTAATTTTGTAAATGGTACTAAACTATAATTTTTAATCATACTATGTATTTATTTAAAATATATTTAAATATGTGTTTTGTAAGATAAAAAAATGTATGTTAAAGAATCATTGTCAATCTGTGTTGGTGTAAAAATAATAAATTATGATCGATGTATTTTTTAATTTAAAAAATTTTTTAGAAACTTTAAGTTTGTTATTTAATCAAAATAAAGTTGGAAAATAATAATTAGAAAGTTTATTATTTCCTAATTATTTTTGTTGTGTTTTTTTATGGACAATAAATAAACATTAATTTGAGAAAATTGTGTATAAAAAGTATCTAGCACAAAGTAGCATAATAACCTTTTTACCTTAAAAACTAATTTCCTTGTACCGTCTTAGATAAATGTACACAAAATTTAACTTTGAATAATTTATTTACTTTCCAAATTGTTACAACTATAACCTGTCAACAAATATAATAAAGTATATATATTATTCCATGTTCTTGATTCATGATTTTAAAAAATAATTCTTTCCAAAATAAATGAAAAAAGCGTTACTTACTTAACAGTATAATAATATGCAAAATTAAAATGTATAAGAAACACATTTATTTACATGATAACTTTTTCATAATTTGTTATTGCACTTAAAGTAACTAAAAAAGTAAAAATAACTACTAAGCTGTAAAAAATTACGCAAATGGAAATATCAATCTGTACACTGCAGTTTTAAACTTTTAGAGCTTTTATACGACTATGCAATCCAAAAAGTAACTACTAATAAAAAAAAACCATTACCAAACAAAAAATATCTTGCTTAGATTGTAATCCAAGAAGTACATTTTATAAAAAAATAACCAGTTGTAAAACTATATTGTCTTAAATTTTTTTTATGGTATTTTATAAATTTAGTTTTTTTTAACAGCAATTTTTCTTTATTTAAGTGTTTTTAGTATGAATAAATATAATATTTTGTTATATATTTATAATTATAACTTAATTCTTAATAGGTACTAAAGTCTCATCAATTATTTTCCAAATAAATATATTTTTTTTTACTTACCTAGTAATACCTATATGTAATTACACGTTAATTATGTAAACATCTTATTAACTTGAGTCATAAACTAATAATATACATACAAAATAATTTTTGTATATTAAACAAGATTAATATTTTTTTTTAAGAATATATTTTGATACTCATTGGTAAATAATATAAAATATTATACATTCTTATACTCTTAATAAAAATGTTTTAAAATCATTGTATTTCCTAAAATATCGCCTAATAGTTTGATCCAAGTATGATCTCACTAAAATAAAATGACTATCAAATAAAACGTTAACTATTTTCGTGAAATGTCGTTAAAAACTATAATACTATAATATTTTATGAAATAATATACTCAAATACCGATATAATGTGTGTATTCCATAAAAGGTAGTTTGCTTTAAAAATCATAATACTATGATTATGATGTGTTTCTGGCCATAAACGAAAGTGAGCCGTCAAAAAAGCCATAATTTAGACTAAAGCGTTCTCTATTTTATCGCAGATAATAATCTTAGACTCGTCTCCATTTTATCTCGAGTGAACAAATTAGTCACATTCACTATATAATATTATTACTTTCGTATAGTGTATATATCACGTTTATAATAATATTATATAGGGTAATTCGTCAAGCATACTCGCCCCTATTTTTGATTTGATGACAAAGTTATTAAAATTGTTTTTATTGAAATGTTTAAGTACACTTATACACTTAATTACCTTAATATTTTAATTTTTTGACATTTTTTGTACTATTTAAGGAATGTTCTGATGCAATACAAACTTTTATTTTTTAAATGTGAGTCCCTTTTATCATTTAGTAGGTAATTTTATTGTAAATATTGATGCACCTATGAAAATGACTAGTTTTTCAATTATTAATATGTTTATATTAAGGATAAAAGTCATTACAAATAATTCATTTTCAAGTCATCGCATTGCTCTCAAATGTTTCAAAACTATTATCGTGGGCTTACTATTCAGTATTCTTAGTACACAAACTTAAATAATTTAAAATTAATAGTTTAAATCTTGATTTTAATACGTCCAAGTTTTTTATAAATTATTTACTAAATAATTTACAGTAGAAAAAGATATTTTATGTTTGAAAATAGAAATTTGTTTTTGCATAGAACACTCCTTCGGTAGTCGGTACATTCTCAAGAAATTTAAAAATATCGTCTTAAATCACGTTCAAAATTCAAAATATAAAAATCAGATTTTGAACAAAATTTCAATATTGCTGAAAAAATATAGAATAACCGTGCTTGACGAATCACCCTGTGTATAGGACGTTAGTGCTTTTTCTATCTGATTCTGGCGGTAGTTTTAGAGTATCCTAATCTATTGCGCTCGAGTGGTCACAAGGGTACAAAATATTACGCGTGCAACACCTATATAATATTATATTCGTAGTAATTCACCAATATTATTATTTACTGTATCCGGAAAAATATAAACACAATAGTGCGATAATACCACGATGTCCGTTATATTATTACACACACAGTATATTATAATATATATTATATTTATAGTACCTATGTATCTACGTATCCTCTCAATGGTAATTATACTGCCTAACTTGTTACTATCTAAAATAATGAAAATATTTTACTGCGGCTAGCGTTAATACTTGTTTGCGGAGAGTTAATATCAAATAGTTTATTATTTCTATTTAAATCGTGTAAGACGTTGATACAAGTCACGCCGATGATCGAGAATAACGACCGTGTTTACGGTATAAACGCTCAAAGTTGTAGACATAATAATAGAAACAGTTTCCGTCGTATCGAACAAGAAATTAATGACCCGTTGTCGTTAATATAATGGCTTGATACATAAAATTAGTCGTAAATGTTATACTCGTGAATATGTATACCTTTAGGGGGTATGTGCATATTATTATGAAGATACAAGTAATAATTTGCTTATCCGCTGTTTCGCCCTACGTAATAAGACATTACTTGTTCGACTTTCGAATGGCATTCTTGGCAGTTAGACGATTCGATATTGTGAGCGGCATTGACGCATTATATACATATATAATACATATTATATTAAGTTGGAACTGTAGATTTTTCTTAAATCCACTTTACCCACAGAAGTTTAGTATAATATGCACTTAATGGCGTTATTCGATCTTAGGAATAATTACTGTATAATATTATAGGTAGGTGTATAAATATATAATAAACTTGGCCGGTTGAAATTCCGTTGTCACTTGTTTCATTTCAAAAACCGACAAGGACTCAAATACTTATAAAAATAAATTTATATGCTTAGCACGGTTAAAGAAACAATTTAAATGAGCGAACTTGTATATCATGCGGCTTGACCCTGTGCCACTCCACACCTCTCATATACACTTTAAATGATTATTTTATTTTTTAATTAATTAACGTCTCGTTTGAAATTCGATTTTAATACATTAAAATTATTAACAAAATATTATATTTTGGATAAAGAGATTTGTGAAAAAACAATAAAGGAATAAAACAATTATAATGATAAAAGTAATAAAAATGTTCTAAAATCTTTTTTCATGATAACTTCAAATAATATAAAATTTATATTTTTCAAATAAAAGTCTACCATTAAAATAATAGTTCTGTATAACGTTATATACGCTTTATCACGTTCCGTCCCGGATTAAACTAATTCGCTCGATGTCTTATCAAACATAAAAAAAATAATGCATAATACAAATTATAACACTGAACGCTCTCCAAATTATTATTTTTTGATTATTTTTCAGTAGACCTTTTTTGTTTACGAATAATACACATGATTTTTTATGGGTGCCAAAATTTCTTCTATGCAAATTCATATAAATGCGTAATATGCATACAAAATGAATCGTGGCTTACGCGATATCGATGTAGGCGTATAACAAATAATTAAAAACATAAATGTTTCCATACATCGAGTACCTATCAATAGGTATAGCTTAGGGTGACAATTATACGTCCTGTTTTAAAAGGATTTTATAACGTAGGTTTATTGTTTAACAACGTTCCGAATCGTGCGGACTAGGTCAGGTTAGGCAATGATGGCAACGGCAAAAATAATAACCAAAAAAAAAAAAAAAAAACGTTTACAGTTTTTGCAGCGCATGCTGCAGCCGGACCATCATGCTGTGCACGGACTTGTCGTCCGACCGGCAGAGTTATAACTACACGTGGATAGCGGATCTGCGGAAACTGAACGTGACGCAGGAACACTTGCTGTACCTGCTCAACATCACCACGTCTTACGATGACGACGACTTGGACGTCGGTTGCTACAACTGCGGCGGCGCCGTGAAGAGCTACTCGCTGCTGTTCCGGGCGGTGCACGGCTACGTGAGCCTGTTCCTGTGCGTGTTCGGCGCGCTGGCCAACGCGCTCAACATCGCGGTGCTGACGCGCAAGGACCTGGCCGGTTCGCCGATCAACCGGATACTGTGCGGCCTGGCCCTGGCCGACCTGGCCCTGATGGTCGAGTACACGCCGTTCGCGTGCTACATGTACCTGACCACCTCCAAGAAGGAGGAGTTCTCGCACGTGGGCGCCGTGTACGTGTTGTTGCACACGTACGTGTCTCAGGTGCTGCACACCACGTCCATAGCGCTCACGCTGGTCCTGGCCATGTGGAGATATGTCGTCGTAAAGTGAGTGTTGATTTTTTTTTCTATATATATATATACGCCCGTTCTCGTGTACGTAGGTAACGCTTCCGGTTTCCGGTGCGAGTTCCCGGGAAGTGCAGTATATAGTCACCGGGAATATCCGCGGGGAAACATACCCGGGAATATTACCCGCAAGACCTGGGCGATCGCTCGTAGGGAATATAGTGAGTTTTTAAATATCGCTCGTGCTCTCCGATGTTTAATTAAACTGAGATATATGGTTGTAAAATAATCCAAATGGCAAATATTTTATACTCGAAAATGTAACGAGGGAATAGGAATACGCTCGGTAATTCCACAAACTTATTTAAATTGTATTGGAAATACTCGTATAAAGCGTAATATCGAGTTATACATTTAAAATTCAGATGTCAGTGTAACGATTGTATGGTAAATGATGTATTTATTTTTACCGATAATTCTATTCACATTCCGACACTCGTACCATTCATTTTTTTTTTTTTTTTTAAGAAACTTCACACGAGAGGTAGAATAAAATACACAAGTTATGTGCACAACAATCGCGTCTTAATACGTAGTGAGTGTCTCTCGTTAACTTTTTATCATAATATTAGATATTCTCTATAGTTATAAATGTATTTGATTTTTTTTTTTAAATAATATGCTCACTTTGTATATCGTTTCGTGTCAAAATAATAAATAATTCACGACAGTACATTGATTTTCTTATAGTGATTTTTTCCGTTTATTCTCATTATTGTACGTGGTTTATTGGAACGGGTACCAATTTGATAATGTATGATATTTTAATATCAAACGTATAAAATAATGTGCGCGAAAGTATTAAACTGAGTATTAAGTATATCATGTAGGTAGATATCCGGTGTATTATCCTATAATCACTTCGTATGTACCATTATAAATTTATGAGAAACTTTTAAATTAAACACGTACAAGAAGAGAAATTAAATATTTTTAGTCTAGTGTATTAAAATCAGAAAAATAAATATAACAATAAAAATCAAGCGAGATTAAAATTTTAATAATGATTTTGGTATAATAATATAATATATAAATTATAATAAAATGTAAGGACGATAGTTTATAAGTATCACAAATATGCCTAAATCAATTGATGAAAGTACAAAGTGACTTAATTAATTTAATAATAAAATAAAATAATTAATGTACACTTAAACTAAAAGTATTAAATATTTAAATCAATAGAAGAATATTTTTATTATATTATTATTATTATTATTAATTTACGTCACGCTTCATCTAAATGTATATTATGTAATAGTACTTATTCAATAACTAATTTATTAAATATAAGTGTAATACGCTTTTACTGAAAATGTTTATGTATAAAATCAAATAAATAATAATAATAATAATCTTTATCATGCACCTTTAATGTCATATTTTAAGAAATATTTGCATTTCGATTGTGTAATTTTGTAGTTGTACCGTATTTTTGGAATATATATAATTTTTCTTGTATATAATATATATATATAAGTAATATATAATTAGATTTAATTTATTAAATTGAACCGAGAGATTCAATCAAATATTTTATTTAGGTACATTAGTTTAGTATAAAATTTTATTTCAAGTCAATTACATTTATTCAGATTTATTTATTTATTTCTTCAGATATTCACATTTATTTTTTTTCGTTACCACACTAAATGAACCAGCAATTCATATCCACTTTGTCGAATCCCAAATCGCCGACAACTCAGTTTGCTGACAAATATACCAGTTTTAAAATATTCTCTTTTCGCCGACAAATTATACCGGTTTTGTTAATATAGTTTCAATTTTCTCAATTCGCTGACAGGTGACAATAATTAATTAATCGAAAATGGTTAAGATAACGATAATATCATGGTATGTTATCGATAATATAAGTTCAATGTTAAAATGTTTTTCCACCCATAAAATCCATATGTTATATGTAGTATATTATATTGGTGAATTTATTCGGAAAATTGAGTTTCGGCGACGTAGGAAGACACGAACCAGCAACCGTTTTAACTAATTACTTTGAAACAAATGTTCTGTTTATTATTTTTAAACAACTTTCATTTAATTGAATACACGTTTTTAGTGTTTATAAATGTAAAAGAACCGGGTTGAGGCTAAGGAGATTATACATTTTGAAAACACATCGGCTAATCTGTAGGTGCCTATCCGAGAATAAAAGTAAACAGTTTCTTTCTATTAAATGTAATATGAGTTTCGTTTGTACTAGTTTACTTTTTTTTTTTTATATATAAATAATGATAGGTCTATTGACTGTCGGTAATTTGTAGGATTCTTATTGAATTCATTACGCTTAATAACCAAGATTTTATTTAAAATAACATAGTATTTTAGCTTCATGAATGAAATTAAGAAAATTTGTGCCGATGTTAGCGACGAGTCATTTGATGAGGTCTCGATATGCGCATGATTGTGTTACTTGCCTCATAATTATTAAGTATTTATCAATTTTTCTTTATCAAAATTTAAAAATAAATAGTTGTTAGCTTAAATCATAATATACTTATTGTCTGAGTAATTGGACGATAAATAAGCAAAAATTTGCTTCACGCATGCACAGTGCACACATATCACGCATCGGGAACATTATCAAGTTACTAGTCGCTAATATTATCTTCAACAAAAAACTACACTGTGGCTCCATTCATAAAAAATTACCTAAGCTCTATACTGTACCAGATATACAATGTTGATTTTTCGTAAACACTTGTAAATCGAATTTACAATCACGCATTGACACAAAACCCACATGACACACTGCACGTCAAGTTATATACATACAAAATCAAAGGAAATATTTTTGTTTCGAATTTATATGCACCTGACTAACGTATATGAAACTGTTCGACGAAAAAAGCGCAGAGCATGTGATAAAACCAATACATTTCAGAAAATAAATACGAAATACAAACATATAGACGATAGATAGACAGGTAATAATGCAGATCAGCTTTGTAAAATATAGTTAAATATAGTTATATACAGAATAAGTATAATGTTTATTTTATATCGAAACATATGAAATCAAAATGTCATCATCCATTGATAATATAAAAGAGAACTAATAAAATACTTGTAAACAAGAATATTTTATAGTTGAACTATGAAAAGCTTTTTTCATTCTTTTATTTATTTATTTTTTTTTTTGATTCTGAAATAAGCTGAAAATGTTTGTTTAACAAATATTATTATATAATATATAGTGCAATACTTTCATTTGGTCAACAAATCATTGAATTATACTTGATTTTACGTTCAAGGTGCACAGAATACCAATAATCTAGTCAACTGATAAAAGAGCAAATAATTCAGTTTCTAATAAATGTTTGACAAAACTGAACTGAATGTTCTGTAAAAATTGACACCAAGTATTCCATTCTAAATGAAAAAATAAATATTTTTATTAAATTTTTCAGTCTTTTATTTTTATAAATCTACGATTATTTATTTCTTAAATAAAAATAAAAAATATAATTCGTTGATTTTCATTTTTATTTTCTACCTCGATTTATTTATTAATTTTTTACCGTAATTCAATGATAACTGATAAGTGTTCCACTTTATTAAGCTAAAAATCAAATCCATACTTAAAACTACTTTTAATCTGACAAGAAAAATATTCAATGATTAAAATTGGATTATTTATAACTTTATTAAAATGTATAAATTATATTTACATTTAAAACTAAAATACTAAACAAATAATTGAAATGTTACATTTATAATATACATAGCCACATAGGTATAGACTTGTTTTAATACGTAAAATGTGTTTGTATTTTAATGTATAGACACAATCACTAATTGTTTGTTTCTGTTTAAATTTCATGCTGTGAATAATCTTGAAGTACTGTAGTACTTCAATAGATTACATTTACGACAAATAGATAAAACGAGATAAGAAATGAAATTCTCTTTAAAATGCATTTGTTTCGTTTTATTTTCCGCTTCAATGTATCCAATCATCAAGTAACCTGTTACAAAATTTAAAAAAGCACCTTAGTTTATGTAAATGGAAAATACATTTTAACATCTTTTATGGATTTACACAAAGGGTTAAAATAATTATAAAGTATCTAACTATTTAAGTTATAACTTATAAACAATCGCGTAACAGTTGTGAAAAATCTTATAACAACAAATAAGGTACAGTATCTTGTAACTTTTTATAATTAGTATTACTTCGCATATTTATTATAAACATAAAAAATAGTTTTATTCTTAACTTGTATTTTTTTATTTTACACAAAAGATAGTATCATGGATATTAAGTGAGCCTCCATTATAACCTTTTTGATTAATACAAATAACTGTTTATTCATATTATGTATTGATATATAGTATTTAAGTTAATTTATTATGTATAATAGTACTAAATAAATAATATTGTATTAATGAAATCGATATTTGCATGCACTAGACGTCCAAATAGTAACATTTATCCAGTTTGTGAAGTTTAACAAAAATAAATGTATAGTATAAATAACGAATTTATGAAATGGATAATACTTATATTGGACACTTAGTTTAATTAATAAATTATACAATTATATATATGAATTATATAATAATATGAAATATAATTTAAGTTATTTAAACTATACTTTCGTGCACTATGTTATTTTTAAAACATACGAATTCAATTGATAAACTAGTAGTTTTTAGCATAAAGAAGCAAGACAAAAATCCTTGTTCTTCAAATTTCTTTTAAATCATTTTACGTACTGAATATTCTACATTACTATATACTTGATCAATATAGTGGTACTAATATGCCAAGTAATTATTGACAAATTATTAGTTAATTATGTGATTAACATAAAAAATATATTATTATCAAATTATTACAGTACCTAACAGATAAAAAAATCTAAGTAAAATGAAAAGTGAAAATATAATGTGTTTTTAAACATACATTTTATTTTTAATAGGGGAAAAAGTACATATGGTTATGAAATGAATCAATGTATTTTATTAAAACCTTAGAAGTACTGAAAGTTAATTGGGTACCTACTAATAAAATGTATTATAATATTCTTAGTAATTGTTCATATTTCAGTTAGTAAAACTTCATAAGTAAATAAATTTAGACATAATAAAATTGTTTTTTATTTAAAATTAATTAAAATAAAATATAATCCTTTATATTATTAAATTATTCATTTTATGAAAAGATTTATTTCGTTAAATGAATGTAATAATATATAATATAATATACACTTTAAAAAATGTATAATCATATTATAATTAATTTGTAGCACAATTAAAGAACCAATTAAATAACTACGTATTCATTTAAAAATGCAATTATATTTAAACAATTTCAAAAACCCAAAAACTTCAGTATTTTATTCATATCTAATTTAAAACACAAGGATCTTAAAAAGAGATACCTGTATTATTTCTATACAACGATAATTTATTGTGCTACTGCCTATTTGTTATTCCATACTTATTAATACTTAATACAAATTCTTATAAACAATAAACGTTTTATTTTATTTGTTTTTAATTAGTAATTGAGTATATTTTGTATAGAATTATAATACTACTCATGAAAAACAAATTCTTGAAATGTTCGTATTTTGTGTCATTTACAATATATGTACACAATAAGACAATATCAATATTGAAAGAATTCAATACAATATTGTACTGTTTGCACGAATCAGGTTTTTCTAAGCGTTATTAAAAAAAAAATTAATTAAACGTGATTTCAAAAATTCAAGACCAGATTTAAATCAACATGAAAAATTACAAAAGGTTCATTTGATACAATAATAAAAAGTTGATCAAAAATGTAATACCTATCTGGTGTAATATTTTATTTTACGTATTGTGAGTAATTCCTCAAAGCTTAGAGGATATCCCAAAACAATTAAAAATAATAAAATTACTCTAGTAGCTATACATGTGTGAGTTATATACGTAAAAATACGTACTATTATTATATATTATATACAATACTATTTTTGATCACTTACTTGTTTATAATCTAATGTCATTACAATTGTAGTACTTATTATATTCTGTCCATCTTGTTTTCGTTTGTTTGAACAATTTGAGGTAAACGTGGAATCCATATAACAAACTATAATACAACTATATATTTACTTATCTATAATAAACTTTCTTCTTTCACATTACTATTGTTAAAGGAGAAAAATATAATTCAACAGAAACTGTTTATTTGTCTCATTGTCCTTTGCTTTTTTTAAAAAAAAATTTAAACGAAAATTCACATTGCTCTTTACGTACCTATTTCAGTTTTTTCAATATAGTTCTATATGTTCTAACTATATTATACATTTTTTCTACTATTATCACGTTGTGCTACCAGAAATTTTTTTATTTATTTAGTTTTCACATCGATGGCCACTATCTTTTTTTTAATACAAACACTTAAAACTACATAATTTTTTATTTATATATAATATAATACATATATGGGTTTGTTATATGATGTCGAGAGCAGAATATTGGTAATTAAGAATTCCCTCAAATGATACACATCAGGAGCACTTCTCTCTTCATGATTTGTTGGTAAATATTGATTACGATATCAATATAAAACCAATTCTCAAATTCCGTTTCGTTAGCAATCAGCATTGCCACTTTCGAATTTTAATACCTAACCTTGAAAATATCATATTATTTTTTGATATAAAATGAAAAAAATGTATACCTCCTCAACACAATAGAATCACCTATGAACTTATTGTGAAAACGTTTGCTCAGCGCTTCTTTTGGTAAATTTTGAAAAATTAAATTCTCATTGACACAGTATTTTATACTTATTTTTATTATTCATTTTTACCCTTCAATGTGTATATCAATAAAATTGTTAAGTTTGAGTATGATTGATTGGAGTTGTTGTTTATATATTATTATAGACATGGTGTTTTTCTTAAGATGTTCGTTAAGCAGTCTCTTATTGTTCATATCTAGGGTAAGCACCTGTTTGATTTAGTTTTTTTTATAATATTTACGTTAGGTTAGAAACTTTCTATTTTCATAAATTTATATTTTATATAGAAAATTTTAGTGTGTAACGCTAAATACTTCATCTAAAATATATTTATATAATCTTGTTTTATTTGCAGTTGTGATCTTTGTGGTTTTCCTTTTCATAATATACAACCATTAAAATAATATTTATTTTTTATTTTATGTATTATATTAGTCGCTTATTACAGTTGGTATTTTAGCATATTTCCAAAAATAAAATATTTCTTATGTAACTATATTTAAAAACTCATTTGCTCATTTATTTTCATTATTTAAAAAAAAATTAAATTATGTGCATAACATTTGTTAATATGTAAGTTTACAGCCAATTATTTTGTTGTAAAGACTGTCCAATTAAACATCCATGCTTTTATGTTTTGATGAATTTTAATTATGTTAATATCTCTAAAAATATAAATACAAAATATCTTATTTACTCCTACTTAGACTACCTGAATCTATTTTTATTTATTTGTTAATTGTTTAGACAGTAAAATATACTGAACAATAATTAATATAGTACATTTTTACAAATATTTATACAAATTATTTGGTTTTTTCTGAATAAAAAAGTTTTATAAATTATCACAAACTCTAAAACTTTTCCCAAAAATATTAAATAATGAAATAGACTAGAATAATGATTAAGAATACGGTGATAAACAACAACAATTATACGACTACGATGTGGATTATTATATCATAAAAGATCTATATAATTTTATTAATATCTTATATAGGTAAGTAAATTGTATAAACTCAAAATAATTTTAATTTATGGTTAGATAACTTTGTTAAATTGAATATTAATTATTATATTTAACATTTTAGATAATTATTTTTTTTTTAATCCAAAGTGTATATAAAATGTTAAAGGTATATATGTCACTTATTTTTGTCAACATATAAATTTTAAATATATATTTTTATAATTATTATAAAATTTAAAATTATGACATAAAGTTTAGTAATAATTTATAAAAATCACCTTAATAACTAAAACCACTTATTCTAGTATATACGAGTGACATTATGCATTATTCACTAAATTTTTGAGAGAGGTTTCTAAAATACTAAAGCAATAATAGTAAATTCAAAAATTAACAAAACTATTAAATAATCTACACGAAATCCAAATAGGTAACTTTTATGGTTAGTTTATACAAAGCTTTCCAACCACATGAGCATAAAGAAATCTGAAGTAATTTAATTAACAAATCAATTTATTGTAACATCTATATTCTATACTATTTTATTTAAGAATATATTAAATATATATAAAAAAAAAAAACATTAAGTATAAAATAAATAATGTAACATAAATTGCCTATACACAGCTTAATACTAGTATAAATATTATGGAAATTTCTTTGTTTTGTGTGGTGTCAAATACGAATTATAATCCATACTAGAATATTTCAAGTTTTTAAAATTAATACTTTTTGAATTTTATTAAGACAATGTAGGTATTAAAAATCATTCGAGGAAAAATTATTTCGAGTATAAATATTATGCAATGTTGTCAAAATTTAAAATTCAATTACTCATAAAAAATGTATGTAACTTAATCCTAAACTTTTTTTTTAAATTCAAATAGTTAATAAAAACTTCTGTAGAATCTTGTTTATATTTTCAAATTTTTTTATTCAAAACAAAAATTGTGTTATACGTCATAATTTAAAAACAAATTAAAAATTAGAAATATTCAAATATCTCAAATAGAGCGAAAATATAATAACAATAATATAAATATTTTGTAAAAAGTTTAAGCTTCTGCACTTATTTATTTTTCGTTACAAAAAAAAAAAAAAAAATTGATTGATTGAATAGGTACTAGTTTTATTAACAAATTTCCGTTTTTTCCTACTTCTTTTTTCTTGATTATTTGAAAACTTTACTAGAACTTTTTTTCTTTTTTAATTTTTAACTTAATTTATATTTATACACAGTACAGTTACATGTACCGTGTGTAGCGTATTAAAATCGAATTCGTGGAATCTATATGCAATTATTCCATAGTGATAACTGATTAGTGGCTAGTGATGTAGTTAATCCTGAAATATTGGTAAAGCTACCCATCATATACTATATTGTGAAATCAAGAGATGGATTTCAACAGTAGTGAAATGACAACTACAACAAAACAACACACAGCCCGTGAACGGTATAATCTTTATGTCGTGTACGATATAATGTAAACATAGAAGAGATAAACAATACGCTGACCAATCGAATTGTGGATCCCTGGTCATAAAACGGTTACCGGGTTACCGGGAAATAACATATTCAATTAAAATTCACACACACACATCGTATAATGTTGATTATTTATACTACGAACGTACATAATCGAACGAGAGTGTTTTGAATACGTCTTAATAGCTAATAACAATACGATCCAAACGGCATATTATTATTAGGAATACTATTGTACGTTGAGAATAAATATGAACGCGTATTATATTGCATCAGCAGGCTTTACATTATACATATGCCCTCGTGTTTTCAATACATATTATTTTGTACAATTTTCATTTCGATGACATTTATTTTCTCGATAAACCAATAAACCGTAAGTCTTTACCAATAGTTTTTAGGCTAAATATGTGTAGGTTTCACTCTTTTTTTTCTGGCGCTGTATTTATGTCACCACCCGCCACTACCAGCTGATATATTATATATGTCGTATCCTCTTAATAAAATCGTTCTTTACGTTAAGTAGTTGTTCACATCATGAAAAATATCCATATCATTTCGCGTGAAAATTTATTATTCACGATATGAATAACATTTTATGAAATGAATAATCAATAATATTATTGATAATAAATTATAGGTGTATAAATAAAATATTAGTTTATTAGTGTTACATAGTTCATAAATATTTAAATATTCTTGTATATCAGTTCTTGGAATGAAAAATTTAAATTTTCAATACAGTGTATAGTACATTAACATTAATTGTATGTGCTATTATAGTATGGAAAACTTTAATCCCTACATAAAAATATCTTTATATGGAAAATTTATCTGTAGATAATTTTGAGTACTTATCAATAGTAAAATAGGCAATTATCCAGCGATGACCACGAATACGCTGACAGCATGAATTCATAATTTATTGAAAAAATATTTTGAACTAATCAACCAATAAATACAAAAATATGTAGGTTCAGTGTACCTGGTACAAGATTATCTTATTTACAGTTTTTTTCAGACAGTGACATTTTTTAAAGTATTCGAACGAATCAAAATAGTAAATACGTCCCTGTCATAACATGCTCTCGCATACTGTGTTAGTAAAACAGTATACTAGTATATACTGTTAAAAATTACAGAACACTCGTAAACTCAATGTAAAGACTTAACGAGAAGTTTGAAAATTACCTACGGCAAGTTATTCGGGCAATACCAAAGTTTTTCCTTCGTTCGTTAAAGACTATTATTCGAAAATATTTATATATTGTTTATATCCATAACGACTATAATATAATGCCCATAACTTATAACTCCTATGTAAGTTCTTTTGGGTTTTGAATAAGGAAAAGGTTTAATTTTTTCATAAATATTTGATCATAAAACTTGTATACTTTATCACTGTTTACCGAGAAAAATGTAATTTTATAGGAATGGATACAAATGCTATAATGTATCAATATGATATTATTAATTAATATAGTTCTATTTCATGTTTTTTTTTACTTATTTAAATATTAAATAGGTTTTATTAAACTATTTCATATTAATGAATTTTAATTTTAGTTTGCCGATTGTATATATGATATGTATGTATAATGTATGCTATATTGTTATTAAAATAAAAAGAAAACATACATCTATTTTATAACCACAAATTCATGGATATTTTTCATATAATTAAGTATATAGATATAATAAATTAATTTAAAAAAAAAAATTATTTTTATTTAATAAAAATAACTCCAAAAATTACGACCTTTATTAGTTTAGGCCCTTAGGATAACAACCATTTAGGACTAGGTACTAGGTAATAGGTAATAGTTGAGTCGTTGAAGATTTTGTATTTTATCACAATACATACCATAACAAAATAATAAATAATAATATTTTCCACAATGTGAAACATAATCAGAGTGATTAAAGTTTATAAAAAACCATAGCAAATTTTATATAATTAAAATAGTAGGCAAATTTATTTGTTTTTAAATAGAATTTATAGAATTTACAATTCATATTTTATGTTTACCGCTATATATGTTTTTTTGTTTATTTAGATATGAAATTGCTTTTTAGATCAAAATATATTCTTATTACCTTCAATTTCGTTGATGGTTTGTGGTAGCTATGGTATTTATCTAGCTGAGAGGTCAATGTAGGAAATTCATCATACTTTTCTTAATAATTCTAAAAAACGAACAAAAATAGTCAAAGAAAATCATTGTGAAAATCGTTTATCTTAATGATGTTTTGTTATAATTCATAAAGAAATAACTAAAACCATTTACACTAAATATTTATATTAACATTTTCTAGACATGATATAATTTACAAAATATTTTAGACCTTTTCAAACCATTTATAAACACTTGAAATGTTTATCTTTTTTAGTTTCTTTTCGAGTTATTTGGTATTATTTTGTTCTCTGTTAAACAACTTAACATTTCTTGAACAAGGTTCTTCGTAACCAATAACCATAATTCGTTCTTATAGAAATTTAAATATTTTGATAATATATAATATTGGCACGAACTTATTTACAATATTTTGCAGTACATCATTATTTACTCGTTTTCGAAGTATACAATTATTTTCAATGGTTTTTATAAAAAAAAATATTAGTTCAACCCACCAAATCAAGAAAATACTTATAATAAAATATAATATAAGATAGACTATCCCTAAAAATAGATTTTGATCCACTTATCTTCTTTGCATAGAATCGGTTTTCATACACAATTATTTATTATTGAATTTAATTTTAACTCATCACTTACAGTAACCTATTAATTGACAAAATACAATCAAACCTGATAATACCATAGTAATAGACAGTAAAAGCGAGTCATCATTTTTTTTTCATGTACACACAAATACCAAATAAATACTTCGTTATTATTTGTAACGTCTGATTCACCATTAGTCGATTCTTCAATCAGCCAATTTTCTGAGAAAAATTATTATTATTGTTAGTTGATCTTCATAAAAAAATAAATCATCCCACCCCAATGTAATAACATATTATTAAAGTTCTTTTTTACATTTGAAAAAAAGGCAATTTAGATGCAGCACAACCACGTGGGAGAAGTTATATAATATGCCCCATGGCGTGGCGCATAAGATAATTCTATAAACCTCATTTCCGAAAAATGAATTATTTTTCATCATTTTATTCTGTCAATGATATAACAGAGAACTCGCTATACGATATCATACATATATACCAATTATGCACATGACAAAACAATTTTTTTCCGTTTGATCATACAGGACTCAAAATACAAAGCTTAATCTAACTTTTTTTATTAATGTATTCTAAAATATATCACTGTTAATAGTTAAAATCAAAATGCTCAAAATTGTATTAATATTTTATGTTAATAATAATAAGTGTATTATTTCAATAAAATTTCGTTTCTAAAATGAACAGTTTTCAATGCCTACATAATTCACATAATTCAACTATAAAAGTTATATTATATATATATATATATTCTTAACTATCATGATGTTAAATTTGCGGCTTTTGTGTTAAAAATAATGTAAATCAGAAAATATTTCCATTTATATTACACCATTTGCGTTCCCATATAATAATGTTATGACGTGTAAAGTACATTGTATAGTAAAAATAGTAAATCTATTGCATTATTTATATTTTAAAGAACACAAGTGTACACATCTTATTACCATTAATAGGCTTAAGAAGTTGTATTGGTTTTAAAAATATAAGTGAGAATTTGTATTATTGGTTTTCAAGTAAATATTGGTAATATGTATTATGTGTAGGTACTGTACAGTCTGTTATGTAAATACATAAATTATATACCGAAAGAAATTAGTTTCTCTTATAAATTTCAAATGTCACACGTATAAAAAATAATGCTTATGTAATACATGACATACAAATTGTATACCTTAAGTATTTTAAAAATTAAAAATGATGTGTTTGAAACTTTCAAGAATTAGGCTACCTACAGTTAATTTTTATTTTTTTTTCTAAAAATGTATGATAGTGGCTCTTTAAAAATGTATATTTATAAAAGATGCATCTGCAATAAATATAGACCATTATTACTTTTATAATACTTTATTATTAATTCTGCGGCCCAAATATTGTTATCCTAACATGACAAATTTATATATTTTTTTTTATGAAAAAATATTGTACTTATACAAAGTTAGTAGATAAAATATGTCCTAATTTGTGACCTTTCATGTACTTGTTATATTAATGATAATAGACTATTTAGTTCCAAATTATTAGTCATATACACTTGGTTTATCCTGTTCTAGACGTTCTAATAGTTTATCATTTTGAATATTTTTTAATAAGATAACGTCATTCAGTATGACTGTATTTGTTAAGTAATTTTAATTATTAGTTTAAGTATATCCCGTAAAAAAAAACTAAAAATTAAAAATATAAAATGTATTCTATAGTGAAGTAATTAATTTTTAAAACCTAATATATTTCTTTTACAAAAATAATTTTATTGAACGTGCTCAAAAACTTTCATACAACCCATCAATATAATACCACCATATAAAAATGGACCTAGAAGGTAAAAATGTTTGATATATTTTTGATTTAAAATTCAATAATTTTTTATAAAATGTAAATAAAAATAATCAATGAAAATGTAAATAAAAACTATGGAAAATTGGCCAAGTTATAAAATGTTTTTAAGAAATTGCATATTATTCTAAATAAAATAATTTAATTTTTAAACTTATTTTTGTATTAAGTTAATCGCAATAAATCCATTAGAATAGGTCAAATCTTTTTCTTATTTAATTAAATTACCTGGAGTTATATAAAAAATATTAAGACTCGTACTTAATAAAACCTTTTAATCAATAAATACAATAAAAATACGAGATATTCGTAAATACTACAACGATAATAGGAAACAACATTAAATCAACAGCTTTTACGAATATAATTTTTCAAGTTTTTAAGAAACTTTGGAGTGACTTACTCGTATTATATATATTATAATTTGTATAAGAGTTGATTGGTTTTACATAAAATCAAGAATCTAGTTAAAAAAGAAAGCATATTGTCTACCTTATATTATGCGAAAATTGTTTTATTACTTCTTCTGAATAAAATTAAAAACAAAAAAATTATTAGTCAATACTCTGTATACAAACATAATTTATTAAGAAGACATTGAAATCTCTAGATGAAACCTGAAAGCTATTAATTAATAGAAAAATCTTTCTATTTCTTATATCCTGAATATATTTTATTTTACACCATGTGTGAGAAAGTTAAAATTCAACTTAAATCTATAATCAATTTTCAATTATATGCCTAATTTTTGTTGTTTTAATAAACAATGCAAGTCTTAAATACATTAAATTATTATTGAAGAAAAATTTATTATCAATCAAACTTAATTAGCACGCTTAACTTTGGAACAAAATCTAAAAAAGATAGTATGTTGAATATTTAAAATTATTTTTCTTTTTTTTTTAATAATACATATGATATATATAATTATGTACATTTAAGTTGATTAAAATGTGTTGGTTTACTAATCAATAGTATCTGATATATATATGTAGAAATCACTATATAAACATTGTATATAACTTGAATAATTTAAAACCCTTCCTAACAAGTATGACTTTGACAAAGATACGTTCTTCTATTTAAAGGTGAAAAATAATTTATACACACATTTTTAACAACAAAATAAATATTTAGGTGTACTTCAAAATATCGCTATAAAATAAAAAGACGTGCTTATATCATACAAGATAATATTATATTATTTTATATCTTCTATATCATAAAATAGAAGCCCTTTTTTTGTATGTACATGCATATCTCAAAAAACACTTAAAAAATAGAAAATATTATGTAATTGAAAATACGACAATGTATGTATGCCTTCGGTTTACCTATAGTATATTCACAGTGGTGTCGTGACCATCCCGGTATTCCCAGAATGATAAGGTTGTTATTCACACTCATTTGGGGCTTAACCGTCGCAAACAATAACTGTCTCCGTCACCATCAGTTTGTGATAATGACATCTTCGGTCGGTAACCTTAGCGGCTTAGCCTTGTATAAGCACTAGGTACGTATCTATATATAAATGTGAAAATGGAACTCTTTGTCACGCATGTTCTTCGAATCTATTCATCCGATTATCTTGTTTTTTTTTTTTTTAATGGAAGATTTTAGAATACATCATGAAGTAGGTTATAAGCCTTTTTATGGTTCTATAAGTCAATAAAAAAATCCAGTAATTAATTATTCAAATAATCGGAAAATACGCAAATAATTACATAAAGATTTTTTGTTTTTCGTGCATATTCCCAATTATTAGTTATTATTAGAAATTATTATTTCAATGAATAGTTTATGTAGTATAACAGTACAAACATTTTCGTTGTTTATAACTATGGGTAATAGTATAAATTATAATATACATTTTTTTTTGCAAATAGAAAATTCCAAACAGTTAATACGAGAGCTCACGAGATAAACAATATTATGGGTGTAATATTATCGGAATCTGAATGCTAACAATTAACATGAATTTTGCACTCCGAAAGCGTGTTTTCACTTTAATATTCTAGATTTTATATTAGAAATCGTATTCGTGCGGGTGTTAACTCGATAAACCTTAAGTGTACATAGGTTTTTGGAAAAATAAAAAAAATATCAGAGTATATACAGTCTCGAACTCCCGAATCACATACCAAAGCGTGCCAATAAATTGCGTCGAATCGTCAAAATATAGTATAGAATTACGAGTTTTAAATTGCTTTGTGTGAATTTTTATTTTAGTATCGTATCGTGTTTCTTTATTGTCTATTGTAGTTCATTTTCATTTCGTCACCAGGGAGTATATTGTGTATGATAACATTCGAAAACTTCGTCTAATTCAAAACACATATAAAAGATATATTTACTCAACGCACAAATAAAAATCACGAATCAAGGGCAAATACAAATTAAACTGTTTATCTTAAATAATATCTTGTCGTTCACCTCCTATTCACTCAGCTGTACGCATTCAGGGACTAGGGAGTATGTCGTATCAAAAAAATAAAATGATGTATCTAATTATTTTTTAATGTTTACATTGCTTCACTTAATATTTTTCTTATTTTTTCGTCTTTCTTTACCACAACTAATTTTATTCACTAGTGTTTTCAATAAAAACAACTATAAAACCAATTTTATTTTATCAGCTCCCACTTTAATTTTGCCATTTTTGAAGTTTTATAAATAACTTCTGCAATAAAGCTTATACTTAACATATATATTTAGCTGTGAAAGTTAAAAATTTTAGTTTAACATTTTAAGTCTTATGTTTCATTAAATGTAATAAAAATGTTTAAAAACTACAAAGAAATGGTAAAATTACAATATTTAATAGATTCAAATTATTATTAATCATTAGTTAAAAGAATTTTATTATTATGAGAACAATAAATTAATCAATTTAAGATAATTATCTGTCGAAGACTTTAAAAGTTCCATTCTGGAGACAATCAAAACGAAACGAGAGCACTGGTTTAGTATTTACTATTTTTTATAATGCGGATTAAACCGGCACTTATATAGGCAATATAGGTACTTCCGTGTGTTGAAAAATGATCTTTTAAAATGTTAATAATATTATAGATTATAAAATATTATCATCGATTAATGAAGGAAAAGTGTATGATAACAATATAAGTAAGTATTTTATCGATTTAAAACCTACAGGGACTATTGAAATATTATCGGTTTTGATATTTTTTTTCTCTAAAAATAACTTATTACTGCTGAAAGGGTTATATACTTATATCATTAATTTGAATAATTTAATAAGTAAGACCATCATCATCATGAATTTGAAGATAAGACTTATAGTTGAATTATTAGAATTACAATAATTGACTATTTTATTCAACTTGGAATCGTATGTGTATCAAAATCTATAATTTGAATCAAAATATTTAGACAAACGAACACTAATAGGATATATTACAATGTTGTTTAATAAAAAATGTTGTCATTAAAAAAACCTATGAGTATTAAGGTTTTGTTAAATTTGAAAATAACATTTTAGTGAGGAAAATAAACTATCTTCTATAATATTTCATCAATTTTTAAATGCTATATAACATAACCGAACCTCAAGTTACTGGGTTCTAAAAATTTTAAATAAAAAAAAGAGTCTATATTCTCAATAATTAATACAAACGTAAATAAATTAATATTATCAAAACATTAAATACATTTTAAAATTGATTTACAATAGTTGAAAATTCAGTATACATATCAAGTTATACCTCGTGACTTGCATCTATTAAATTTAATACTTATACAATTATTGTGCATGACACTAAACTCAAACAATAAATACCCACAAATGAACATGGCACATACAATATACATATATAGATTACCAAGCAAAGCCACGTAAAGCTTATAAATCTCCGAATTCACAATTTCATCGTACCATTGCCAAAGGCATAATGCGCAATCATCACTGCGATATGATAATCCTGTTTTGATCGAAATAAAACATCTATTAATGTCGCCTGTCACCAAATTTCCATATAAAACGATATTTTATGTGCATTAATGGATCATAATATAATCATTATTTAAAATCTACAGTGCTCCTCCTAAAGTGCTACCATACGATTCGTTTTCGTATTTCGCGTCATTCCAAAAGAAGTTAAAACAGTTAAAACTACGTACATTTTCAGTTTAATATCCAATGCATAACATTTACGAATTTTACCTCATTTTTATATGAAATAAATAGAAATTTTTTTAAAACATAAGATAATGCACAAAACAAACTATATTTTGGACATCAATCATTAATAATTTATAATACTCTCACCTTGTTTATATAAATCACCTTTTCGATTTAAAGAGGTAGAAAATGTTTTCTGTTTAAAATATTTGAGAGGTACCTACATCCTAAACGAAGAGGCTATAAGATTCATGACAATGTAAAATTCCTGAATAACTACACGAACCGTGGAAAATATAGCAAGCCTGTGTCGAACGAAATAGCTTCTAGATATTCGATTAGACCATACTTTAATCGATAATTATTATTTTTAAAATCGTATAAACATTATTTTTAATTTTATAATGAACATCAATTATTATCTATTACACACACAAAAAAAAAAAAATGGTAAGATTACATTATAGTCTCGTAAAATTACACCAATTAATTGCCTTATTGGATGTAAGTTTGAGGTTATGTAAGTACAAGTCAGAAAATTTTATTTTGTTAAATTGTTTAAATTCATTAGAAGGTATATGTAATTAAATAGCCAACTATTATAAATCGTAATAATCATAATATCTGATTGTATTCTTACATAAATTATTACATTTAATCAAAAAAATAGCTTAAAAATAAAAATATTTTAATATTTCAGAAATTCAAAATTGTTTTTAATACATTAGAACTTTGATTTTTCGAACTAATTGGGACTACTTATAATTCAAATAAGTAATAATGATGGAAGTTTCGAATAATAGAAATTTTTAAAAAATTTACACATTTATTATTATTTATTATATTATACACATTACTGTTATTATTATACATTACATCATTATAAAAATATAGTTATCATTATTACTTTTCTAGAATTATTATACAATAAATAGGTTCATTCATACATTAATTATGAATAAATCATTGCTGGTACACGCTGTTCTGCAGTTAAATCTCGAAAACATATGAGTTAAAATAATTGCACTGAACAACATTCAACTTGTCTTTTATACATTAATAAATCAATAAAATTATTGGTATTATTATGATCGAGGGCGTTTTTTTTTTGCTTCCAAATCTTTAAAAATGATCCACAATCTATGCCATGCATTTTGTATATTTTCCTGGGTAAAATTGTCCCAGTCATATCATATACTGTCATGTTGTAACAAAGCTTCGAAATCATTGATTTTGAAAATGTAAACAACACTCTCTTTAGTGTCTTCATTTAATAAAAGTTTTCGATATAAATATCGAAACTTATATTGTTTTTGATACATTCTCTAAGACTTATCAATTACTTCCTGATCCATGGCCTGAATTAAAGTTATTATATTTAGTGGAAACACATGACTTGAAAATGATTATCAACTGAGCTTAATAATTATTTGTAAAAAATATATAAACAAACTAAATAATAAGATCTGTACATCGGTCATGCGTGTATGTATGTAATATTCAAAATTCGATAGACGTATTGGCGTTTGGATAACAGAATGTTCGGTTAAATAAATTGACACGTATTGACGTTTGGATAATACAGAATTGGCACAACAGAGGTTCAAATAATCAGGGTTCTATTGTTATACAAATTTTATTTTATTAATTTACCTATATTATTAATTTTAACTTTCATTTTTAATTTAAAAATAATATTAAGTTGGGCACACAGATAATGCAATATGTACCAAAGTATTAAAAAATAAATAATTAATTTAATCAGTGCTGGATCTAGGACATTTGACACCGGGGATAATAAAAATGCAGTGCCCTTGCATAGATGGATTTGTATGGTTTGCTTTGTATCGACATAAAACAAAATGTTTAAATATAGATCAAAAATTATTATAAATATTTGTATTTAATTTATTGTCCTTACATATTACATAATATATATAATATATTATATTATATAGAACATATCAATTTATCATCATCATACATCTGCAGTATAAAAACATAAATTAAAAATTTCTTTATTTTAATCTAGCAACGCCAATTAAATTTAAGGAGTGAGCTGAGCATAGAATACATTTTGAAAGTTCATTCAATTCAATTAATCGTGCTTGAACTCCTTTAATTTTCAAGTTCTAGTTTTCTTTTTCTATTTTCGACCCCACTAAGCTTTTTAATCGAATTCATTATCTTTTTTAGTTAAATTAATGTTTTATAATAAAATCGTAATCTTCAAATTAAATTGACTACTCGGTCGAAATAAATTAACGATACAAAATATATTATTTTATATTCGTACATCAACACATCGTATTTAAATTTGACATTAAAATAATAAACAATCATCGTAATTCATCAGATTGGGTTTTCTCCGAAAACTTATTAACTAATAAAGACTTAACAACTATATAACACACGTCAAAGCCGGAAAAAATATTTTAAAGATAAACATTTAATATTTCTTGATAATATGTAATATTATTTTTTTTCTTGATGGGAGTTTAGATATTATATACTTATTATAATATACACACATTTTATTATATATTTTATGTTCTTTATATTAATTTTCTTTTTCATAAGCTTATAAGAGCACCTTTGTACCAACAACGTGGAGGCAAGAATACTCAATTGTTCCTCCCTCGCCCTCCCCCCAACCCCCAGACAAGCCTATAACAATTACTGAATATAATTAAATAAAGATAAATTATAACTTTTCTGTCGAACGTTTTATTTCAACTAATTAATACAGTAAAATATAATTATCTATTGTAGGTACTAATAGTTTAAAGATAATATGATAATACTTAATGGTTGAGAAATTCTGTTTTAAACTTTAAAAATAGTTATTTTATAAATTGTTATATGAAATTAAGTATTACAGTTCTGAATAAAATATTTATCCTAAAAGCTTATCACTCGCAATGGAAAAACCCAGCGTTTTATATAAAATTACGTATTACAGTTCTGAACGAAATATTTATCCTGGAGGCTTATGATTCAATGGCAAAATCTCACATTGAATCGTAAACTTACTTAATTACTTTACTTATGAAATAACTAAGGAGCGACCAAACTATTTTATGCAACTTCACACTATACTAGAATTGAATGCATATTTTAAGAATAGATTCTATAAATATTTTATTTAATTTTATTCATAAACGAAATACCAATTACACAACAGCTTCACTAAATTATGCTACGTAATATTCAAAAACACACCGTTTTAAATAATGTACGGACTAACATTTTAATATATTTTTGCTTTAAAACACCGTGGAAATTATATAATTAATATAATACTAATAATGGGATAGCATTAAACAAGGGGAAAAACTTATGAAAACCATTTTTATTAAAAGTGAATGCTTAATTGTATGTGATTATGAACTTTTGGTTATGCAAAACGTATAAAGTAGATTATCTAACATAACGTACCTACTAAAATACTATATACGTGTAAATTAGTTTCCACATAGTTACAAGTAAATTATATTACTATGCAGATTATTACAAGCTTCTATAAATTTTAATCCACAAGACTTTGATTTAATTAAAATTGTTAAATCAACAATTATCTACTACACTAAAATGATAAACCGCCATAATACCATCATATTAAAATGTATCGATATACCTATCACATTGACCTTGGCGTTTGTTTAGGCTGGATATGAGTAGGTATATATACTAAAGTCTGTGGGATATGTATATTATAGACTACAGTAGACGGCTTATCATGTCGTGATAGAAAGCTATGAATATACAACAACGAAAATCTGTCACCTCAAAATGTAAGTTTTCCATGATTAAAATAACACGGAGATGTTCTCTCAGTGCCCAACTCGAAGAAAATTACAGTGAAATTAACGACTGAGCTGCGTCAGTATACCCCAAACCTGTAGACTCGGGATTCAACAATCATAATTTAGTAGTGCTGTTAAATTTTACATACCAATTTTAAGAAAAATTTTAAATTTAAATGTGGAATATCACAAGTTTTGACCCAATGTCAGAATTATGAACACAAAAATATAAATACCTCATATAATTTAAAGAATATTTAACTGAGTAAAGACTTGTTTATACAATAGTATGCAGTTGATTTTAATAAAATTTTAACAGTATTTTAAAAGTTAAATGTACTCTTGAAAATGATATAGGATAATATTTTAACAATGCGCTTATTGCGTAAATATAATATATTATGCAAATAGCAGTATTTTTTTATAATAATTTTATACTTAATTATTTTAAGATATTTAACTATTTAATTATTATCAACTACAAAAATTATTTATAAGACAATAACTTAATAGTTTAATATAATTATTAAAATTAAATTAACAATGTAAATAAATTTAGTCAAACAACACAATATTATAATTAAATAAGGAATATTTAATTAATCAAACGGAAAAGCACTCAATAGTTTATAAAAGCATAATATACTTAATTTAAAAAATTTAAAAATATGTATTATACAGTATACACTATACAAAAATATAGGTATTAATATAACTTTAGATTTATTATGCAAAAATGTCATTATCGTGATAAAAATAAAATATTATATTTTTACAGCATAATCTTATATAGTATTTACACATTTATTATCTATACATTTTTGTATAACACAAAATTAAGTTTGAACACATAATATATTCCTTTTTTTAATAATATCAATATGAGTATCTAAACGATAACTGAAAAGCTAAATTTTATTAATTGATTACTATGTATTATCTATTTAGTGTATTTAAGGTGTTTTTTTATCTGCTTTATTTTAGCATTAAAATATTATGAAGTAATCTTATCTATTTTACTTTATTTTCGTTTATTAGAAAATTAAGTACCTATACAAAGTAAACAGTGCCTATACCTAATTATGTCTGCAATACCTTTAAACATAATAAAATAATAGACGGTAGTATTATAAAAAATAAAATAAATAATAAGATTGAACTTAAGTAAAAAAATATTTAAACATTACAATTCATAATTATTATTCTAAACAATATACCAGTTATGTTTAGAAATAATATTCTTATTAAAGTATACTTTTAATTTCTTAAAACTTTTTATACAATTTATTATATTTAATCATTTCCAAATTGTTTAATAGCCATTGTTTAAGTCATTACAATATGCCAAGCCATATCATGTTTACTTATCGATGACAATAATTAGTATTGAATTTATATCCTATAACATCATTAAAATAAATGTATAAATATTTGGTATATTTAAGTTCATAACTTTTAGCAAAAGTTTCTATAAATCATAATTATACAATACTATGTAAAACATGTCATTTTTATTACTATTCGTATGCTATGTTTCTGTACATTTTCCCTCGGGACATGAATATATAAATAATAAATAATAACCTTAATCAACAAAGAATTTGAACAATTTTATAACTGAAACTTTTACAATATTAATGAACTTAACTGGGCTTAAATTGTTCTCTTTATTTTCCAGACAATTATTAAAATTTATTTTCTGGTCATAAATTTCAATAATAATAAACGCATTACATTTTTCGCGATGGTTGTTTTTAGCGTATTAACGTGTAGTTAAACTAGATATCTTGAGGTGAAAATAAAAATTAGTGAAACATTGATAATATATCGTGTTACAGATTGCCAAACTCTATGCACGCTATATGCTCGGACCGGCGATGTACCATAGCCATCAAATTATCGTATCTATTGCCGTTCATCATTTGCAGTCCAACGTTTCTAGTGTTCGAAATACTGGAAACGAGAGTGGTCGAAAACGGCACTGTGTCAACGTTGTATCATTTGGGCTTGAGCACAATAGCAAGAGTGAACCATGAACTATTATACATGATACATCTGTGGACATATGCTGTGATCATCAAACTACTGCCTTGCCTAATACTGACCGTCGTTACCATATCTCTGGTAAGAATAACTTAATGTAGTGTAATATAATCACAATAATGATTATGTGATTACCACTTGATAAATAAATATAAAAATAAAATGTTGTTTGATGATAGGTGCAAAACTTAAAAACGGATAGAACGGTTGGGATAGTTTTTTTTTAATATTCGTTATAGTCTGTAAAATAAGGTTTTTACGAAAAGAAAAAAATTTAAAAGTTATCAATAACATTGAACAATTTGGAAAAAACTGAAAGTAATTGATCTTTTCGATGGGATTTTTGTATGAATTCGCGATAACATGCGTGTATATTTTTTATGTGTGAAAATTGGCATGCACATAGAGTACAAATAACAATAACACTCTTAGACAGTAGACACTCTCAAAACAACGTTTGCTTGGTCAGATAAAAGCATTTTATAATATAATATAGACTATTTGATTCAAATTCACAAAACTAGTGTACACTGTACATTAATGTGATACCATTAAATAAACATAGATTCCTTAATTAGTTTTTTAATCTTGCAAGTACACATTTCAAAAGTAAATTAACAAAGGTTATTTGAATGTAACATTTTTATAGACCACCCAGAATACATTAATTATTTACCACCGTATAAATGATATTTTTTATAATCTTTTTCAACGTTCGTAACAAAAATCTAAAATAATTATTTATGTATTTTTCTTTCTTTGAATAATATTATAATATCTTTATTACTTTGCATAGCCGAGAAATAAATGAAAATAAAATTGGCAATACACCTGACGCCAATAGTTATAGATAACTTATTTTGTTACGTGAACCAATATATCGTGCAGAAATTTACGTATGATATACTATTAGGATTCTAAAACAATTAATAAAGGGTTAGTAACTCAAAAATAACTAGTTCAGTATCTTATTTAAAAATTCTTTGAATTGTCAAAATAGGTCGAGTATTTTTTGATTCTACATAAAAGTCTCAGTTATACACTTTGCATTTTTTAAATAATACCTACCTGTTACCCGTGACTTCTAATCTAATATTTCCCATCTGATATCCTAAATAATATTATATCCTATAAGCAAGTTAGTGCTAATTGATCAAAAACTTTAAATTTGTATAAAGTATGCGTTATTTAGATATAACACATATAATAATATTTGTAGTTAGTTCACTAGCTAGCATAAAATATCAATCATTTCCATTTTGCTTCAGATAAAATATTCTCAATTATTATTTGGTTAAAATCGATAGAATATCTAAACAAAGTGCCTCTAATATTTAATAGTTCTTGTTCAATATTCCATTTATATAAAATAATTGTATTAGTATAAACGACGCAGTATAAAACAATACGGAAAATTATATCCGACTGATATCCAACTGACAATTATCTGTAACCAATTATCAATGCTTACAAATAAAAACAATATTCGATTTTCGTGAGCTGTAATTAAATTCATTTATGAGCCACTCTATAGACACCTATATGGTCTGAAAAACAGAACTACAAGCTCTTCGCGAATCTAATAGAATAAAATGTATTGGTATAGCTTTTATTGAAAACGGTCCACTAGTTATTGTGTCTATACTCTATACAATTTAAAAAAAGGAAGAAAGAAAAAACATTTATTTTTATCTATACAAATTAAAAATTATTCCATTAATATTCACTGAAAGTTCAAATTTCAAACTATCGTAGGTAATATAATAATCCTTTAAACCATTTCTCTCAAATTAAGAATCATTTTTATTTTTATTAACCATATATTAAACCTAATTCAATACCATATTTCTCGACGATTATTATTCAACAAAATTCTCAGAAATGTACATGTTATAATATATGTATACCAATATATAAAAAAACCTAACAAAATATGGTGATACAACTCTAATCTAAATTATCAATAGAATAATTTTAAACTTCTAGATAAACGCGTTGAGTGAAGCATCTGAAAGGAAAGCAAAGCGACTTCCGACCCAGCAACAAATGGCTCGTATAAGGAATATGAAACTCAAGAAAAGGATGGACCGAACAAGCCGTATAATGATTGCAGTATTGTTATTATTTCTTGCGACAGAATTTCCACAAGGGATACTGGGTCTATTAAGCGGCATATTAGGGAGGGGTTTTTTTCGAACTTGTTACAATTTATTCGGCGAGCTTATGGATATGTTGGCTCTTTGAATGCATCGTTAAACTTTGTATTTTATTGCTGCATGAGCAAACAGTTTCGTGTAGCGTTTGGACAATTATTCAAAACACAGCCTAGCATTATATTTAAGCCCAGCAATATTTTGGAGACATTCGTATAGGGTTTGGAGAAGGGTTAGGACAGGCGCTAAGCGCATTGAAATCGTGTAAGTTAACCGAATATTGTCGATATGTCCGCTTTTAATCCTGATGGAAATTACGGGTAAGTTAATTTATTTTATAGTTATTGAATATATTCAAACATAAACGTTTAACCAAATTATAATTACCAACCAAGTCAATAGCTTTTATATTATAAGCTTAAGTTGCTCAATAGTAATACATAGTACCTATTACCTACCATACATAAATTATTTCAAATATGACAAGATGTCATATTTTTTATTACAATTATTAATTTTTACACTAATAATTATAATTTTCATAATGTTATATTCTGGTGTATTTTAATAGACAAATACATTGTTGACTTTTATAAATTAGACTGCATTAACGAGTCTATAATTTTTAACTATTAAAAATATTTGTTATTTATAATATATTTTACAATACATATAAAAATATACTTCTGTAAATAAAATAAAATTTGTGGTATGATGAAATCTCGATTGAAAATCATACTAGTTTAAAATAATGTCTGTTCAACAAAATCCACACTCACCCACTAATTTTATTATTACTTTTTTATAATATTTATTAAATGAACATGGAAAAAGTTTTCATACTCAAAATTATTATTTTTTAATAAGATATAAATGTTTAATACTTTTTATTAAATTAAATTTTTATAAAAATATATTGATGTATAATAACATACATATAAAATGCATTAAAATATATATCATATATTAATAAAAAATAAAAATTAATTTTAAAATACATATTGCTATAAATTAAAAAAAAAAAATTAATACAATATCAATTTTTACTGATCAACGTCTACACTAAAATCATAATATTCTTTATAATATTTCGTTCATGTGAAAATAATGTTCTTTCACTTTAAAAAAGATTATGAATTTGTTTAATTCTTTATAAGTAAATGTTTTGCAATAAGTAAAATTCGAAAAATCGCAACTAAAAAATAGAAATATATTAATAAATAATAAAACTAATTAATTTATAAATAAAAATAAATAATTGAATATAAGAAACTAATATTATAAAATTAAAATAAGTAATCAAACTATGTTAATATTTATAAAAAAAATATTAAGTACTTTAATTCTCTACAATGATAATGTTTCAAAATATTAGTTTAGCAATTTGTAGAAACTCTGAACTTATTTTTTATGACGTATACCATATTATACTTATTAAGATAATAAATTGCTAAAAAATATTGAATGCTATAGCAAGACTGAATTCTCAGTCTTCCCTTTATATTTTCAATTTACAAAATATTGTGTATAGTTCAGTTAACGTAACATATGACCCCCCACCCCAATACAATACAGTGAAACTTTGTTTATAATTACTTAAATATTTAAATAAGTTATAAATTATAATCTCTCTGTATTATAGCAAACTTGTGTTAAACAAAAATCAAAGTTAATTAATATTTTTTTTCTTTATCTATAGAGTTAAAACATAATTTAATATCATAATCTTAGTATATTATAGTAAACATTAAACATTTTAATATGTATTTTTCATTCAATATATTTTTTAACTTGCATGACTTTTGACTAGATATCTGAAATGGTTTTAACTATTGAGAAGTGACTGTTGTTTTGTATCGATTGAATTAATAGGTTAGTTATTTATTAAAATGGTTTTCAATACAAGTATTAAAATATTTATATTATGTTATATTAGAAAAACAAAACCTCTCTATTATTTGATAAAATATATTGATATTGTAATGTAAAATAGGTACTTCAAAATAATTTACCATCCATTTTCCTATGTCAATTCTAAATTTTGGCACAATAAAATAGTTTGTTTAACTCATAATTTACGCATAGGTAATACCTTTATTAAAAAAATTAATTAATAATATTTGGAATAAGCTTATCAAACGAATACAAACTGCCATTGTTAGTAATATTTAAGTACCAGAAATCTATTAAGTATATAAATAGCTACTTTTTATAATAAAGAAAATATATTTATATATTTATAAAAATACAACATGATAATAGATAATAGTAGACCTTTCAAATTATACCGTTGACAACTTTGTAGTAATTTTATTAATTTACCAATAAAAGTTGCATTTTTATATATTTGTAAAAGACAGGTTTCTCAAAATTTATATAACTTATACATAAATACATAATGCGTACATTTAATCTAATATTTTAAAAATTAATTTAATTCGTAGACTTTGAAATTTAAATTTAATACTAATTGAATCCTAAATTTTAAAATATAATGTTTTTAATATGAAATGTTTCGTCAATAAATGTGAAATAATTTCAATAATCATAAAATATTGAGTGATATAACTTTGAATTTATATACTGTGCAACGTTATTTCAATATATATGTAATATGTATTTTTAAACCCCACACACTGTTTAGGATATTTAATATGTTAAATATTAGTTAGGTACCTAGTAAAAAAAAAAAAATAATAACATATTTATGTAATATTATATTAAATAATTTGTTTAAAACGATTTTCCTGTGTTTATGTTTACATATTGTTATAATATAAAGTATACATATTACTTTTCGAAATAAGTTTATACAAAATATTTGAATGAATATTAAAATATAATATATTATTGTGTTATTATTTTATAAAATATAACGTTGAATATTTGTTCAAAATAATGTAAAAATATTATACTTAATATTAAATTGTTATGTAGTGTAACTATTTGTTTTGGTATTAAATTTATTGCAGCGTGTTTTTTCGAAATCGACTTATATGACGCATGAACGAACTCACGGTTATGTCCTGAGTGCCGTCCAGACAATTAGGCCTGTACTCGAAGCCAGCAACGTGATCGCACGTAAACGTTATCGTCGTTACCAAACGTTTTTGTGACAAATAATGCATTTAGTGTAGCTGTCCAACGTCACTGGCTAAACCTGACCATAATACAATATTATTATTCGAAGTAAGTAATAGCATTCTTCAAAAAAGGTCAAAATCATTTACTGCGTAAATTGTGCACCTGGTATTTTTGAAACGTACGTAAACTGTGTCCCAGACCATTTTAAAATAAACCCTGTAAAGTAATACATATATTAGTTTGAACAATCAGGAAACAAAAATAAGAAACTGATCGAAAAGGGCACATCAATTGTATACAAGAAAAATAAAAGAATAGCAAGCAAAAAAAAATATTTGTTTAGACGTATTGTAAGAAAATTACCATACATTTATACAAATGTTTATCAGTAATTTAAAATTACTGATTTTAAATAATATATTTTTAAATCATGAAAAACCAATATTTTTAACCATACCAATTAAAATATAATTATATTGCCCATTCTAATTTTAAGAACGGGAAGAAAATATTGATATTTCAAAAATATCCCTTGGCGTTATTTATACACGAATAAAAAAATTAGGCCAGAATTTACGTATTTACGAAATATAACGACATGAAATGTATGTATGTAAATTTAAAAATGGGACGCTATTTACATCGACTAATATTATTATTGTATCCACATTTTGAACGTACCCATATCCGAAATTAAAATATATTAATAAACCATCATTAATTTAGGCAATAAATTAACCGATCGTTTGAAAAAAACATATCTCTAAATGTTATGGATATACTTAACAAAAATCTTTAGTACTGGATCAAATAAGAAAAACTGCAGTACGTATAAAAATAAAAGCAAATATAGACTTAAATTCAAAACTAAGAAAAATTAGACGTTATCTCTACTTAGTGAACTTGAAGACGAAATCATCTATTCTGATAAAAATATTTTTTGATAAAAAAATAACAATAAATAATTTAGAAAAAAAATAAACATAGAATATATTTTCATTTATAGGCATTGTATACGTTATGTTAGATAACGCTATTTTCGTACTTTGTCCAATACCATAATATAAGTTGCACATAAACCGTTTTATGTATATATATATTCAAAAAAAAAAATAACAATACTTTTAAGAAGAACAATTTTGTTTTTGTAAATTGAGAAAAAAATATAGTAATAGTAACATGTTCAGCTATCTTAGATTGTTATGTGATTACGAAATTGAGAAAAAAATGTGTTATGTATATCCATGCAATTTTTGGCCAAGCTATACTACATAATATAAGCTCGTCCAAATGATGTATTAATCATATTAGGTGTTCAAAAATTTAACTTAAAAATATGAGATTTCGGATTATTTTACCAAATAAAAACCACCCTATTAATACATAAACCTTTATTTTATTGAACGATCCTGGTTTCGATGACCGGATACTACATTTCAAATGGCAAAAATGGTCCCATGGCCACATACACCCAAATTGATACTCGTCCGAGCGTTGGGCCTAAGGATTGTTGAATTCCATAGATATTTTCCTAATTTTTTTCCTGTAGACATTTTAAAACTATTATATTGAGAATAAACCGGACACACATAAATTAAAATATGTATAAATAGAGATAACATTTTTATAAAATATATAGGCTTATATTATTTAAACCATAAGAATTCTGCACTACTATGTGAACGATTATATTTATCAAATGTATATTATATTCATACAGCAGTAATATATGATTGTTTATTTTTATAACCGATTCCAAATTGTTGGTTTCCAAAGGAATCAAATTCGGATTTACTGTGATTCGTTATATGTACGCAAAACATCGAGTAAGATATCAAAAATAATATTAATGTACAAGGGCAGCGATCCCGAGAGGCGCCACTCCGTGTGTATCCGTAAAATGTAATTAGGTTCTATTTCTTCTACGGTTATGGCGTAAACGCGTTTATGATACAATATAATATAGTATAACAATTACATTTCAATTTCGGAACAAAGTCTGTTGTGACTGTAATTCACATTGTGTTATAATTAATTAGATATAATGCGCAACTCGTGCACGTTTAATATGCACGTAATATAAATTCACAGTTAAATATAATATAGATGTGTGTTTATGTGAAATAACATGTACACATCGTACAACATTCGTATAATACATGAAAACTATTATATTATACGCATATACATGGTGTATGCCCATATGGCGGCGCCATCGTGGTACGATGATTTTGTTGCAGTTGGTCGACAGTGAGTTTCCGCACATTTGAAATCAAAAGTCTGCGATGTTTACAAATTGTTGTATGAGGGTAGTGCGTGTTCATGGCGGAAGGAGCAGGTACACGGCCGATGTAACGTCTATGTAAACTGCGTTATAATAATATGTTGTGTGTAAATATATGTATATAATACATACTATTAATATATAATAATAATAATAATAATAATATCAAATATGACGTTGATAAACTAAATTAAATTTGACGAAATGACGAGGTTAATGAAAACGTGCTACGGTGCCATAAGCGGTTTATATACAATATATTACGCATAAATCGTAACGATAATTTGTCATATTAAATAATATTACTATTATACGGATATTTACCCGGAAATATGCACGTGCATTGACAACATGAATACATTTATTATAAAATATATTATATCGTATTTGTATAGCACATTACTATAGCGTATCCGAGAAATAAGAAAATACTTTAACAGCTGTACTAAAAATTACATAACGTGTTCTGTAGCAGGTGCATACCCATTTATTTACTTCCGCATATTATGTTGTTGATTATTGTAAGTATTCCGCCGTCAAATGTATCCAACAAAAATTTAAAATATATATACTCCTTAATTCTGTTTAACAAATAAACAAATTCTTACACCGTTTTATGAATGATAATAATAATGAAAATAATGTACCGGTGCAGTAAAATGTTGCAAGCATATACCTATTATAATAATAATTATTATCTATGGCTGCGAGGCTGCGCAATGACTGTGAAGTCATCAGTAAGTCTTATTTTTTGTCTTACTGCAGATCACAAAAATGAATAATTAAAGACGAGGTGACAATTACATGTTGTAGTTTTTCTATTTTGGCGCACATTTTATATACAATTAAATGTAGGTTTGTAACCTATTATTGGCACAAATTACAAATACTGAAAATGGCGCAAAATACAATCTTCCAATTTTCACTCGGAAACCATTATCGCCGTCGCATGAGCACGGTATAAGTACACGTGTATTGTGACTTGCACAACAAACAATATTGCATTCTGCAGCGTTCTGCAGACATCGCCACCGCGAGTTTTTCAGCCTGAGGTATAAGGTCTGCGAGTAATAGAGAAACTTTGAACGGATGCCAAATTAAAGTTTTCAATACGGTCGACGGCTACCTATATACAGATTTTCACCCATCTGGTATTGGCTGGATTGTCTCTTAGAAAAACTGGAATCGAACAAAAATACCGCATTGTTTCGTATGAGATTATTACTTTACAAAGATGATAATGACTTGATTAAGCTTTTCGACATAATAATATTATTATACGCGTCAAACTTTTACTCTTCCGTTTTACGAATTGTGTGTTATTTATTTTTGTTGGATCTGTCATTTCAACTGTTGTATAAAAGTAACTCGTTTAAGTACAACTGTCAATCGAAACTTAGTACGTGTACAGTATATAATATCATTATTTAGTTATTGAATTTTCCTATAACTAGTTTTGATTTTAACTGGGATTTAATTTGAATAATGCATACATTATATGATCCAACCGTTTCACATAATTTTACCTGCAAGTACACCGAAATTAAAGGAATGCAATAATTACTTTAATTAACATTCTACAGAAATTTACTATCAGAACGATATTAAATAACATGATTATATTAAGGACGAACCTCCATATTTATGTCAAGTTGACATGAATATAACATTTTTAAATTACATTAATAAACCATAATCAAATGCAGCTAGGTACATATTATAATTACATATTTGCATATTAACTTAAACTTAGAATATATAAATAAAATATGACATGTTACTTATTGTCCGTTCATAACATAAAATAATATTTAATATACTGCTTATATCTCTGCTAGAGAAAAAACTCTTGACTTAAAAAATAGAACGAAATTATTTCCGGGAATAACACAAATACTAATTATGAATTGTTAATTTATTTATTTTAAACAGTTTTAGTTACACATTTTGATGACTAAACTGGTAAGTTATGAATACATTTTAATTTTTAATACTAACAAAAAATAGTATAAATAATATTGTATGGATATTGATAATTTATCGTAATAACTAACAACAATAAATTATAATATAATTATAGTTATTTTAATTTTATTATTCTTATTCCTGTAGTAAAGCACAATAATAAATATATAAACAGGTACCTTAACTATTAATTACTATCATTAATATTTTGAATAAATACTATTTTTAATATTTAACATCTTGCCGTGTTATATATTAGGCCTATAAAATACTATAATTTTGACAACCAAAACATATTATATTATATCGATTTTTCCTGTAAACAATCCATACCAACATTTGATGTTTTTATACGTAATACATTAATGTATTTAAAATTATACATTTCCAAATAAAGCAAAATTTGACATACTTAAATACTTAATTGAACTCTACTCATAAGTAATATTAAATCTAAATATGATTACGTATTTCAAAATCTTAACCAAATGTTAATACACTTTAATATTATAACAATATAATTATACAATTTTCCTTAGACAGCTATTGTTCGTCTTGGGAATCCAAAATGAATTATAATATTACCCAATGGTTTGATAAACTACCCAAAATTGTTTAAAAGCATTTCAAATACGCAAAATCTATGTTTTACCTGGAACACAAATGACCACATTAAAATATTATTTCCTTCCTCAAGGATATTCGTTCAAATTACAGTTATATATCTTTTGTACTTTACATACCTACTGGTCCTACTGTACAGTAAAAGTTAACGAACAAATACTACCTTTGCTGATTTATTTCATATTATATTCTTTGGTACCGACAAATAAAATTAACTTTTATAATATGGGACACAAAGGTTTTTTAACAAAATGAACATAACGAAACATTTTATTTTATATATTGTTCTAGAAAATAAAAGGACGAGCTTTCGATCTTACAAAAAGGGTAAACATGATATTTCAATTAGTTTTAATTGTTCAACAAAAAAAAAAAAAAAACAGATTGTATAATAAAACGAACTGTACTATTTTGTATGTTATAAAAAAACATTATAAACTAACTATATTTTATAAATATATAATAAATAATTTATAGTTAATTGACATAATATTATTATTATGTAATAGTACTATCATCTTTGCATACCTCTATAAATCAATATATTGAGTAACAATATATAAAATCTAAATTTTAACAAAAATATATTTATTAATACCTAAATACTTAAATTATTGTTGTATAATAAAATTAATTTAATTTAATAATTATTATATATGAATATAATATAATATTATAATAATAATTATTGAATAACACGACTAAAGATAATGATTTATTAGCTGGTTGAATCAACATATTTTTTTTAAAAATATGCATAGTTACTTAAAATTGCTAAACAAACCTTTTGACTTTTAATAATTTATTAATATTTAAACATTTTTATTATATAATATTTTTTCTCGTTGACGTAACTACTTATGTATTAAAACACGATTTTAGATGTTTCAAAAACGAATATGGTCTATAATAACAGTGTATATTATGTTTAATTTTTATGGTGGGAAACTAGCAACATACAAGCAATTAACTAAAGATATAAATTTAAATACAAACTAGTCAACGGTTCTTGAAAGGTTGAAATTTACCAATTCATAAAAAGTTACCTATTTTATCAAAACTTTTTAGTCAAGTAAAACATAACAAATTTTCTTATTTTGTACAAGAAAATATTTTACATATCTATCAATAATATATATCTACTAATATACAATATATTTTTTAAATCACGATGAACAAAATAAATATTATAAAATATTTGCTTTTTGAACACGATCAATAAAATACCTGATTGATAATTAAATAATATTAGAATAGTCGTCTCTCCATCAATAAAAAGAAAATAATTCTAAGAATCTTACAATTTCAAAAGATTGAATTGTTGTAAAATGCTCACTCAACTTTTTGCTAATTCGATTTAGTGTACATGGTACATAATATATCATACCAAATTGAAAGTAATAAAAAAAATATACAAGTATAAGTTTCGTTGTAAAATAAACCTTCTTATAAAAAACGTAACAATAATACAGTAAAAATCTGTCTACAACAGCATAGGAATAAAACAGAAATCTGTCTATTACGAACATAATTTATTGTCTCTAAAAAAATTGATTTTGTTCATATTTTGTTGAATAAAACGGAAATATTTCCAATACCAACTTTATTACAGATCCTGTTTTAAACATATTTTTAAAAATTAAATTGTTTAAATTTTAATTAGAATGATTATAGGAATACGTAGTGTGTTTTGTTTTTATTCAAGTACTACACAATACACTATAATTTATTATGATACCTAATATACCTGTATAGCTTTATATAATACATTTTACTACTCCAATTAATTCTGCATTTAAACTTTAAAAACATTTATGGAAACTAATTTTTGAAATAATAATTGTTAATTTGTGTGGTTGTAAAATCAATAATTCCAAGTCGAACAATTTTTATATTAAACAAAAAAACTAGCCTTAAACGATAATCGGGTAGGTACGTATGCACGATTAAAAATAACACAACTGTTTCACACATTTGAGAACAAAAGACCTATTAATATTAAACTATTAAAAAAATAATTGTGATAAAAAAATGCTACAAACTCAGTTTAAACCACTTTTTTAATGAAAAAAAACATAGTTCATCCAATAGATGAGAAAATTTTAATTACAGTTTAGCTGTTACTTGTTTAATGTTTTACAAATTAAAAATTATAAAATGTATCTACATTATATTTCAAACACGTTTACTACTTAGTTTTTATTATGTATGTATTTATATTAAACCACTATATTGTGCTAAATTTACATAACCTGCTATTATTCAGTTTGATCACGTATTTAATAAAAAAAAGGACATTAATTGCTCGTTAAGTATAAAAGTTAGCAATGTACTTAATTTGTCAGTATACTGAATAGCAGTTTCACAAGATAATGCATAATTGTTAAATTTGTTAATATATTTACAGCTTGTAATTATTTTTCGATATCTTTACTGAAGCTATTATTGTAATGCAATCTTAAAATACCTAACAGTACTCACGTTTTTTTTCTACTAGATAATTAACAAATAATAAAATGACATCAATGCACTATTACATACTTCTATATAATTTGTAAGTCGTATACCATATATTTATTATTCAATCAATTCGTACTTAAAACAATTAAGTAAATTACAATATTATACAGATGAACAATTTTCAAACAAATAATGTGATGAATTAGTGGTTACAAGAAATGTTTTCAGATTTAAAGGCATTTAATTGTCAATATCAATTAACAACATTTAACTGGAGTAGACATTCACTTTCAGTGATTTAATTGCCGTATAAGATTACAAATTATACATACAATGTAATGTATTGACACAAGGTACCTCAGGGAATTGATGGAACGATTTTTCCGCGCACTCCACAACTATAATATTATGTAGAAAGCCGTTAAGGTAATTGGAAATGCAAACAAATCGTCTATCTATTTAATGCTCATGAATCATGAGTATATTATCCCTATATTATACAGTATAGGAGGCACTCAGATTTAATTTTTTCAGGGAATGTGGAATGACATTAGCAGCGTGTATAGAAGGGATGGCCAAACAGTCGATCATGGACAATTTCAAAGTCGATCATGTTAGAATTTATTTTCAGGGCCACGCGAGCCCTAGATATAAGTTGCTTAATAATTATAGTTCTTCAATAATAAAAAAAATTGTCTATGGAAGTCGATCCTCAAAGGTGAAGTATATTTTTAGTAGATCGTGATTAAAAAAGTTTGAACACCCCTGGTGTATAGTATGTATCAATCTTTTAAATAAATACGCCAGTAGTAACCACAGGTATTGTATAATATTATAAATAATAATTTGCGACAATAATAAGTGTTAACCATATTATAGTCACCGCGTAGATCATTTAAACTTTAAAGCAAAGTGATGTAAACTCCGAGCCAATTATTATATTCTATCTCTATTTAATACGTATATTTTATATATATATTTTAAGCATTGTATAAGTATGTCTGTTTTTATTGTCTCTAGTGATATATTTATATAAGTGCAAGTGAGTAGGCTTAAGAACAATGAGACCATTACTCTAGTTAGATAGCTTTATAGAATGAGCGTAATATACAAGGTGATTCGCCAAGCATGCTCGCCCCCATTTTTTCCTTTGACGATTAATTTATTCAAATCCTTATTTTAAAAATGTGACACTTATTGGTATTATCTTTAAACAAATTGTTTGTGCTAAGGAGTTTTGTGTGGTAATACCAACTTATTTTTTTAAATGGAATTTTTTTTCTGTACCTATATTATATTTTAAAATGTCGATGTAACCAAACCTTAATTTTTATAAGTAATTTTTGAGTTATTCATATTTAAATACGAAGAGAAATAGGTCCTTGATAATAGATTTTAAAAAATATGCGTAAACTACGATAATTTGAAAATTAAATAATTTATTAACACTTTATATTTTGTAAAATTTGTTTTAATTTAATTAATAAATTAAATTTTACACCAGTTTTATAGTTAAGTGAAAACAATTTTACGGATCATCCGACTATTATCCTTAGAATGTGTACTATTTAAATTGCCCTAAATATCCTGGAACTTCTAGTTTTATAGTAAATCATCTCTTAAATATTTTACCATAAAAATGGTTGGTTTCAATTAAAAAAAAAAAAAAATAACAAGTTTGTATCATCGGAAGACATTCCTTAAATAAAATAACAATAGAAGTGTTTGAAATATGCAGGCCTTTAGGTATGTTTAAAAATTAAAAACAAAAAAAATCAAAATTCAAATAAATTAATTATTAAAAGAAAAAAACGGTGGTGAGTACCTATATTCGGTGAATCACTCTGTAATCTGTATATTATATACGAACAGTATAAAATCTCACCAAGCACGCCACCGTTGAAATATAAAATATTATACAATATATTATGTTATACGCTGTGAGAGAGAGAGAGACACGTAGAGGTGATGAGAAAGAGAACGCCACCATCATATCTGTTTTCCGGGGGAGGGGGCAAAATCATATTTCATACATTATTTTGTCGGACAAAAGCCCTTGTGCAAAATGAATCACCGGCATTCGCAATAGCTGTTGTCCCACTCTAGCAGTCAATATAAAATAGGCTTTGCGGACACATATGCGTAGAGGGTTGTTTTTTTTTTTTAATGTATCGCGCTTTATTTTTGTCCAGGCTGTGGACATCATATTATTACTATAACTTCATACACATATTGACATATCACAAAGGTATAATAGTATGTGATTTTATTTTATTTAGCGAAATTGTATGCAATTTGCATAGTATACTGAATTTTATATCGAATATAAAATTATGATCCATCAATTCATAGCAACATGTTTGAAGCTTACAGTGATGTAACATAATATTATTTTGAATAGTTTGTTAATTTTGAGCTAAATTATATACATAATTAATATAGTATTTTATGTAATCGATTTTTAAGATCACAATATACAATATTTGTTGATATTTTGACCATACTATTACTTTTCATAATTTTGTTGTTTATTAAATCTCGTAATATTCACATAAAACCAAACACCTCCGAGTACAATAAATAATATAATATACAATAACTTCTGTCTAACTCAAAAAATTAAGATACCTACTTTATTTATCAGTTCACATTAATTAAAATTGTATGCTATTTTAACATCATAGCAGATTATATAACAAATATTTCTTAAGCATTTGAACTATTTGGGAATTTTTAATAATATTGTGTCATTTTAATTTATAAAACTTTATCCAAGATTTTAAAAATATTTTAAATAGCTATTATTTTAATCATTTTTTGAGTAAAATTCATTAAACTTCAGGCGTCAAACATCAATTTAAGTAATAATAAATTAATTAAAAGAAAAAAAATATTAAATAAATTACCCTATACCATTACATAATGTACAAAAAATATTTACAATAATATATTATACAAAATCATATTTTTAATATAAAACACCGATTATTCTAATAATTTTTTTTACGTTATACAAAAAAGTCTTGAAAGAAATAACATTTTTCAAAGAAAAATTAAAATTTTTTTTTAAATGGCTTTTGAAATAATGAGTATCTTACGTTATTATAATCATCCGATATGAATATATTAATAATTAATATGTATATTATATTTTAAATGGTCCTTCTTATTTCGATGTCGATCAGTTGAAGCTGTTAATCTCTTCACGTACATGTGGATCACTTCGACGCTGTCATCAACCCTAATTGATATCACTCCGGTGAAACGACGTTGACACACTAATGTATTACCTAACCCAAATACTGAAATATGTATATTATACAGATGTTATTATAATATATGAGTAATAATTAATTGTTTTCGACTGACCCATACTGAAATATTGACATGTCGTATATTGTACGGAATATTATTATAATAATAGTTATGTGAATGTACTATCCATATAAATTACGATGTCATGGTCGTCCTATAAAACAAAACCACCCTGTAAGCATTACTCATTCAAAAAATTGTCATACATTATGCCTTATAAGCCACAAGTAAAAGAAATCAAGTAAATTCAATATTAATTAAAGGAAAATTATCCCATTTCAAGTACATTAAACCATCATATAAACGAGTATAATACCGTAATATTCGTATTTTTTTAATTTTGATTTGTTACGTTTACATAATATTATATTTGATATTGCATTTGTTTTTTGTTTCTGTATATTTGACAAGACAATAAAAGAACTGTTTCCACTTATTTGTTATAACTCCGAGATAAATATAATAAATAATAATATAATATAAGTATCTAAATCATTATTTATTAGATATTACTAACGAGCAATATGCAATTTTTATATTATAAACTACACTAATACAGTTTTCAAACTATGTATTTTGCTTATGAAAACACACCATAAACAAAAATAAAAACTTTAATTTCCTGTGTCAACAACCAGATTATTTTAGTTTTGAACAGTTGTAAATCCTTAACTAATTAATAAGTATAATATATTTGAAGTATTTGTAATAAATCAATACATATTTATAAATTATTAACTTGGTTATTATACAAAAGTAACGTAGTATGCGCTCCTATAATAATGTAATAATTATCTCCGTCTTTACTCTTTATACTTATTGATTAACAAGACTATCCGTATCGTAATTAGATATTCCTGATAAACATAATATAATAATGTAAAATTAATGACTAAAATAGGTACAACTTTGATATTGATACAATTATCATATATTATTATTATTATTATTATCTGTTTTAGAACGCTTCGTAATATTTATACGTATTAAATAATCAATGTTACATTTTAATTTCTTATTAGTTATTAGATAATTTTTTGGTCAGTTACAAAATCCAAAATTAATTGATTTTAATACAAATTCATTCTCTTTTACGCCCACCACGATTTAAATACCTTGCAATTTATTTAAAATAAGTTTTTTTCAACTTTGAGGATTGAATTTCAACAAAATGTATTATTTTTTAAAAAAATAATGACCATTTTTTTTTTTTTTTTTGGCAATTTGATCTTACCTAAACATTAAACGTGTAAAAAAAAAGTCCCAATTAAAAAGTCTGAAAATGCTACTCAAAGCTTATTATATGTTTAAACAACAATGAAATATAGTTATATTCATATTATTTCACAAATTACGACAACATTAGGACTAACTCATTTTAAAATAATGATTCTTAATTTCGATACTCAATCATTTCTTAAAATTCTAACTAACAACATTTCTTTTATGATAAAACATAAATTTATATGTACAATTTTTACAATTTCTCTATAATATTTTAAAATATTTTATAACAATTTACCATAGTCTACAATAATTTTATGAATAAAGTGAACTTACAATACCAGTTGGTCTGTTAGAAAAATTATTGTGTTAGTTGTATAAAATAATGATGCACAACAAAAAAACAACTGGTATAATTCTAAACACCTATCTATTATTAATCATAATATTTAAAATAAACCTAATACCTATATATATCTATAGGTATCTAACCTAACTAAATACAAATTTTAGGCATTGATTTCTATATAATATTCTTACGTACACAAAGCTTGACAAATTTTGTCAAAGTGAAAATAATTTTTAAAACTTTTTTCCAATGTCTGGAAATAGTAAGATAAATTTTAAGGAACATATTCTCTGCTCAAAATAATTTAGACAATGTGAATTGATCAAATAGTTAATATTTTATTTATTTTAATAATATTTATGCCACTCAGAAATTTTACAAGATATGCATGAAAATTACAAACCTAATATGAAGTAATAAATATACCTAATAGATAGATTTATAAATATGTATTAAATAAATGAAAAAATTGAAATAGAGAACATCAAAACCAAATATAAGTTGAATATAAAATATATTATCTCAATGGTTTTTATCCATGAACAGTGGTATGGGTTGTTTTGCGCGCTGTATAGTATAATGTTACAGTTATATTGTGGAAATTATCCAATTTTGAAACTTTTAAAATTTCAATTTACAAGTTTTAGATTAGCAAACAAATACTTATTCATGGAGCACAGACTACCAGTGCTATAAAAATTCCAAAAAGTTGAAATGTCTCGGCTTGCTAAACTTTCAAGGGTAATATAGGGATAGTTGACTTACAAATTCTGATTTTATGCTTATAAATGACTGGTTAAAACTTCGTTGGTTCAGATGTTGAGATAATAAAGAGCATCGGGGTTACGAAAAGTTAGACATGGTCGTTTTGTGGATAATCAGAATAGGTTGTACTAACAAATTCTGGTTAAATTATTTAAACAGATTATTCAAATTCTCGTTTTCTGTTATAACTTCTAAGGATCAATATTAATTTAAAATGTAAATAAAGATAAATATTCTTAGTTCTGGTCGGATGACATTTGAATTTGCATAATAATTATTATTGTTGTCACTTTAACACTTTATTATTTTTTTATAACTGTTTTATAAAAGTTATTCCATACAGGGATACATGTTAAGATTATAGAATACAAATATCTTGATAATATTTTTAAATACATAGTAGATAATTAAGTAACTGCTCTACCTACAGTACGGTAGTTGCAGAGTGTAACACATTACCGAGTAGTTCACCTTATGGGTATTGTGATTTATTTGAACTCAGTAGGAAATTATTGCATCTGAAAAACGATTATGACTAGAGACTCTGTCAGTGTATTATCATTTAAATAAATGTATGCTAATTATTATAATAATTTATTTTACTATTTGTAGTACAGTATAGAAAATAAAATAAATAAGCAACAGATCACAAATATTCTCGATTTTGAGAGAATTACATTGTGTATTAAAATATGTATAATAATATCATATATATACCTATTTAAAATAGGTACCTATTCATAATAACTATGTTTTGGATTAGGTACAACAAAATAACTGACATTGTAATTCTTTGTTTAAATATCGAATTTCAAATTAACATCAAATGTTTATAAAAAAAATAAAATAAAGTTCTTATATTTTTTAACTTTTTGGTTTTAATATAAAATATTAATGAGAAATCTTCAATATTTTTATATAATCAACATTTGTAGAAAATAGACTAAAAAAGTTGAAAATGTGGAATGGTTATAGACAACTCAAATAAGTCAAAATAATATCACAACATTCATAGAACTTAAAGAAAATTTTAATTTAAACATTTCTTGAAAATTTTAAATATAATTATTCATTTCTAAGTTTACGAAAAAAAAAATTTGCGTGAAATTCCCGTTGTTATTTAATTTTTTTATCTCTATTATTTTGAAAAATATTAACAATTCTCTATTTTGACTTCTCAAAAGTATCAATTATTTCCAATCTTTTATCAGAAACCACCTCGAAGTTAGAGTCAAGACATTTCTATTGCTTTCGTTCTACAGACAAAAAAAACCTATATCATCGCATTATCAAGACAATCGTCGCTTAGCTTAAAATCTAAAATGTAATGATTTATAAGTCAAGTAAAGATACGATTCAATATAGATTTTATTTAATTTTATTTTTATTTTTTATTTGTGGGATTAAATCCATTTAAAATTATATATCGCGTTGCAGTATAACAAACATATAGTGGACATTAGTTTAGTGATTTACATATTATTTATAATATAGATATAGTATAGGAAAAGTTTATAAAGTATTAAACATAATTATAATTTAACAACAAACATAAAAATGTGTATATGATTAAAATACAATATTATAACTTATAATAATACAACATATAGTATATGAGAGAGTATGAAAAGAGAAAATAATTTATACAAATACATTTTAAATAATTATACATTAAATGCTAACTTGGTATCACTTATATTGCAAAAAAGCAAATTTAATTTTACTGAATTTTCAGTGGACATCAATGATTTTACCGGAGAGGAAAAGGAATAGTAAGTAATATGTATATTTTTAAAGTAATAAATAATAAAATGAATTAATAATATTAAGTTTTTCTAGTATTTTTAGCATTCAATTTTGTTATTTAAAGGATTTATCGTTTGATTTTTGTATTTATTGTCTTTTTGTGGAATCTCAGTTATGAGCTATGGATAACATCTAAATAGATTTTAATAGATTTTAAAAAATAATCATTTTCATAACATCTAAAAAAAATTTAAATTATTTAATCTGTGTTGTTATAACCATATAATAAATTAGCTATTTAGCATCACCACGACACATTGTTCGAACATACAATTTTAATCTCATACTTCTCTATATTATTCAATTATAGTGTATAAACAGTAATTTAATTTTTTTATTATCAATCATGCCTATGAATAATTGTAATATGTATAACAGTAGACAGGTTATAATAATTGTAAATTAATTCATTAAAAATGCATTGTTAATATTAAACAATTGGTTTTTATTTTATTTTTTAGAATATGTTCGGATTCGATTTCCAATTGAAATCACACCTAACGCGAAATTGTATAGGATATTTTCATATATTCATATATATTATCCAAAAGATATACGAAATTCGTAATTGAATGTCGCTATATAAACGAGCTTTGCTAGTTATATTTTTAGATTAAAAACTTCGAGTGGCTAGCTATATTGTTTGAAATTACTGTTAATGGTGACTATCATAATTGAACAACATTTAATATGTGCCTATTTAGTATTTATCCTGCAACCAAAATAATAATGAAACAAAAAAAGTCATGTTGAATGTCAATATTTTATTTTGGCAACTAATGTATCATTGATTAAAATAATAGAATTTCATACTTGACAAAAATGTACATATATATATATATATTATTATTCATCGAATATGATAAAATTATGATGAAAACTACACTCTATAATAAAAATGCATTTCCTTTGAAACGTTATTCCAATGTGTTTTTATGGGATACTTATTGTTCCAAATATAAAATATGGACTCATGATGCATCAGCGCGTTGCAATACGTACACAGAATATGAAGGCATTCTTATTGTATATTATACCCTCGAGGGTGGTTTCCTCGTTTTTTTTTATTAAGTATTTTTTATGTCCTGGAATACACAGATACGATGCGCGCGTCATAGTTATCTTATGAAGACTCGATTATTCTGTATAATATTATATATAAATAAATATAGTTTTTATATACGCTTTACACAAAACCATATATATATATATATATATATATACATACATAGTACATACATACATACATATATACCTATCCTAAGTATCGTACAAGCAATAACCGTTAAATGATGTTTGATTAAATTTTAACGTTAGGGGAGAGTTGTTATTATTTGATTTTAATAATAAATATAATTTTATACCTACCTACATGGGATGAAAAAAAAACGAATAAAAACTAAAGGTTTACAGATAATATTTGCAAAACATTAGTTACTAATGTTTTTTTACCTATATATTTTAATACTTTTTATAAGAACCATCTCATTCTCATAATATGAATGTATATATCACATTAACGTTCTGTAAATCTGATTAAAATTCAAATATATATTCAATAAGTCATTTAACCGACATGCTTCTGTAATACTGTCATACTGTTTAATCCTATAATCCAAATATGTATTTATACTGTAGATCTATCTCTCCAACTTCTTAGAAAATTTCAAAGATCTTACCTATTATTTTTGTTTTCTCTCTTTCTATATCAACAATAAAATTCTTAAATTTAATCATCTATATTCTTTCCACAGACTGAAATAACATCCTTGCAATTATTTTTCTTTGACGTTAAGCATAAAAATGTGTTCATCTTTATTTAATTATGTAATAGCTAAAAACAAAACTACAAACCATCTTATAACCTTACCCCCATTTCCAAATGTTAGTTATGTGGTGGAGATTTTTCTGAAAAAATTGATGTAGGTATCAAAATCAAAATTTTAACTAATAGTGTTTAAAGATAATAGTTCCGTAAAATTGGTTTGAAAGAGAATAATGACTATAATGTTTTGATAATTGTAATAATTTATACTAATCAATCAGTATTTATAATTTTTTTAAATAGTCTAAATATGATAAACATTAGAACCAATATTACATTTATTTTATGTTTTTGCAAAACTATTTTTAAGCACCATTAGGTATCTTTATTATAAAAGTTTAAAAGCTGAAAATCTACTCATTTGAATTTTCAATTAAATACATCAACATTATTTTTAAAAAACTATCAAATAATTTATAGTAAAACGAGAGTTTTCTTTCAAATAACAAAAGTTTGTATCACCACTAATATTCCTTAAGTAGGTAGTACAAAAATTCTCTAAAAAATTTAAATATTGTTTTAAATTATATTTTAAAGTTCCGAAAATTAAAATTTGAATAAAGTTCATTATATTTTATTAAATGAAAAAAAATGGGTTGAGCATATTTGGTAAATCACCCTATGAATTAAAATCAATAACACAATGAATAATAAAAAATACATATATAATGTTTTTTTTTTCTTTTGACTTGAGCTTCTAATATTCGAGTATACAATCATTGCATGACTTGGTGATTTTAACGGTATAATAATTATTACAAATCAATAATATACAAACATAAATAATTATAATATGGTTGTTAATCATTACTCAATACTCATTACTTATATTTTACAAAGCGGATATAGATATCAATACATGCAACTAAATTGTACCGTTTGAAAAGGCATAATATTTTTCGACATAAATATCTACAAGATACTTGATTCGAGTTTACTTTATTGAATGAATACTTCATTCGTTTTTATCTGATAAAAACTTTAACATCTGAAACAAAATATATTATATAGAATTTGCAGCTGGTAGTTAATATGAATACCATATTGATATGTTGCAAGTTTAATCACATCAAATAAATATTTGTTTTCTGTTTCAATCCAAATGTTACACAATTATAATACATCAATACAAACTTCGTATTTTATCTGTAAATGTATATTTTAATTAAATGTGATGGATTCTTTATCAATTATTATAAACGAATATAATTTTGCTCATGAACCAGTGTACGATGAATTAAAGTGCAATACTTGAAATAATATACGTATTTTTGTAATTATTAAATTTTTACACATCATATGATTACCTAATTTTTTGACTAATTATAAAAAAGACAATCATTTTGAATTTATTACTGTTTCTTTGTGCCTAATTCTGTTATTTATATAATGTATAAAGGTATTACAATATTTCGACTATAATAGTATTATTTTAATAAACCTTTAATCAAATTATAATCATCACTTATTACAAAATTACAATTTTACAATATTACACATTTTTTTGTTTTATTTTACAAACGTATAAAATATTATACTCTACAACTTCCAAATCAAAATGTTGCTCTCCTTCACGATACAATTCGTTTTGTTGAACTTTATTAATAAATATATCTCGGTATCGGTGTTCCACAGACATTTTTCTTGTCAAATATATATACTCATTTTCATTTTAGACAATTTTCACTAAAGCAGATAACTATATACAATCTCGTTTATGATTTTATACCTAAAACGGGTGTAATATTAGAATTTCAAGTTTAATCGAATTGTTTTCTGCGTGCATTTATGTATCATATTATGTATATAATATATATATATATACATACATATAAGTACTATCTACTAAAGGGTGGATGCATGATATTGCGAATTTTGTTACACATTGTTTGCGATTTTTAATAAATACAAATAAGATGTAAAATATGTAATAGGTACATAATGGAATATTATAATATTATATTGTATATATAATACAGGCGGTATATTGTCTACGCCATATAATAAAATAATACGAAATACGCGTGCATCAGCATTGTACTATTATAAAGCATTGTGTTTTTATACAATGTTAACACAAATTTGAGCCAAACCAAATAATACAAAAATTAAAAACCATAACCATAGAAATGTATATTCTGCAGAGTGTAAAGTGGTTGTGTATACTTTATAGTTTTGTTTGTATATTCCATATTAGTATAAAACTACTCGCCCGTTTGTAGCACATGTGCATTTACAAGGTGATAATTCTTTTAACAATGAATATTATTTCATATAAATATAAATTACATATTTAACGATTAATTTATTTTATTTTTTATTTTTTTAGTAATCATAATGTGTAATTAATATAAAAGTAAGTTAACAAAGGGTATTATATTGCAAAGTTTATGGTGTACACTAGTCGCTACGCTTGTTCAAACTTTAAATGCTCATGTTAAAAAAAAAATACCATTATAAAATTAATAAAAAAAACTCTTTTATCATTTTCCAAATTATTCTGATATCTAGTTTTTTTTTCTTTTATTAGGTTTAATACAAAAAAATACATTATATTAATCATAGGCTATTTATATCTGTGGATATGTAGACAAATTTACATTAGTTTTAGCAGATTAACGTGTTGATTATAAATATTTTTACATAATTACTCTAAGGTAAATTCATAATTTTTAAGTTACTCAAAACTACAGGAGTAACGATAAGTTTACAATATTATAATACTATTCACAGTTATTAAATAATAATATAATATACCACATATGTGGTATGAAGATTTGAATATTGTGAGAGGGGCTTAGCGCAGAAGATCGTGAGGAAAACTTCAAGTTTTTTAAATTAAAAAATATATAGGTATTTCTTTTTAAGAATTAAAAGTCAGTAGTAGCTTCTACGTCAAGCTCAAAGGTTACAAAAACGAAAATACCTGCATACAATGTAAAACGCTGTTATTGCGTATATTCAATCAAGTGTTTAACAACAAATAAAAAATAAAACAGTTCATGAAAAAATGGTGAATGTTCCACTTTTAATCTAATCACTTGCTAGTGTATAATATGTGTATATTATACATAGTATGTACATTGTACATAGTACCATTGTGCAATGTACAGTATAAAAACTTCGAAACAGTAACAAAATCTATTTTATGGAAACGATACCTGGAAACAGGTGTCCCGAAACACAGTTTCGATTATTGATAAAAAAAATAATAATACGGAAAAATAATAAAAAGATGATAACACGTCAGGAATGAAAAACCGGCGTGCACAAATGGTATACACGCATAATGTGCGCCACCGTATTTGAGATTGTTCATCGTTCTGGCTGTTGTTATTGCTTTATTAATTTTTATAATTTGTTGGAAAGGCTTTATAATCCAGCAAAAACGAATAGTATACACGCAACCCGAGATCAAATGCGTGCATATAACGGTTCGTACCTAAAAATTAGTGTATATTTTTAACAATTTGTCATTAGATTAAACTTAGAACAATTTTAGACTATTTAAAATGGTATTTTTGTTGTTTGAATTTAAAAAGACTATTCAAATTAAAAAATTAACACTACATACCAGTTATCTATAATTGAGTGAAACGAGCTAAGATTTTTAATACATAATGATGTAATAAATATTATTATTCGTTATGTTGATAAAGTCTCCAAGTGTTAAGTCAATCGAAAATCCATACATTATATATTTTAATATGTTTAATGTTTGATTTAGTATGTTTATGGATGCTACTGCTGACGACGATGATTATGATATTATCATGTATATGTTGCAACCATCTCTGCAGCAATCTTACGGTGTTACGTTATTATATATTAAACTTCTATATTATTATTATGATGCTATTGCCTATTACATATATATTTACCACAAAATTAAATTTTTTCATCACGTACTTTTTTATACATTCAGAAGTGACATGGTCGACTATTCTGTCTATCTTTTATATTATCTTGTAAATTAGGTATTTTTATTTCTATGAAATATATATATTTATACATTTTATATAAAACGAATATATTAAATTAATTCTGTATGCCACATACATACGTATATGAAAATGGGTAGAATTTCCCAATGAGGATCAAATATCTGTTTTACATATTTTTTGTTGTTTTAATTTTTCATATTGCGTATAAATAAATTGGATGATGCGTACCAGTCGTAGGTAAATAATTGAATGGAATGTACAAACAGTGGTTTGCTTATATGATGTAAGCTATATCGCATTAAATGACAGGCTTAATTCAATTATGACATAATTTTATTAAAATAAATTATAAATTGAGCACATAGCTGTATATATACAATTAACGTTATTTTCTAATTTTTTACAGAAGAAATGGAACAGAAATTTTTTTGTTTACTTAAGGATACAAAGTAATTCACCAAGTATTATACTCACCCCCATTTTTCACTTAATAATGAATCAATTTTTATTTTTATAATTTTTAAGCACACTTCAAGATTTTATTTTCCAAATCTTGAGATATTTTTGTATTACTTAAAAAGTATCTGGTGGTAGTATAAACCTCTGTTTATCAAACAAAAACTCCAATTTTTTATTGTAAATTATTTAGTGGGTATTTTTTTTTTTTATATATATATATATAATATAATGTTGTTGTACTTAATTTTAAATTCTAAATTTATACTAAGAATAATAGTTCTTAAAAATAGTTTTATAAAAACACAAATAGGTGTAATATTGGTTGTAGTATTTATTATTCTAGCACCAGGTTTACTTATTAACAATTTTAAATCACCATAATATATTATCTTCAAAGCCAATTATTTTGAATCTGTTATAATTAATATTCAAACCAAAACAACTCAAAAACTACTCTTCCGAATTTTAATTTTAACACGTCAAAATGTTTTGAAATGAAAAGCAAACTATTTTGTTGTTTTACCTCCAATCTTCATAAGACACTCCTTGAGAAGTGAAAAAAAAATCTCAAGACTTGAAAATATGTTCTTTGGGTATAATTAAACATTTTAAAAGTTTTAAATAACTATATTTATAAAGAAAAAATGGAGTATGCATGATTGGTAGATTTTTTTTTATAATCTGTACTTAAACTTGAGAAAAAAATATACCCTATATATTATAATGTATATATTGAAATATAATGTATCTATTATTTTAATGTACTCGTATTATTGGAACATACGTACATAATAACATTTAGTGTCCCATTTTATAAATATCTCGCATTAGTTGTATCCATCATAATATTATAGTACTATGTATAATATTATAATAATAATAATTGCGTTTATTACATAATTTACGTTAATTTTACATTCCATTTTCCAGCTGCTCTAAGCGTGAAACTATGATTATACCTATACATTTATTCACTTCCAATCGGTATTGATTACAAAAAAATAGTACACTATGTTACATACTTTGTACTCCACAAAATTATTATATAATAGCTACACTATATGACATGTAAATAAAGTATATCGAGCTTATATCTGTACAAAATGGTGTAATATTTAAGTATTTTGTATGCAAATGTCTTATTTATATCGAAATTTCGTATTCTTTCATTCATACTTTTTCTTCTTCTATTTCAGCAAAATCAACCAACATCTGCATGATCTACTATGTTAATTACACTAATATACGACAATGTGTCTTTACTTATCCATAGCATTTCAGTAATATAAAAAATATAAATTATCCAAACAAATTAAATTATACACCCATATATTTCATTGACGAACTTCTTTTAATACATTATTTAAACATGCATTGTGATATAGTGTGACTGTTATTCGAACTTAATAGTTTATACCATGCATCAGATAACTAAAATTCTATATATAAATACAATATTAAATATTGAATAGTATAATTATGGTATATATCAATAGTTCTCAACCGGGGTGACATGTCAACTAAAGGTGACAAGAAAAATCTACGAGAAAGGAAAATAAATTATAAAAAATAAATTTTTACGAAAAAAATCATATATTAATATCAACGTTTTGAAAGTTTTTCTGTGTACTCTATTTTTTGTTTTTAATAATAGAATAATTTTTAAATATGAATCTAAGATTGTTTATTATATTGATGTTAGGGTGAACGCAGTATTTGATTCTAGTGGTCAAAGGTGACAAGAAAAAAAGGTTGAGAATTACTGGTATATATAGACGACTGACGAGTAGGTATAATACAAAAATATGAATGTATATGGTGAAAAAAACGATCTAAAATAAGGTATATATGAATTTTAGCTTATAAAAATTTCATATAATTTCTGTTCAATACTGTTTTTGATTAAAAATAATAAAAAAAAAAATGCAATATGCATTATACGTAGTTCAATATTATTAATTTCATGCTATGATATTGGTTTTGAGTAATTAATTTATAATTTATTACCCGTTAACCTTGTAACTAATGTCAAATAGATCATAAAATTACCACTTACATTGATTATAATTTATAGCTTTGAATTAGTCTCATAAGAAATATCTGTGTAAACTTTATCCTCGTAATGCATTTAAATAATTATAAAGTATGGTGACACGGCGTCCTATATAGGCAACATAGCTACACAAATTCTTATCCTTAGACAAGATGTATTAAATTGATATGATTAGTTCAAATAAATTAAATCATGATATAATATTATGCTGTAAGTAATAATATCTTTTCAATTGTGTACACTAACTTAGAATGGCGTACGCAAGATTTTTCAATGGATAAACATAATAAATGCAAATTAGTATATGCAATATAAATTTGTATATTATTTTATAAAAGTTACTATATAATACCTATAAATGGTAGATAGTATTTTACGTTTATAAATTATAGCAGATAAGTATGTGATTGGTTCGTGGAAGTAATGCGTAAGCGGTCCTCACGTCGTCGTCAATTCCAACCAAAAAAAAAGGTATGTGATTGGTTAAATTTCATGTATTTAATTTTTTTATAATAATACAATTTTATTATTTAGACCAATTATCTAATACATCTTCTAAGTGACTTTGGAAAATAATAGAAAAAAATTAATCCTTATTTATATTATTAATTATAATAAAGATACAGGATAATTTTTTTTTAACAAACACCAGTTTTAAAATATTAAACGTTTAAAAAAAAATTAAAGATTTTTCTATTTTTATCGTTAATTTTTTTTTTTTTTTTCATGACAAGATACATTTTTAATTTAATAGTGTTTATATGTGTGAAGTCAAGGAAAAATATCTTGTTAAATTTTTTGTTGATAACAATGAAATTTTAAATAACGTAGGTAGTTACACTATCATCATCACATATTTTGATAATGTGACAATATTAGGCAATATTATGTTCAACTAATCTTAAGTTATACACGTAGTTTAGTGATAAATTGAATAAAGTATACTCAATTTTATATCATATTATGTTTTTACTTTTCAAGTTTTTAATGCTAAGTTTCATATGTTAACGTAGTCAATTAAGGAGCTAACGTTCACTTAACTCCATGAGTACTAACACATAAACTATAATATTATGCATACCCACATATTTATTATTTTATTTTAACTGAATAGTAACAAAAATAACTATTTATATTGAAAAAATAGACGTTATATTTATAATATATTATTATATTTCATACCTTTATAGTACGCGTGCCTGTATATTATGCAATATACACTGTTACCATGTAACACAATATAACGAGACAATCCAACAAAATATTCCTGGAATTCTGATCCCTTTTTCAGGCAAAAACTATTCTAAAATTAAATCCTCTTGTGATCAACACCGTACAAACGTATATTAATATACAAACAAATTTGAAATTATTAAAACATAAATTTTAAAATAAATTATTTATCAACTTTTTCAGTAGAATCTCGCAGTGTAGCATCACCAGAAAGGTGTATCTCATAGCTGCATTTCTATAAATATTCACAATTTCAAACAAGGATACATCGATGTTTCGGAAAATAATTATGTACTTACTATGAATTCGAACGATGCCGGCACGGTGCATCTAAAAAAGGGGCCATCAAAGTGATGTACGATAAGCCGAATCGATTTCACATTTTTGTCACTCAATAAGCCAAATAAACTTGCCGATACATGATGGTCTGATACATTATAATCTTTGAATTGAATATAATAATGATAAAATCGGTTTTCACTGTTTTCAGTAACCTTTATGGCTTTATGATATAAGTATAATAACACCCAACCGAAATAAAAATCATTAAATCGGTCATACAATGTGTCCCGGGGGAAGTAACCGGCCGATGTCATATAATAGTATACCTTAAGTTTTAAAAAGAAAAAAACCCATTTTAAAGGAGAAGATTTAACTCTTTTATTTTTCTTTAGTTATGGGTAATTTAACTTTTTTTTAAATAAAACCGAACCTACCACATATTTTGTGACAAATCTTCAAAACATTTAAATTTTTATCGTATTTTTTTATTTATTTTACTTAATTTTAAAGTTATTTTATTGTTCTACAATTAACATGCATAATAAAACCAAAAAAGTACAAATTATTTTTACTAAATTGAAAAAGTAAAAAAAAAAATTATCAAATATTAACATTTTATTAACATTAATTGTATTATTCTACTGAATAATAGGTACGTTAAAAGTTTTATTTTTACCTCTCCTTTAATTTTTAAGTAATACAATAAATTATACTACGCATAATTAGCTTATTCTAATAGGTAATCGTTTATTACTTTATGTAAGGAGTTAAATGGAACAATTTTTATATTGTGGTTAGTTTAGATGTATTAATGTCATCATTATTTTATTTTGTGCAATATTTTAATTAAATTTTGGCTATCCGTGTTGAACAGTAATGTATGGTAAAACATATCATATATATATATATATATATATACCTATTATATTTCAATACAAATACATACAATGGTGTAGTTACGGGAGGGTAAGAGGTATCCACCCCCTCCCCCAAATCTTTTTTATATTGGTATTTTGTTTTGGGTGTTCCTGATTATTTTAAAGCAATTTTTTTTTTTACATTTTTGACGATTTGAGTTATATTAGATTTTAATTATATAGCACGAAAATTATCGTCGATAACAATTCTATCATAGCTAGGCCTCGATAAGAACCTAATACCGAATAAGTAACCAATTATAAAATGGACAAAAACAGCAAAAACGGCCTCCGACGTCCAACACGCAACAATACCTGCACGCCGGTCGATAATACGATAGTACGATCTGTCGACCGTCATAAGATTTTATTTGATTGTTAGAGTTTGAAAGCTTAGTATCGTTACAAAATATCAGCGTATCAACTATCATTTAAGATTTAACTATCGATAAATTTGTTATAAAGGTAAGCATATTAAACAATATTGCATTATTTTTATACAATGATGTTAATACATTAATATAATAAATACGTATAGCTTTAACTCTAAAATGTAGTGAACTCTGATCATATATACGTATTATGCATGGAACCTAACCATAAAATTTGTCCTTTTTTTAGTGTAGCAAATTCACTCTTGCTATCACATTTATTTTTATGCAATACCATTTAAAACTGACATCGGGGGCACTGCTATCATATTATTATGACGCTGGCCGATCACTCCCCCCCCCCCCCCATAGAAATACACTTATAGACACTGATGGATACAAGCAATAATTATAAATTGATAATACATTTTTACATATGCATAACGTAGAACTATTAAACATATTTATTATATAAAACTGTTGTCTTGTTTTGTTTACGTTTAAGTTTTTTAAATTCTGAACGTATCAATGAATGTATTGATTTTATCATGATGTGTAAAATACTTTGATTATCAAAAATGGAGGTACTTTTAGACATCAAATGCTATCTAGTTTGTACTTTAAAGAGTTCAAATTTTTATAGTCCAACAAATTAAAGAAAAACGGAAATTTTTACGCAAATTTAATTTTTGACAAAATCGATTTTGTTTTTTTAATGTATCTTGAAAACAAATAACCTATAATTATAGTAATCCACTCGACACCTAATACACAAAAGCGTGCAGATACCTACTTACCTATCTTTTTATTCTCTGTTTAGCATTTAATAATATGGATAAATTGAATCTCAACAATAGTTAACTTTATATTTTCCAAGCTTTGTATCATATAAATTTATCAAATCCTTTATTTATATTTACATTGACACAATACATTATAGTAACACAAATATTTCCATTTAAATCGATTAGTTTTGTATATAACATATACTGAGATCAAATTGTCTTGCCCATTCTAATTTTGGATATTGTGAAAATTATTAGATACCTATACATATTTAATAGAGTATCGGTTTAATGATCATTCAAAATGTATTGGTTAGATTATTTACAATATACATATTATAATAAATATCATCTATATATACTGTACTCAACATCATCATAAATTAAAGTTGTTGAATCAGCACACGTTCAAACTTTGAATTTTGAAGTTACTAAGAGTTAGAATCTGTTAATAATTTATTACTTGAACAACTGTACTAATATATTACTCTATTGGCAATTATAATTGACATATAATCTCGGATGATCACAGTATTATACCATATATCCCGGGAAAGATAGTTACCGATTTATACTTAAGTTTGTCACAATGATTAACATAAAAAAAAATTTAAATAAAGTAACATTTTAGATATTTCGTAAAACTTAAAGGAAAAAATTTTTAATATAATGGTAAAAAATAATATGAATAACCCAGACAAATTGAATGTATATGAAAATTTATAAAATCACCAAAATCGATTGAGAAAATGAGTGTAAAATAAATCAACATGTATAATATATTTTCCATTTATTATTAAAAACCTAATTACGAACAGTTTCTCGTTCAGTAGATTTTTTTCTATATCACTATTTACGTTTATGTCGTATGTATATGTACGCACATCGGAAAACCACAAAGCAAAATATAATAAATACGATTATAAGATTGTTGGTAAAAAGTAAAAATTTTTTATTTCAGCCCTTTGTATTTTCTCGTGCCTGCCAACAGATGTTTTTGTCGGTAAAATACAATAAATTGAACATCACTATCGTCGCGCAATGCATTTTTCTTAATACAATAGAGTGCGCGAGCTGATAAAAAGTTTATTTTTCTTCGAAACGACGCGCGTTTTAGTTTCTACAAGAATGTGTATGTATATGTATGTAGAACTTAAAATTTTCTTATAATGCACAAGGACAACGAAAATTCCTTGAAGAACGTAAGTTTATTGCATCGAACAAGCGTGGCATGTTTAATGCCGTGTGGATGCTACAGGAATATCAGGATTGCTCCTCCGCCGACCCTTGCCTCGTATCTTAAACTAGGCTTCATCAGATGATTATGATAAAATAATGATATTATGTGTTATTACGTGTTTATACAATATAGCTATTAAATTTTTGACCTTTGTATTTTTAGAGATTAGTTAAAAGAAAAATGGTTAAATATAATCCCAATGGTTAGAGAAGCACAAATAGCAAAACGATTAAAACCACTACGTATGATCTATTTTCCACAATGATGTTAAGCGCGAAACTCAAAAAAATAAATTTTTTATTTATATTCAAGGCTATTTTGTATTTTTGTGTAATTTATTGTTAACAACAAGAATATGGAGACAATCTTTACAGTGCTAACTATTAAAGTGAACATTTTCTAAATTAAAAAGCATAAACAGTTACTTAAAACGTGTGTTATGCGAATACAAAATACAATATAAAACGATTAATTGTTAACGTCTCGCAGATTTACAAAACTGTATTGGTTAACAATACAACTGTTGGAAAAAGCGCAAAAAGAATAGATTCTAATAAAGCGGCGATTGCTGGACGGCACTTCAAAAGGTCCGACCATCACTGTGATTGATGATGGGTGATTGAAAGTTCGAATTGTCACCATATATTATTTAGATAACGTTTTAAGTGTAAAAAAGATCATTCATCATCACATTATTACTATCTCAAATAAAATAAAAATAAATTATAACGTTAAAAAGCAACAGCCGCTTTCAGAATAGCTAGAGAGTATTTGTTATTGAGTATACTTGCGATAAAAATATCTTTATTCCTTGATTTAATTTTTGTAATGTGTTAGTGCAGGATTCATTTTTTCGTTAATATTCAAATTTCTTACATACCTATTGTATTTTTTTTCTATTTTTAACAAGGCAAGAAGTAAACGACCAACTGTTCGAATAACACTGTAAATATGGTATTTATAATGGCCAATTTTTAATGTATTAATTCTTTATTCGTATTATTATAGATTATAAATACATCACAAATAATAGTTTTTAAGTACATTTATTTGTTAATGTCACTAACTAGGTATACTATATTTAAGCTTTAATATTAAATATAGGGTACCTATATACAAGTATTAGGCTATTTAAAAACTATTTATTGCTCTAATATAAAAAATGTATAAAATAACCAATAGTTACGTACGTTTTGTATACATAAGTATAAAAAATGTCGTATATGTATATATGATATGATTGAAATACATAAGTTCTCGTGATTTAACTCTGTGTATTGTATAATTAGTCTATTTATCGAATTTTTTACTATGTAGATAACAGTTATTTCTAAATCGTAAAATGAAATATGAAAAAAAAATGTAGTACTTGGTATATAATATTATGTATAGGTAATAAGAATTTACTTTCTCATTTACTTTAAACTGCGATAAAATATCACATTATTTAAAACTAATATTATTATATCATACACTTTCGACCAGGAGTTTTAAATATAATTTACATTGCATCTAACCTTATAATCAGTTTATTATCCACAACTATTAATTTTAATGGTTTTGAGTGTTTTGACAGTATTAAAACTTTTTTCATTCCTTTGTAAATGAGACAAAGTAAATTAAATAATAAATTCTTATTATATTTTTGACACAAATAAGTACAGAATTAAGTACTATAATTATTAGAATAGGTACGTGTGCTTTATCGTTATTCTTTATGAATTATTGCAATAATTTCAATCTAAAACGTGACCAATCGTTCTCGACTCCTATTTCCGTTTGTTATAGATAACTATATACATATTAAATAAAGTAAATAACTATTTTAAGATAAGTGTTTTTTAGTTATCATTGGTTGACTAAATTCGTAATTAAAAAATTTAATTCTCCACACTACACTTTCATAAGTACTTCGTCTTCTCAACACTCCCTATCGATTTTGCGATTTCAAATAACAAAATACAAAACATAATAAAACACTTTCTTTGCATTCATTAACACCTTTAATTTTATTAATTATGAAAATACGAATCACCATTTAAAAACATATAATTTAATGGTAACTCAGCAACTGTATATTAAATGTATAGCATAGAAGTCAAATATTTACATACAATTATTGCACAAGCAGCAGTCATATAAACATAACCCATTATCTCACTAGATCGTTTTTCCCGCTGGAGACGTTAATTCGGATTTTTATATATTTTACTTTTCTTTGTAAAAAATATTTTCCATTGAACTTACCTTAACTCGACACGACACGTCTCTGTGCTTTTATGTATATATGTATATATACAGAGCCTTTATTACAGGCGTATATCAAAATCGTCCCGTGAGAATAATATTTTTAACAGAACGACGAAAGCCCTGTATAATGTATATATATTATATATGTATATGTATTAAAAATACAATATTCTCATATGTAATTTAACATTTAAATACAACACTATACGTTTGGCACTGGATATTTTAAAAATAATCCATGTATTTGTTAACCAGTTTGTAATATTAAGAGTAGTCGACAGAACTGAAAACATAACACATTGCTGTACATCGGTGTATAATATAAGTAGGTATGTATGCTAGTGGTTTTGGCTTGACACAATTTAATATTATATATTTTTATGTAAATAGTAAATACGAGTATACCTACATTATTAAGAAATAAGTGTAATACATAAATGCACATATTTATGTATGTTAATTTTTTTTTTTTTTCAGAACGTACCGAAGCATATTAATAAGACACTGAACCATAATATTTTCGAATGTTTACGCAACATTATAGTCTATATAGTAATATAGCATTGCTATATTAATTGTTAAATAATAAATATTAGATATGAGGATTATTGTTTGCTTAAGACTACGCGATTATGTTTTCGACAGATGCATACCAAGGATATCATATGTATAAATGTATAATATAAACATATATTAAAGTATATTACATATTGAACCCCATAGGAATTACATAACTGACAAGAATGCCTTATTTTCGCGGTAAAGTGAAAATAAAATCAATAAAATATATCTAACTGTGATACCTAGTCAAAAATATGGACATATCATACGCATATTTATAGTTATAAGTTATATTCGAACGAGAAAACGTATACAATAACCCTTAGACATATTATATATACAAATTTTTAAACATTGATGGCGAGGCGTGGATGCTGTACCGTTCGTTGCAATAAGAAACCGTGTTTTAAATCACTCCATTTAATGTACCTACATGAAGTAAAAAAAAAAAAAATAATTTAAATTTTAAATATAAACAAGTAGTAAGTTGTATTTTAAGATTATTTAAAGATTAAAATTAAGCCATAGGTTATTACATTTAAAATATAATATATGTTTTTATAAATGTATAGGTATTAATGAATATTGTATCGAGTTCACTATTTTATACACGTGCTCTAATATATTTATTATATTTAAGTGAGGTTACTGATTTGTCAATACTTTTTACCTATCATGATAAATTTAAAAAATATATCAATGTATACATAATAGGTACATGTATTTAACATTAGTTTTAATTAAACTTTATTTCACTTCATTAATTTAATGAATAATAAAATAAAATAAAATGTATTATACTGAAGTACATAGAGGGTATATAGTGGGTCGTAAGATTTTTTTTTAAGTTTTATAAACTAAGATATTTATGATATTTTATAACGTTTAAACATAAACTACCAATATGAATTATAAGATCCGGACGTGCTGTCATCAACCACAGCAAGAAACCCTTTGCAATCGCCTCATTATTAAAAATACATTCATGAAATTATATTCATTATAAACCTATAAACTTTTTAGTATAAAATAAAAAGTAATGAAAGTAATAAACGAACTTTGATCTTTAAAACTACTTATTGATCCTATAAAAGTGAAATTATGTGGGTCGCGATAGATTTACAGGGGATAATTTGGGTCGTTGTCCTTAAAAGATTGAGAATTGCTGTACTAAAATGTATACTACTACACTAATTCTGGGATGCATGAACAATCACTAAACATTCATTGAATTAATATTGAGCTAATAGTCCTTTAAACATGATTTATTGACCCGTGATTGGTCCATTAAATTTTATTGAATCACTGAATTAATCAATTGTTCATGCGACCCGGCATAAATTTACTAATACCTACTTGAACCATTCTTGCATATTATGAACGTTGATAAACTTATATTAATTACCTACTAAAATGTTCAAATTACCGTACCCCCTCTCTCTATCTTCCAAGTCCATCATCGTTGGACCGCTTATCCTTAAACATAAAGTTAAATAATTCAAAAACTACTCATATTAGGTACATAACTGCTCAATTTCGATTTTAATACGTCAACATTTTCAGAAAAATTATCCGTTAAATAATTTATAATAGAAAAGAGGACTCTTATTTGAAAAACAGAAATTTATATCTCCATAGAATACTTCTGAAAAAATATATAAACAAAAACTCATTAACTTGAAAATATGATCTCAGGCATATTTTAAAATTCCAAAAATCATATTTTGAATAACTGTATTATTGAAGAAAAATAGATGTGCATACTTATATGAGTTATGTCGTATTGCATAGCTCTTTGGCAGCTACTATAGAAAATTGTTTTTGTCCTAAAAATGCTAAACACCATTCCGGAATAATAATAACACTATACTGTAATAGCTACTGTTTAAATAACCTTCATTACATTTTCACGAACATTACGAAATGCTAGGATAAAAGGGACATCAGACATCTAGTGCCAAAATTGTTTTCAATTATCATGATAAACTTATAGTATAACAAAAATAATTTATTTTTAGCTATAAAATGCTTGACACCCACCAACTGTTACAATATTAATAATATTATTATCATCATTATATTGGCTGGTTTGGAGAATTATCTGCCGCCCACGCGAAAATAGTTGATGTAGAATGGTCTGTATAATGTACACAATATAGTACCTATAAATATATTTATTTATAATGTTATATTATAATATACAATAGTGACAAAACAATGTAACAAACGGTTACCGTCTCCATTTCAGCGTAACAAGCTTTTTTTATTACACACAATCGGATCTCATTTTTTTTTTTTTAAATTTCATAACACATTTATTTTTTGTAAACGCGTTAATCAAACGTGCTGTGGATTATATGGTGAGAGAATGTGGTGTAGGTAGTCATAAATATTTTTTGTGAAATAACTCGTTATATTATAATATATGACTTCGTATCTCTTGCAGTTCGTATTGCACGTCACGCAGTTTTATGCACATTACACAAAAATAGAAGCTGTACCTACGTCAGTGAAACCAAAACTTACATGTATGTATACATGAACTAGAACAATATATATAATCATATTATAATTTTAATTATTTTATTATAATTAATTATTTTATATAACTTACTTATAAATCGATATATTATATATTTTAGCTTTTCATTACTATTTGTACCTATAAGTTCGGTACATTGATGTAAATTACATTATGTAAGCTAGCTATATAATATATTATAAGTGCCTAAATGCATTATAGTAATCAACGAACTTAAGAGTCTTCACCGCATGAAAATGGAGGTAGTTAATATAGTTGAACGATTGCGGGGTTTAGTATCGTTCAGTTCAAATAAATAATTTCTTAGAATAAAACTATGCTTTATACTGTCATAAGAAATCTCAAGTATTTCAACGTTTGGCACTGATATAAAAAGTGAAATTTTCATCCTCATACCACAAAATACCTTTAGCTATAAAATGTTATTTATAATATCAAATACAGCTACTCACATATATTATATTAAAATATAACTAAACACCTATGTTATAAAAACACATTAAAATATTCAAATTGACATAAAATAAAAGAAACAAAACTTTGGGAAAACAAATAATTGTAAGATGGATCGTACTAACGAAACTCTTTTTGAGTAACGTAATATAATATGCAATATCTCTCTGTTACAATTTTTTCTCGTAATGACTACACTAAGTTTAATTAGTAGTACTCTGTTCAAAAGATTGAAATGCGCCATGGAAAATTCGTAGGAAATTGCAAATTCGTTAATCCTCAATGTACCTTATACCTATTTATAAATATTTACCAAATACAAAACTTCAATCACACAATTTTTTAAACTTTTTTCATATAAACTGAAATTGTTTTTCAAATTTATATTAGAGTACAATAATATAGAGAGTTAATTAGTACAAACAAATTTAGTTTTTATAAAATTCTAATCGTACAAAAAATTATAGTTACTTATATTACTATTGGTATTGTTGCAGATGTACTAACAAACTAACAACATCTTATAGTTGTCTGACAAGAAAATCATTTTAATTAATATTTTATGTAAGTGCAAACCATAATTTATAAAATTAATATTTTTATTAATGTAAACGTGAATTTAAATTTTAAATGTTTATAAATGAACAAATTATGTGATCAAAAGTTTTATACAAGATAAGTATGTTTTTGCGATATACAAATAACTAATCAGAGACTATATAGTATATATGATTCCCATTTAATGTTTACTATAAATTTCAGTTGTTTTTCTTTGTCCATCAAATATAATAGGGTGGGAAAAAATAAAAATAGAAAATACATAAAACGATTGTAAAAACTAAATACATACACCCTTACTTCTACACATTTAATGCAACGATAGGTACACCGTAAAGAGAGCGCAACAGTGAAATATCGTCATTATTTCGTCGTAAATCATGCGTAATAAAAACAAAAATTTTAAAAATCCGCTCAATAATATATTTTTACATTACTGTTCGCTGTAAGCAAAAAAAAACAAAAAGTAGTTTCTAAAGTGCAGATTCAATATCCGATTGACGGAGCTAGGTGAGCACACATATACATAGTAGTATAACTAGTAGTGCGTGATACTTTTCGTTCCCTTCCACTGACCGAAAAACCGTTTTCTAGAAAATAGGTCTCTCAATTCTTAAAAGAAAAAACAAATATAATTCGTACCGCATAGATCCCTAGAGTAGTTCACAATAAATCAAAACTAAAAGTATACATTTGTTTTTAAAACTAATATTATTTTTAAGAAATACATGCATAATACGTAAATAAGTTACCTACTTTGCTTATTTTAACCATAACTCGTGGTAACGAACTAAGTTTAATGACAACTCGTTAACCCGCAGTTATATATCATACAAGTAAAGCATAAAGTAATATTATATATTGATGAAAATTAAAATTAAAAAGTGTTATATTTAATCATAACGCAATGAAAACAAAGAAATTTCTACCTACTCGTTACTGTTCACTAATCGTACTCGAACTGTACCATATCTAAAACATTTATCACTTTCAAAAACTACAAATCCCCCCATAGGAATAATATTTGGGGAAGAGCGGTTTCAAAGCCAACTTCAAATTATGTCACTGCAAATACTCGATTAATTTATGTGCCCTTTTTTTAATTGCAGCTAAAATATCCTCGACCGTTTACCGCGGTAGGCTATTATTCCAGATAGGCAATCACCGCTAAACTGAACCACATTATGACTTACAAACAGTGGCGTAACCAAGGGAGGGGGGCTAAAGGAACCTCCCCTATTGGCTGTATTTTTTATATTGTTTTGAAATATTTAAATTTCCTTAAAAATTGTACTAATATATTTCTTGTTATTAGTTGTATACTTGTATAATAGAATATTTGAGTTGAAAAACTATTATTAAAAGTGTTTATTGATTGTTTTGTTGTTTTTGATTTTCAATAACTCAAGTTAAAAGTGTTTAGCCCTCCCCATAACAAAAAAATCCTGGCTAAGCCTCTGCTTACAAACACAAACTCTGCGACGGCGTTGCACGCGATTCCATTATACACGATACGGTCCACGATGACGGACTTTGGCTGTCCCAAACAGAGCGTCTCGTACGGTTGTACCGCAAAACACGGTCAGAGATGTAATATTATTATTATCTACCACTACCAATAATAATGATATACCTATAACGTGTCGGTAAATACTATAATAATGTAAATATGGGTGCGAGGTGCATCGTTATAATATTATACCAACTTTAATAGGTATGTTATTAATAGGTACCTGTGATGTTGTGGCGTACAGACAGCTATTATAGTATAATAATACTATAATAGTGACGGAAAAATCGTATATTATAATGTAATACGATTTGATTTTATTATACGGCTCGTGTTTATTGGTTTTTAACGCGGGTCGTTAAGGCCAATTTTACTGATTAACAATCAAGGTCGGCGCGAGCGCGCGCATACAATTTTATTTATTATAATTGTATTTAATATACGTGCGAGATAAGATCGTATATCAAAATATATAATACCTACACATGATTTTATAACATATATACATTGTAATATACACGTACCTATTGCATATTATATACATACCTATATAAGTGTCGCACATCAAAAATATACATACACATATCGTGTTTAATAATATTAACGTTAATTATAATTTATACGCACCTAACCTATATACCTACTTCGGTTACCTCGCTGTATAGTCTGTTTTTTTTTAATACTTTGTGCCGCCGCCGAGTCGCCCGCGTATAGGATACCTGTTAATTATTGCGCAGAACGACGTGACATCAAATCATACATCGAGAATTTTTTGCGGGCGACCCGCGACGAATCTCCCGGACCGTCGAAAATGCAAATCGGCGGCAGAACGTTCTATCAGCTGCAATTGTTAATCGTTGTTTTCGGCGCCGTCGCCGCAGCGTCCGTGCACGGCTTGAGAAACGTCGGGCCCGAAGGTACGTATAAATCAGTAGGTATATACATAAAACAACATATAGGTAGACCTATCACACGGTGTTAAAAGTATAGGTGGTATAATATTATCATACAGTATACTGTTGCTATATATACTAAATTTTATTCGTTAGACGACGAATATCCGACTGCAGTTTCCGTTATATGTATAATATGCTATAATAATATTTACGTTTAAGTACCGATAATACAAATATTGCGACTGCTGTTTTGCTGCTGTTGTTGTTGTTGTTTTTTTTTTTTTTGTAGAAATGTTTTGGAAATTATTTTTTTGAATCGTGTTTTCCAAAATAAAAACTTTTATTAGATAGCTTTGATCAAAAATTTCGAGCGAGGAGAGGCGCCTAACCGTGGATAAGTCTCGGACGCGGAGGTAATATCTTAGGACTTCAGACTTATAGTAGAGTAAATAGGTGGATAGTTTGTGCCTGGAAAAGTGAAAATCGGCAATGAACTGTTGATTATTGATAATAGTGACATATTAATATTTTATCTTTTTTTAGTCTAAAAATAGACTGGCTGCATGTCAAAAAAAAAAATACTGTGATTCAATAGATTTAATAGTTTACGCCTTTTCTACTTATTAAATTATCAACATTACATTAAAAATAAGAAAAATTAATTAATTCTTTTAAAAAAAATAATAGCAGCCGAGCCGTTTATGCAACAGTTCATTGAAATAAATAATATCCCAAAACATTTACCAATTATACTATGTATTATTTTTTTCTTTATTCAATATTTAAAAAGTAGAATATTAAACAATTTTTTCAATCTTTTTTAGGACTTAAAAGTAGAAAGACTATTTTAAATACTATTTTAATAATGACTAGATTTAGCATCGTTATTTATACGAAAAGACAAGTTATAATTATTATAAACAAAATACTATATTCCTTAATACCTATGATTCATCTTGAATAATCGAACTGGAATACAGCATATCCAATTCAACGATAGATACCTAATTAAAAAAACATACACATATTACAATAGTATTTAAAGCTTAAGTTAGCGGAGTTAAGTAATACGAGGATAACCATAAAAGAACCTCTCCGTATATTATTAGGTATATCAACTAACTAATTTTTAATTCTGTATGTAATTGTACCGATCAATTCTACGATTTCAAAAATTTTTTGACTAAGTTGAGTATAAGGTAATATCACAGAAAACCATCATCTGGGCCGGGAAGCTAGTCCTCCGCATCTAACGCTTTAGTTTAAAAATTTTAAATTCATCGTATTGTTTATATTCATATAATTTAATAAATTTCATCAACAAATCAAAGTGTTTTTTTTCGCCTTGCAACAAATTAAAAACACGAAGTGACATTAACAGATAGCTATTAAAACGATATGCATTTATTGGTCATCGAAGACAAAGCACAAATTAAGCCTTTAGGTGATTCTGATAATGCTAAATGTCTCTTTGCAGACGAACAAGCTGGAACAATGACTAATGATTATCATACTTCCCCACAGATATTACGTAACGTAGTTACTTTATGGCTATATTTTATGACAATATTCCCACACATACATAGGCAAATTACCTACCATTGAAACGTTATATAATTATAACATGGTGTTTTCTTGTTCCGACAGTTTAATATTAAAATTTTACAATCGGTTGGTGACGTTGGTGTTAACGAAATGTTGTAAGAAATAAGGATATCATTTTTTCGAAACAATTTTTAACCCGAAACACTGAATACTTACCTTCAGGCTACAATAAACGTTCGCTGATCGCTAATTCGGAACGTCCTCGCAGAGAAATCTGTGTTTTTGAGACTTCTAAATGTCCGATGTACTTATTCGTTCTACATAGCTGAGTTAGCGAATAGTTTTAAAACAGGTGTAATGCATAACAGAAACAACTTGAAAAAAATGTCAAGTCGAACAGAATAATTAGGTACCTACCTCCTATAAGCTAGGTATAAATCAAGTCTAAACGAATTGTATAGGTACAAAACACTAACATTCGACTAAAATACACATGCCATAGTACTCTTTAGAAATTAATTCATCAACGATAACTTGATATAATATAATAACTATAATAAAACAATTTAGTTTAGACATTATGAATGCATTTATTATGCACATTACTGTAAAAAATACTCAATGTTTAGATATATACATAAATTCAATCAATTAAAGGGGATTCCAGCGATTAAGGGGTTTGATATAGGCAATTTTAAATTTTAATGAATTGTTGAGAAGAATTAAAAATTTGAATCTTTAATGTACTCCAATATTGATTAAAAAGAGTAGTATTTAAAGTGTTATGAGCCCATGTAAGCACGAAAATAGTTGTTGCGTAATAACAAGATTAAATAGAAAAACAATTTTTTGTGGAACAAATTAACAAGCAAGTACAATATTTTATGGCAGATTAATCAAATGTTCACATTACAAAGAAGATAATTTTATCCATTATAGCGTTTTTAATTTTTATAATCAATACTCATTAGTCATTACTTATTATTATGGTCAAGTGAAAAAAAACAAAATAAATGACACTTTAGATATCAATAATTTGGAGTAATCCTCTATCATGGAAAAATTAACAGCTATAAAATGATAGTTCTTTATATATATATATATACCTATTGTTAAAAATTGGTAAGACAACTAAAAATAATGTCTCCCTAAGTAGGTATGTAACAAGAGAAACTAGTTTCATAGATAAATTCCAAGTGTTGTAATGTCCTCTTAAGACAATTTTTGGTACCTACCTTAAAGATTTTTTTAAAAATAAACTACAATATGTAAACCTAATATGTTTAGGCTTTATATGATTTATATGAATGAATTAGTCATACTTATTAAGATACTATTATTTAAAAATATTACAATTAATACCTCACTAATCTAATAAATTTATAAATAATACTCCAATAACATACCTAATGTTTTATAATTATGATTACATTTTTTGTTATAGGTCCATGCGATCCAGGAGAATTGGTGTTTGTTGGTTTTTGTAACTTGTGCTTGTGCAATTCTCAGCGAATGCCAAATCAGCTTTGCGCTAAATCATGGTGCCGTGTTCAAACACCATTACCACCCAGAAATAGTATACTGTATTCAATCACAAACAAACCATTCACATAACTATCATTGGTTTACCACCCATGTTATGTATAAATATATCACGAATAACAGTTTAAAATTTAATAAAATACATATAAATTCAACAGGTCTAATTTATTGTCAAACTCTGTGTAGGATTATGATAAAAATGGACACAAAAATATGTTCGCAGTAATTATATAACTATTTAGGTTTAATATAATCTCTTAACCATGTTATAAAATATTAATGGTCTTATTAAAATTATACATGTTAATCACTCATTTTTAATTTATTTAAAAAAATATATGTATATGTATACATATAAGTAAATTGTAAAGGTAATAGTCCTAGTCTTCTACATACCTTAATACCTTCACCATATTCATTTACATCACTTAAGAAACAAAAATCTAATTTACAGTAAGTGATAAATTATAACAATACTATTGAATTTATTAAAACTTGAACGAAAATTAACAATGATAAAACAAAAAAAGAACAGTCACTAGAAATTAGAAGATAAAAATTTAAGTATCGTCTTTCAGTAAATGCTAAATCAAACAAATTTGAGTAAGTTCAACATATAAAAGATTATATATATATATTTATGTCTGTTGAATTAATATTGGCAATAAAGAAATAACTACAAAATAAATTTTTAATAATTTAGTTAAGAATATTTGTTTTAAAAATACTTAATTTTAATTGATCAACAAAATATAGTGCGTCAATTGAGCACACTGATTTTTTTTATTTACATTTAAATTTACAATCATAGAAAAATACCTCTGACTGAATATTTAATGAAAATATTATAATATATCAAGTAATTTTATCTGACTAGATCTTGTCATTGGTTAAATATTTATTTATCAACTATTAAATATGTCACTGGAAAAGAATAAATATATTTTGTTTTGTTTTTTTTTTTCGCTACAAATAGTATGTATTCCAGAGGTATTATCATTATCATGTTCTTAATATTTACAATTAGAAAAGTACAATATATATTATAGTTGTTATGAAATTATGAAAATCCTGCACTTAAAAAAAAATTGTTTATTTTAAATTTTCTAAATTGTTAGGGTTAGCTTCGATGATTAAAACCTTTGGTATTATCTGGACCACGAGGCTGTCGAATTACATTGTCTTCAACAGGAACACGAACTATTGGCTGTCGAAGTACTTCAAATTTCATACTACCTGAAGAACTGGCTCTAAAAATGAAAAATAATTATATAAATAAATACAATACAATATGTATAATAAAATATACATTATATAAATACATTATAATTTATCATGAATGATCAAATACAGCAAGTAGAAGAATGATAACAGTTTTACTTTTAATCCAATTGGAAATTATATAAATATACATTAAGATGAGTACTTCAAAATGTATATTATAAAAGTAATTTCCTCGGTAATTTCATGTTTTATAATTAGTATAAACAGAGTTAAGATTTTAAAGACAAAATTGTAATTAAACATTTAGACTTATCATTAATACTAAACAATAAATATATTTGTAAAAAATTAAAAATAACAGTTTTACAACAATTTATTGATTATTTTTTATAGTTCTAAAATGATTGATTCAGCCTTGAAAATATTAATTTAAAAGTATTCTCTTTTTATAGGCCCAATATACTTAAAATAGATACTTTAAATTAACTTAAAATAAAAGTATGATTTGTTTTTAAGTAATTTTATACTTTAGGGTGGTTTTAAAATGAATTTAACTTACGTATTGGAAACAATCCAATATGTAACCTCTACTATTACAAAATAAAACATTTTAAAAATATGTATTATCATGGCTACAATAAACATCAAATATTAATGATAACATTTTAAGATGTAATTAATAGTAAAGTAAATAAAACCTTTAACTGCTTAACTAAGGATAATACTAATTTAAGAAGTTTGAAGTTATAAGTATTTATAAAGATGACACTACACTTTTGTTAAACATTTTTTTAAAGAAACATAGTAAAATATTATTTAAACACATCTATATTTAAATATTTTGTAAGTTTCAATTAAAAAATAATTTTTTTTCATTCTTTGGTTTTTTTTAACCTTATTACACAAACAAAATAAAAGACATATCTAACCTTCAATAATTTTAATGTATACATTTAAATACATTTAGTGTTTTAAAAATCTTTATGTTCACATTGGTTAACTTTCACTATAACTTTTTATATATGAATCTCTAAGAAGCATTTTATTTTTAGTTTTAAAAATTTTGTTTTCAAAAATATTTAACTTAAGAATAAAATGTTTTTTTTTTTATATGAGATTTCTTTTTGTCTAATGCCAAATGTATTTCTTAGAATATAAGTAATAAAATATTTTAGCATTATTTACAAAAGCAGTAAATATTAATGTAGCTATTAACAAGGTTCTTATTAATTTCATAACTATCACACTAGGAAATTAAATATATATAGATAAATATAGGTCATTTAGAAAAGCAATAACTTATCATTGATAAGTATTAAAAATTTTAAAAATAAATTATCATGTTAATACTTATAGATCAAATATTTATTTATTGAATATTTTATTGAGTAAGAATACTAATTTATATGTATATATGTATGTATGTAATTGGTATGTATATTTAACTGCAATATTATATTAACAATGATATTAAGTAGAAACATATTAACTGAATTATTCAATTTCTTTAGAATGAATTGTAATTCAATGTTATACATGTTAATTTAAATGTTAAGACATAATAATTTTTATGTTCAAATCTCATTAATAATAATAATTAATATTTAAATTTATTAATTCAGTCTTGTCATTAATAAGATCAATATTTGCAATACTTGAGTAAAATTACTTTAACTATTAAAAATTACCCTTCATCATCAGCATTCAATTCTTCTTCACGTTCTTCACCCATTATTCGTAATCTAGCTTCTGCATATTCTTGTTTTCTCTAGAGCATAATTTAATATGTTGAAGAATATTTTATACAATTGAGTAGACATTCTATTTCATACTTGTTCCAAAGATTTAACTTGTACTTTGGGTTTATCAGCATTTTCATTTGCAGTATTATCTTTCTGCGGTCGTTTGAGTATTTTAACAGTGGGCTGTTGAGGAATCGTCATTTGTTGATGATGGTTATATGACAATTGTAAACCAGGAGGCAATATTACAACATTGCTATTGCTAAAAATGTTTGCATGGAAAAATAGTTTATAAGACCATAAAATAGGTACTAATACAACTAGATAATATATAAAAAAAAATAGTCACTTTTCGTTTTTAGTAGCAGACGCCAGTTTCATTTTTTTTATCTGAGTGCTAAGAACCTATATATAAAAGCAATAATAGAAAGAATCGTTAGACGGTGACAGAACATGCAGATGAGCCTAACTCTGTAGGTGCAATCGGCGAGTTGGCCAGGTCTATAGGAAAATCAAACCGACACAACGAATAACACCTAACGGTGGGCCGACCGACCGACCCACTGGCCACTAGACTCAACAAAGATAAACAGTAACACAAACACGACTTACAGACGGATCGTCTAGAGCTTCCCAGCTTTCGTAGGGTTCGGTTGTGCCCGGGTCACAAGCCGCCATAATATTGTACATACTACTCACTCGGCGCGGTGTCGGATGTTGTGCGTGTGCGTTTTACTACGACATCCACTGGACGGCGGGTCGAGACATAGTTGGCGGGAGCAGTAAAAAAATTTGTAGCTATAAATAATATCAACGTTGTACGATGATAGTTTGGATTTGTCGAATGCCGGAGTCACGTAAACGTTGTTGTTAAAATTATTAACTACAGTTCGACGCCACAGAAAAATGTTAAAAATGTTTTCGATAACTGAGGTACACAATGAATAATAATGATTAATGAATAATTATATATTGTGATATAATAGCTGTCTTGGGCCCCGACGACAATTTTGACAACACGTCGAGATTACAAGCGCGAGCCATGGAATAAACGATATTGTTCTGTGATTCTATAGTCTGTTTTAGTGTTTGTTTTTTGTGTTGGCAACACGCGTTCTCATTTATTATCATTATTCATTTCATTTTGGCCATCAACTGCCGCTTAATCGCTACCGTTCAAATTCAAAGTCCAAAGTTTGAACTGTTAGAAGTTCTGAAATCTAAATTTTAGCTTATACAAATTACAAACTAAAAATATCTACGTAAAAAATGCCAAACAATCGTTGGCGAATCAAGCAAAGTACAAGCTAATCATTCAACGATAAAATTACTCAAACATTTGCTCGACACTACGACGGACATACGTCAATTGTGCCAGAAATCACAGGTAAGAAAAAAAAAATTATGATATTCAAAAATGTTCTACACTTATACATCAACTGTGAACTGACGATATTGAATTATTGAACTACAAAAAAAGTTATACATTAATTGCGCTGGCGATACTGAAATTTAAAAATAATATTATAATATTTTACGATTTTTGAAATTACAATTTATTTAATATGGTATTCTTTATGTTTGATTATATTTAAGAATTAATAATTTAATTTAGTTCAATTTTCAACATGTAATTTCACAGTTTTTGATAATGACTTATAATGTTATAAAGTATAATACATTTATGATGCACATTTTGTCTATTTAATTGACATTTTTTATTTATTAAAATATACGTTATTTAAGATTTAAGTGATTTAAGGTACATTATTTTGTCGAACAGTGTCACGTATCGTTGTTAATTTATGTGTAAAAATAATCAGGTTTTGAGTTTTTGACACAAATACACAATGTGTCGACGTCTTGGGGGATTGTGGGTGATTGTGTCTGGTGATCTAGTGTCGTTTTTAAAATTCAGTTATAACCCAGTTTGACTTATTTACGTTTGAAAATATTATGTACTATAATAGGTTATAAATTAAAGGATAAAGATTTCCTTTATCGATATTTTGTAATTTAAAGCTGCTGCAATCACGCAGACTGTATCATTACTTTTGTCCCAATCTATAATGTTATTTCTATTTTCTAATTTTGTATACATTGGTCAATGTTAATTAACAAAATAACTAACAAGTAACGATTTAGTTTGGTAGTTCAGCACTTGTTAATTTTTTTTTCATGCATTACGGTAAATTGACAGTTACGTAATTAGTAATTACAAATCGAGATTTTTTTTATAAACTGTTAATGTGTCATTTAATAATAATAATAATAACTACAAAACTACAATTTTAATAATAATCGTTATTTTCGGGTTTACTCTACCGTCAATTGTGATCCTGGCAAACGTTCAATTGTAGGTGAGTGATCTTATTTTTATAATATTAATATTGTTAATATTATTCAAAAGGTACAAATAACTTTTACTATAAGTATCAATCCATTGTTAAATAATTAAGAAACTTAGTATTATTAGTAAAATTGTTCAACAATTAAATTTCTCCACAACATAAATATTTTTAACCAAAAACATTAGACTTTTTATAAAACATCGAATAATTAACAAAAAATTATAAACAAATCTTTTTTTGTGAACTTTAATTAATACTTTAAATAATATTACTCTGTTCAATGTAATTAATAAAAAATATTAAATTTGTTAATTTCTGATGTTCCTATTTTGTAACTTTGATTCTAATTTTTTAAATATTAAATTACTTAATAATATGTAGGTACCTATAATAAATATATTTCTAATTTTAAAAATGCATTCTCAAATATAACAACCAGTGGTATATGGTGATGAACTGTGTTGTATGACGCTTAGGCGTTATGGGGCAATTTTTTTTTGGTGGGAGAGCGAAGTGGTTAATTGTTTACCAATTATATAAAACAAAAATTAAAATATATAAAACACATAATAAATATATATATTATATTAAAGGAATAAAGAATGGGTCGGTACTGAAATATGTGTTGTGAATCATGGTCCGTAAAGGTTCACTTCATCACTGATAACAACAATATAATATAATATTATAAGAACTTAGAACATGATAAATTGAGACAAATGACTAGAATTTGAACTATTTAAAAACAGAACTCCCCTATTTCATTATACTATTGAGTCGCATTAAATATTAATTAACTTATAAATACTACAGCGTCTATTTTAGATATTGTGGATGGATTGTTCGCCAAAAACATCAATAAGTTCACATCCGTGTCCTTTAATAAAATAAACATATGGTTAGGTATATATTTTAGTATAATATTATGTTCATCATTATTCATTATCATCCCTATATTTCTATAGTTATGTATAAAAAAATTTTTTTTTAATTTAGTTAAAATTGTTCCATGTTAAGTAGTTTTACAATGTGCCTAATATACAGATATATACAATTGCATATATAATTAATAAAACAAACAAAATTATTGACTATTAATATTGTACATATTATCTGTGATATAATATAATATATCAATACCAAAAAACAAATAAACATTTGAAATACTTGATATACATGTAGAATATTCATTATTATTCATTAATAAGGCAAATTTATTCACCTAAACACTATTACAATTTCGATTAATACATTTTTAATATTATAAGTTATTTAAAGTAATCAATACTTGTTTGTCTCAAAATATCTAAAATAATTTCGAGCAATATTCTTATACTTCAGTATTTGTTAACCGTGTTTTATATGCACCATTATTTTTTAACTTTGAGTATGTTTTTATATTTTAGGTACAAAACAAATTTTGCCATGGCACCCAAAACAGTATTGGTTCAAAATCGAAACAAGTCTAATAATAGCATCTTTTTCAAAAAACTTAATCGTTGTATGATAATCAATAATAATTTACGTAAACGTATTGAAGATTTATCAGAAAAAAATAAAGAATTATCATTCACTAGGAACAGTTTGTTATTACAGAAATTGGAATTGCAAAATGAAAATAACGCTATTCGAAATTCAAATATTCAACTAACTGCAATGCAAAATATTATGCGTAGAAAACTTGGTATACTAGAACAAACTATACAGAGCTGTATACCTTCATTGGTAACTATGTCACAATGTATCCCATCTATGTTAGAAAATGTACATGAAATGAGTAAATTTGAGGTCAAAAACTTAAATAATGAAAAGAAAGAAAAACAAACAAAAACTGTAAGACCTATGATCCATGGTATGACTTTTACTCAACCAACTGTTATAAAACAATTTGATATGTCACCTATCATTGAAAGTCCTAATTCTAGTTCTGAACTAACTCCAATCAGGCCAAGAAGATCTAGTTGTATAAGCTCACCACACAATAAACTTAATACAGAACCATATGTGAGATTAAAGGATGTCGCAGCTATGTTGAAAAATTCCAAAGCTGTTCCAAATGAAAGTCCTAAACGTCGACTAAATGAAAATTTTAGTGAAGACTCAAGTTGGTTGAATACTCAAGAAAATCAAATCCAATATTCTAATGACAATTCTAATGCAACATTCTATAATTCTCCTGGATCAAAAACACCCAATGAAGCTCAGATTGATATGCCTATGACTGCTTCTACTTCAATTAATAGTATGGATAATACATTTAATAATACTGAAGTACAACAAAGTGATTTATCATCTCATATCGATTCAAGTATGCTGAGAAACATAACATGTCGAAAACGTACTAAACGATCAAGTGAATCAAGCATAGCATCAGATATTAATGATTCAATCTCTTCGTCAAGACCTAGTAGATCTGCAACAAAAAAGATAAACTACAAAGAGAAAAGCCTTGGCTGTAAACTCAGAAGATAATTGTTTAATAATTTTTTATTATTATAAAATCAGTTAAGAAATTTTATTTTATTTTCAACAGTGTATCATTTTTATCATTTTTCTTTATAAGTAAACTGTTTTTTTTTTTTTATCATATTGTGGTGGGCGTTTTAACTCTAAAAGTCTAAACCATTATAAGTTATTATTATGTACATTTTATTTGATTACGAAGTTAGTAAGTATAATAAAATTGATTTAATCATTATTTTATGAGTAGGTACTAATAGTTGTACTAAGTTAAGATTTCAGTTTGTAAATCAAAAAGTAAAAAATATATATGAATATATGCAACAGTGATGACGATTCTCAAAATAATGTGTTTCTATGAATATTTTTGAGGACATTTCCAGTCACCTACATAATATAGAAGATGACTAAATGTAGTTGACAATATAAAAAAAATTAATTCCGGTGTTATCCTCTATAGGTACCACCAAATTCGCCAAAACATCATCAACACTCAATCAAAGGGTATTAGGATAATATACTCCTATATTTCCAGACCAATTCAATCTTATAATATGTTCTTTAAAGTTTTTTTACTTAAAGTGTTATCCAAATTAAATATATTTTTTGATGAGCCATTGTAATTGAAATTTTTATAACATTGGATACATCAAACATATGCACATTGCACATAGCAATTTCAAGTTGCGTTGTGTGATTTATTGTACCTATAATGAATCACTGTAATGTGCATAGTATGCATTTTTTTAAGTATATGTATCATAATATAATGAGTCATTGTATAATAATAATTAATTAAATTTATCGTCCCACATCAAACTAAGACCACCTGCCCACCAAAGTGTTACTGAAACAACTCATATATCATAGGATAGTCCGATGGTCGTCACTAATATGTAACAAGGAATAAAGATTATAGTTGGAATTTAAAATGAAATGTAACATACAGCAAAATTGTTAATTTAAATGGTAATATATTAACTCATTTATTTAATATTTTTTTTTTGTGCTGTTAATTGCAGATAAGTAATTAAAATAAAAAAATAATTATTATTAGGGTCCGGATTTATATTCTCTAAATATTTCTTAATTATGATGCTCATATTCTCTTTAGAAACTGCAAATATTTTGTTAATATTCTCTTAAAAATATCCAAAATTATCTAAAAAAAATGTAAATTTTTACATTATTTATTGAATATCTAATTATACTCAAATGAGGTGTACACTTTTGTAATGAAATTATTGCACTATAGAAATTTAATATATAAATAATATAATTAAAATACTTATTATATTATAACAAAAAAAATTTTGAATGATTAATAAATAAATATAGATATTGTACTTATCAGTATGGTCAGTATGGATGAATAACAGCTAAGCCAGTAAACCACCATTATAATGGACAGCATGGCTACATAAAAGTATTATCGTTGCGTGTTTTTCTTTCAAAATAATGTAAAAAAAAAATTATAGTTATTATTAAATGTCGTAAATGATCCAAACAATTTTTTCTAGTTACTTTTTTATTGAAATTTTAAGAAATCGGCATTTTTTTCTTAAAATAGACCAAACATACAAAAGAAAACTTTTTTCTGTTAACTCGGTGTTCAATAAATCATCCACAATTTTCACTCATTCTCGTAAGACTTGCGACTACATATACTTGGTAACAATATGTAAGAACATATAAGTCCGTACCCTAGTTATTATGTTGTAAAAATTACATATTTAAACATTGTAATGAATTAAAATATTTTATCCAATTATACCATTGATTAAATAATCTGATTCTTTTTTTAGTTCTTAAAAATATTTATTCTATCCATCCATTTATATCAACTTATTTATTTTTATTTTTTTTTTTTTGAAAACACGGATGACTTTTAAATGTGACTAATACATTTATTACATATTATGTAACATTCATCTCTTCCAACATTTTTTTTTTTTTGGAAAACATAAAATAAATAATAACCATTGACCACAAAGTTGGATGTAAAAAAATATAATAAAAATAATTTTTTTTTTATTATTATAAATTCTATATATTACACAATATGGTTAAATATAATAATATATGTAAACTCTTAGGTATAGGTAGGTATGATTAAAATAAACAATAAATATTAAGACATAATTCGTTCATAGCATCCTATCAGCGTATTGAAACTAAATTAATTTAGTCTGTGTGTTTTCTTTTTAATTTTTCATCTCGCTGGCATCTTCGGTGGTCCTTTGCTGTGGTTGGAATGACTTTATCACTCCTGGAGTATGAACCATTTGTAAAAACCTATAAATGTAAAAATTATATTACACATTTCTTATAGGTACCTAAATTAATATTATGAATTATCAACTCCGAAACTGCTGGCATTATACTAGCAGCGTGGACGCGGTTTACGATTTGCTTCCTATGCACGAATTGACAAATTCGCCGAGTCAAAAAATAAAATCGGATGACGTATAATGTTAATGTACAGATTGTAAGTATATGATATAATATGAATGCCTAAACCGTTGTAATCAAAACAATATTATTATACATTAAAGGTGCATCTTCCCTGCAGGGTCCAAACTCCAGACGCAGCATGGAGAATGAACCTTAAATAGACAAAACAAAATTAAAGTCATGCCACACGAATACCTTTCAAATAAACAATAATTAATAATAACGTTTCAGTTATCTCATAATATAATAATATTAGACATAATATTAGCTATACTTTGCAAGTCATAATTTTATCCAAACCAGGTTTTGCAGAATCGCAAGAATCTACCGTATACATAATTATTATATAAATATATCATAATGACGTTCGCTTTACTATAGATAGGTACGTGTCAGCTAGTTTATTACGATTCAAAGTGGTTTCGTGTGGCGATAAATGATTTTAAAAGATTGTGTTGTCGTCACATGGGTAGTACTTGAATTTTTACAACTACCTATATTATAATACCTATTATGTTATGTACGCCGTGCGAGTGTATAAATACAGTGTACCTAATGTTATTCGTGTACAAAACGGTATAACTCATCATATCATAATTGTGAAGCCGGTACCTATTTGATTTTAATAATAATATGTAGACATGCTGTATATAGGAATGAAAAGTGCTAGCAGAAACCGTTACGATTGGTTTGCGAAAACGCTTAACAGCAATTATGTACGTATACAGCTGATGCAGCTACTCATATAAATAGCAATAATATAGTATAACTACCATATATATCACCTATTCATATATAAACGTGTTCATTATAATTTATCACGATGATGTACTTTCTTTCAAGTTTCAATCAAATAGGTACTTCATGATATTAGATCATATATAAGTTTTCGAAAAAATTATAAATTCATATAAAAGTATAATATTGGCCAGTGTGATTAACGAAGCATGGTTAGCAATCTCCACCCGTATCTAAACTTTAATAATTAATAATAGAATAGATACATTTTTTTCAAATTCTGGTTTTATGGAATCTTTAAATATCCTATCTACCTAATAGGTAATAGGAAGGAACATGTTTAAAATAAAAATACTCTTTTTACCTATATACCTACATACTTTAAATTGTTTAACAAATTATTTTTTTTAATTTGTTTTCGAAGATTTTGATCCATATAGGTAAATTAAAATATGAATGAATAGTTTCTGAGTTATTTAACTTTATGTTTTATGTATACTATAAGAATAACTCCTACATAATAATGGTTTCACAAAAAATATATATCTAAAATAAATGAAATACAATATAGTTGAGTAGGTATAAGTACTTACTATAATTAGTATACCTACTCAAAACATTTATATTACTTTAATTTTTAAATCATCGTCTAATTATTTCAACGGCATTAGTAAGTATCAAAGTTTATCATACACGCTGAACATTATTCTTTGAACTTGAAATTTAAGTAACTCAAAAACTACTTGTAGGAATACGAATTTAGGTTGGTACCTTATCATCAAAATTAAAAAAAATATGGTTCTAATTTTTAAAACAAGTTTAGAACACCACAGCTGGATTCTGAAAATCAAAAATTTCACCAAGTACTTAGGGGTAGGTACATAAAATTAAAGAAAAATATAGCAGTAAGTATATACTTGGTAAATCGCCCTGTACATATCTGCATTGAGTATTGACATAAAAACAAATATTAATTTGCTAAACATTATAATTATAATTTATAACAAAAAAAATAATTTGGCTTATGCAGGTGCATACAACAATTTATTATTTTAAGTTAACAAACTAAAAAGAAAATTAGTTTGGTTTATAGACCTACCTATGTTCAATTAATATATTGTGATTATTGATCTGTAGCCTACATATTTATAAGGCAATGAATGCGGTGAGTAATTTATTATATGTAAGCAGTAAGCACATAGTAATATTATAATATGATGTATTTTTTAATATAGGTATAATGGCTATATATATGATATGCTATTCTTACGGTAAATGTGGTTTCCGGATACGCCGACACCGTCCCATCGGGTCCCTGAAATATCCGGGTCCACATTTTCGGTTGGCAGTGCTGTTCGTTGCTGTGGCGGACGCGGTTGCAAAAGCTGCACCGACGGCTGATGGAGACTGACCGGATACCGGTGGCGACGAAGATGTTGTGGCGGCGTTTGCCGACGATGGCGGCTGTTCGGTGGGTAAGTCGGAAGTGTTTCCGTTGCTAGCGATCAAGGCCTCGACCATCTGAACAATCTTGTCACTATTGGACTGTGAGTACGGGTCCAACAACGCCAATGCTGGTGAATTCGTACTTACGACCGCTGCTGTTGCCACAGTGCTCGATGTGGGAGCATAAGTCGTGGATGCGTTTTGCGGTGGTTTGGTTGAACTTTCAAGTGTGTCCGTGTAGTCTGGTAAGTCTTCATACTACGCAAAAATCGTGTAATTAAAGGTTAGGTGTTAATACACCACAATTTATATTTTTTAAATTTATGATTAGAATATCGCGATACCTTATATATCTTTAAATAGAAATTTATAACTACTAATTTTTTTTTTAATATTTATTATTATAATTAATAATAATTTAGAATTCAGATTCGTGATAGGGTGAATTACAATGACAAGTTTAAGATAATTTAGATTAAAGATATCTAAATTTGTTTTTTGTTGGCTAAATCGAAAATACACTTTGGCATCGTGGGCCAAAATTATTTTAATTCTTTAGTAAGAAATTAACAAATTAAAAAAATAACTAACATATTATTTTCAAAATATAATTATAGCTTAATTTGAAAACCTTGGTAGTAGATTAGAGACCCTTAAGTTAGGTTAGAAGAAAAACTATTTAACAGTTTAAAAAAATATTTTGTATCTGATTATAATATAAAAATATATCATAGGTTAGGTTATTAAAAAAAATTAAACCAAAAAAAAAAAAATGTTTTTGCAAGAATTTTTAATGTTATAACTTATAACAATAAAAAAATATACAGCAATTCAAATATACGAGTACTATACATATATCAATATTATTTACTAAAAGTGAGAAACTAGTAGATAGAAAAGTATAGTATATTAAGTAAATATATAATATACAAATATAATACTAGGTAATCTATGTAAACGTTTCAAAATTATATGGTTATATTCAAACTACCTACAATCATAATGTGTAAAATTATGTATAAATAGCAATATTCTGATCATATATAATATTATAATATCATCTCATAATTAGACTTGACCAACGCAAACTGTTAGATAAACAGAGTAACTGAATAATGCAATATACCTAGGTAATATATGAACAGAAATTAATTTTAAATATACATTATGGTTCTAAAGTTTTACACACTACAATCTACATAAAATCATTAAAATACTTTTCTTCAGAAAAGTGGCACCCATTAAAATTATGACTATTTTAAAAACTCACAATAATGTCATCGAGAATAATAAAAAATAACTTTTCTGTATAAAACAACGCATTTAAGTCTCCGACAGAGATGTACCAATACACAAAAATGGCTTAAAATACTTGTATTAGAGGAGCCACCCAATGGTAACAGATTAATCACAACATATGAGTACAATAACAGGTTGTCTTCATTACTTATGTGGCTATGTGTGTTTAGAAAATAATATAATATAATATAATAAATACATTCGGTCGTATAGGCTGCCAATTAAATGCATTATTATTAAGTATGAACTCGATATTCTATAACTATTGTTGTCGGAGCTCATCAAATTGAACCGACAATAATTGATAGATATTTTTTGTTATTTTATATTTATTGTTATAATAACAATAACAATAAAATCACAAATTACAAGATTACAATCTAAACCTAGAACCGTACCGAAAATAACCTAAACTTCGTAAAAGAATTAGTTGACCCGGAAAATGTTGTTTTGCCTTTCATAAAGAATTTTTTTATTTTTTAACTGACCCGGCAAACTTAATATAAACACGTAATCGCGATTTTATAGTGAAATCGCATTGAAAAATGTACTTTCAGTGTTTTCCGAATTTTTCAATTTTTGAAATAATTTTTCTCTCCTTAAAAACTTTATTCGAATTATTATGAAAATTAAAAAAAAAAAAATAGCTCAATCGTTTACCAAAAAATAGCTTTTCATTTTTATGTATATATTTAAGTGTTATTGGAACCTAAATAATATTTATTTAAATGTATTAGAAAAATATAAAGGTATTTTTCTATGTGACTGGTCGTTTTTATTTTATTAATATTGTATTCACGGATAAAGCCATGTTCACAACTACGAAATCCACCGTATCGTAAGCCGTCTATTATCTTAATTTGACATTGGCCGTTGTGACTTGTGATAAAATCATTCACTAACCATGTCTAACAAAAAATTCCAGATTTGGGACGATAACAGTTTTCAAACACGACTTGGTAGACGAAGTATAGCTGTGAACCTGCAGGCTTAAACTATATTAAATCGAAACCGATTAAAATTGGTATATTCACTGATTCAAACGTTTTTGATTTTGGAGAATCACTATAAAGTTCAATTGGTTATTCTTAATATATACATACCTATGCGTCTTATAGTTTTTCCGTGTAAAAAGTATCTAACAGTTCGTGTAATAGAACCGTTCCGAAACTCAAATCGGAATTTTCTCAATTGTCTCTATAATAACGTAAGCCGAGCCCTAACTGAAAATATCATATTATATAGACGTCTCGGTCTCTAGTAGTCTAGTAGGTATAGGCATATAGCCGTGAGTACGGATAAAGCTACGTCTAGCTGCGATAATATTGTATTATGTATAGTTGGCTCACTTCGTCGTCGTTACCGCCCGAGTCGTCGAACACCGCGTACAGTTCGATGTTCTTCAGGTGTATCTGCAGATTGTAGTCGCCCGTCTGGCTCTGGTCGAACTTGATCGTGGCGCCGTGCGTCAAAATCACCAGTGCCGACAGCACCAGCACCGGGACCGCCGCGGTGCACCACCGTCGCTGCGAGTACTGCATGCCGCGGCTGCAGCACAAACGATATTTCAGTAGTAAAAATTTATTTGTTAAATATCGATATAAATTGTCGCGACGATGGTGTTGTGTGTACGGATACGCCGCCCAATACGATAACAATGTATACGATATTTACAGCACTGTTACATGTGAGGATATCGTCGCAAACGAGTGGTCCGCACGACGTCTGATACGCGACTGACAACTGAACCGCCCCTGCGACCTGCGGTGGCTCGCGGCGATCCGTCTCGTCGCCACTGCAGCAGCAGCAGCAGCTATAGCCCGCTATCCGGGGCGGACCAGTTCGAGCAGCGGTACGCCGACCCGCAATATCGCTCTTTGCAGAGCTGCTGCTGCTGCTGCAACGACCTCGACCGCGACGCAGTATATCAATGTATACAGGGTGATTCACCGACCATGCTCAACCCCGTTTCAATGACGCGTTTGTGTTTTTCTTCGGAACATTCAAGTGCCATCGCGTGACTTTGGCGGCAAAAGTTTTGCTGCGACGAAATATTTTGTACGTAATATTATTATTTTTTCAAACGATTAGGGGTTTTTTCACTTTATAAAGCATTATTCGAAAAGTTTTTTCGCACAAATAAACTTCCTATTTCAAATGAGATCATTATTTTTTTTACTATGAAATGTATGTGGTGGGCGATTTTTGTTCTTTTTTTTTTTGTGCGGTATATCGGAAATGAAATTAGAGCGATTAGTTCGCGAGTTATTAAACCATGCGATGTAATGTATGCATATCTAATGTGTTTTAAAATTGTCAAATTCCCCATAATATACAGGTCATATTAATTCACTTGAAAATTATATTATGAAAAAAACATCGACGTAGAAACAGATAATATTATTACTTTTAAGTTTGGTCTAGTAGGTTGGTTCACTTGGTATTAAAACTAGTAACATACAACACTAGAACTGCTAGACACAAATTTGCTATGTTATATATTTTAAGACGGAGAAAATACTAAGAAAGTTCCTAAGCGTAGATCTCTCTTAGGGTTAGGGAGCTTTATTTAGTTGCAGGGATCTTTTCGGTATATAAATAGAGGAAACTTCTATTTATACATGAGCGTACAAAAGTATTTTAATTTATAATCGATTTTATGTATAAAAAACTAAAATTCGCGCATTTAACTCGATGAAATCCTGTGTTCGATCAACATTAAGTTTTAAAATTTAATTTTCTTTTATTATGGTTCAACTTGAGTCATATAGTATTCATTCATTTTATTCGCAAAGAACATACCTTGAAAATTTTTTTACAAATATATATATTTTCATTTACTTACCAAGTAACAATTATATTTTTTAATTGTACTTGTACAATATATCGTACCTATGATTCCTGTTGTACATCACAACCACTCTCTCTCTATATATCTGTGTTCTTATCGTCTCCTCTTTTATATATTCCCTATGGTTTTAAACCGTGTCAATGACTTTCGCGTTCAGATAACCCGCTGCGATCGTAATGATGTTCAAAAAAATATTCTGAAAAGAGATTAAATCGTTGTACCTACATACGCGAGTATACAATTAACAGTTCTGAGTGTCTTACATCCTTACCTATACAATATACATATTTTAATATATACTATATATACCCGTGTACTAACTTACCAGTTGCCATAATAATATAAGTATAAATTGGTTTCTCATAATATACGTTTATTATTATACAATATATAACAATATATTTGTACTTACATTATAAAATTTTTTCTACACATAGCACACAAGCTTGGATTAAGATACGTTGAACTTTTGACTAACTCATATTAGCTATTAGAAATGTATCGAATTCGTTAGTACCTACCATACTATTGATCATTATTTTCTTAATACGGTATTATACATTTAATATTTGTAAATACATATTATTAAGATTGTCAACTTTCAAAGTTACTGACCTAATCGCTAAGTTAAGCCGCCCAACTATGTATATCTATCACTATAAATTCCATCGTTGCCGCTAATCTTACCAAAAAAATCTTAATCTTATATATATATATCATCTTTTATTTGCTATCCATTTATATATTTTTATTTTTTAGGTAATATATAATCCATGTTTACATAAGTAAAAGTAATATATTTAAATCTATCTCAATTTCCATGCTGCCGAGGGTTATTTTAAATTTAAAAGCAATATATAATATTAATATATAGACATATATATTATATAGTATTCTATATAATGATATTTTGTAGTCAATCGAATCCGGAACAAATACTTTGAACCACCATACATACACCAATATGTGTATATATATATTTATTATCACGTGCCGAAATCTGCCACGTTGCCGTTTGAAATGTGGGCCAAACTTCAATGAGTTTCAAACTGTGATTTTGTTGTTGCGTTCGAAAACTCGGACATTATTGTACAAGTTATTTCTCTTTGTGGAATATCTCATAACGAACAGTAGACGAATCAATCGGCTTATATAGATAGTCGAGACACAAGTTCTAGGTGTGTTTCACCGAGGTGGTCGGTGTAAACGGAGCAGACGATAGGATTTGGGTTATATACAACAGAGCCCCCTAGTGATGTGTTATTAGAACCTAATTTCATATTGTATTCAAATTGCAAATTTCTACAAAATTCTTTCCACATTATGTATTACTTACATATATGTATATTATATATATTGTTCATGGTCCAATAGATACATATCAGAATCGATTAATACTCGTAAACAATTAATCTACAGATAAAATTCAAAAACTTACAAAATTGTATTATATGCATTACAAAGCGTATAATTTAATATTTTTAAAATTTTTTACGTTTATTAGTGTGCATTATGCTACTTACAAACATATTTAATATTAAAGTGAAAAAAATATAGCTATTTAGCTTTCAAATGTAAATATAATTACTATAATATTTCGTACTCCGTGTTTTCACCCTCATTTATAAACTCTAATCAATTATGTATATTATATACCAGATACCTATACCTAATTTATATAGTATATTATATTCCTATGGATTAAGATAGATTAGACACATCGCATATGTATAGTTGCTTATAGGTACAAAAACAATTTGAGTTTATAATGTCCTAACAAATAAATAACTGTACATTTTAAATCATAATTTATTAAAGTTTATATGAATACATTACATATTACATAGGTATTATGAATTTTTGAATTATTGAAAAAGAATAATGAAAAAAAACTTTATATAGTCTTTACCTGTCTTCATCGTCTAATCATTTTTTTATACCATGTAACAACTATAACTGTAAGTGTGCGTTAACCGACAATGAGTTTTCGATTTACTTGTTTAGTAAATGAATCGTGACCAAATATACTGAGAATATATACAGAAATAATGGCAGAGAGTAAAAAAATCGTCACACAAGACACAACCGTCCAGCGTACGTGAGGAATTCTAGTTAAAGAAAAAAATTGTATATAAAATATATATAAATGTATATGATTGGTTTAACAACGACGGTCAAGTCTAAACTATACTCACGTAAGTTGATTATACTTCGGTGGAAATCTATTCGAACAATGGTTCTTTTTTCACTTATATACTCCACCTACTATAATAGTTTAAAATTAAAATAGGAACCCAAATACTATCAAGTTGAGAAAAATACGTTATTTACAAAATATAAATAATAAGTAATATATAAATAATAACTGTTAAAATATAGAAAAATATGTCTTAGAAAAAAATGTATGGACTTCAACATATTTGACGTAACGGTTTGAATATTTTAAATTTTAATACAATTACTTTAAACTTAAATATTTGATATAAAATATATATAACAAAACTGCCGTGTTGTCAACAACTCTATACGTATTGAGGCTTGGGAAATTAACTTTCTTCGTTCACCAAACTTTTGTAAGAATTTATTTTTCCAAGGGTATACAAGTGGTGATCGACAGGTAATTACAAACGATGAATATAATAAATACATAGTATATTCGGTTACGTGTGAGCGAATGATTAACTACTACCATGTTATCTATTATATATTGTAGAAAAGCATAATGGGAAAACGCGTACAATATCATTTTCAGCTAAATATAATATTATCCGATAATGTATATACTGTTATTCATTCGATCTATAAAAGCGTGGCCATCAATAGTAATTATACCTATATACACATGACGAGAAATAAAGAATTCATAAGACTTCGGATAAAAATAGGTGAAATAAAATACTGGATCATCGAACAGGGAACATAATATATTCTACATGACTCATCTTGTATTTCAATATACCTAATATACTAGTATGTTATGATTTTAATAATAAAATAGTTTATCCGGTCGTCCGATTATTCCACGCCTGAAAGTGATCTGCAACGTAATATGCATTATGTTTATTATTCTTTATTTATATGTAGAACATTATAAGTATACATTAATGTACATCACTTGGTATGGCATGATTTAATATTTGACGTTTTAACATTTCTGGCAAATTATCCACCATTGAGACCGATGAAGATCAACGCATGGAGTTTGAAAAAGCATTTGGTCCATTTTACATTCGTTTAATAAGTTTTAAAGTGTAAGTATTATGATTTCTGAAATTACAAATCCTTGCTCATATGGTCACCCACACCACTAACTAAATAATTAAAATATTAGGTACCTACCTACTTAAATGATGATATAATTAAAACATTACAAGTTACAGGTATATTGTATGTAATGTAAGTTTTCACGCATATTAATCAATAACATGGTCAGCGGGTAACTGTGAGTGAACAAAAAGAATAAAATATAAAAAATATTACTATAATAATAATAAGATAATCAGAAATATTGTGAGTAGCGTGTGAAATAAAATTCAGACAACCATCTCCATAACTGTAGAATTGATTCGTAGAAATTTACGCGAGATGATCCGAATAATGAAAATACAAAATGTATATATACCATATTATAATAACTCAACTCCGTTAACAAGCACAAATCACGATTTCGTGCACTTGTAACGGATACGTAAGTTAACTGCAGACTACAGATGTATATATTATAATAATAAAATATAATATATTACATGACCGTATTACATGATGAAATGTTTCAAGTGTTTTTCGTGCGATATAATTTAAATGAAATCAAAGTAATATGATACCGGATACAGAACAGTTTGTATTATTTTGGAAATACAAAATATAATTAAAGTTCAATGTAATATTGGTAGTAAAATCAAATTTAGTTTTAACCATTCATGACTGTATTTTACAATAATATTAATGTATAAAACCTTATCGATTCTTATGTTTACACTATTTTTTCTTTCGCACACTGTTAATAGTGCTAATACTTAAGATTTAAAAAATACCTATATATATTGAACTGCTAATACTATACCATAAGAGCTATTATACCGTACAACTGTTTAGTCTTCATCATCTACCTACACAAAAATACAAACATTATACAAACAAGTTAATGATTTTAAGAACGAGTTTTGTACTTAATTGTCACCTACTCGTTTCTCGGTAATGTGTTAAAGGTCAATATCATGACGGACCGAGTTCGATGACCGTCCAACCAAATGCTAATAATACTTTTTTTTTTAATCCCAACTACCGATGCTGGTCAGAACAACTATATAATTAACCAATTCAGTGTACACACAATATATATAATATTATTCTAACGGTACCTGTACGTACGAACTCGACTGTAGGCAAAATTAAAGTTCCGTGCACTGTACAGTCACGATGTATTTAAAACCGTAATTTCCAGTTTGTTGTTGCGACTACCGGTTATACAAAGACATGACCAATGAGTGCGCTAGGGGAAAAAATACCTACTCGTTGCCTAGCTATCATGGAGTAGCAATAAGAGCCGCAGTAGTGTAGTTATACAGCATCACGATGGTGGTTGCGTTGCGGATTGTTTGTGTTCTATCCGTTTTCTGTGGAGTCCTGCAGGCCGCTCCAACGGTCACGTACGACCAGAGGCAACAGGGCGGATTCAATTTGCAGGTGGACGTAGACGATGTCGCTATAATCTTGTTGCCGGGCGATGAGCTCGCCCAAAGAGGTATACTACAAGGCAGTGATAAGATACAACAAATATTCGGACGCCGCCACGGTGTCAAAACGAAAAAAAAGCACAAGAAACCGGTGAACTGCGCTGCGGGAACAACGGTTAACCCGGAAGTGCCCTACAGCGAGTTATCGTCAACAACAAACTTTCCGACATCATCACAGGGATACGAAGAACTATACTCAACGTCGACTTCGAGCCCAGAAAAATTACTGCAGGACGTGGAACCCTCGGTTGCTGCATCTCCCGTGTCCGAAATAAACGTTCCGAGTGTTCCGACCGATCTTGATGGTCAAAAAATCATCTCGAGTAGTGACCAAATTTCTGCAGCTACATCACCAAGTGCGTTCGAGAAAAAAGATCATTTGGAGGAAACTGCGGGTAGTGTTGCGGTAAGCTCTTCTGAAATGGTAGCTGTAAAAACCGTAGAAAAACCTACGGCAGTAGACGGTGCCGCCGAAACCAATAATATCACAGAAAAAGTTGCGATACAGACAGTAGAAAAATCTACAGAAGTAACAAAATCGCAGGCATCAGAGATTTCAAACGGTTCGAAAACCGACGTTAAGCAAATTGAGACGCTTTCGACAAAATTCGAAGAAAATCCCGTAAGCGTGTCATCCAATGTAAAAACAGCAGAAAAAATTACTAATGACGAAATTATTAAAGTCGACAAAACTCCGGCAAAGGACTCGAACACCGAAGATAAATCAAATGAAATTACTACCGCAAAAATACTAGAAACTGCGGAATTCGAAGAAGTAAAACCTGCCGAGATGGTCGTTATAAAAACCATGGAAAAACCTACTGACGGCGGTGCAAACAAACACGAAGAGTTTGTCGACAAAACCGTAGTAAACGCATCGCGCGTGAATGGTTTGGAGACGCAAGTAAATACGAAAACGACTAACGAACCTACAGAAATGATCGCTATGAAAACTTTAGAAAAACCGACATTTGCCGAAGCTTTAAAGGTCGTAAAAAAACCGACGGACGCAGCTGATGCAGTTAAAGCTGCAGATACCCAAGCCGGTAAAACTACGTCAGTAGATTTGAGCAAAAGCCCTGTAGAATTAGTCGCTATGAAAACAATGGAAACTCCACATTCTGCTGTAGGGCTCACAAGTGCTGTAGAAAAGTCTGGAATTACAACAAGTACTAAGCTGGTGGAGATACAAGAAGACAAAAAAATACAGAATATATCTTCGGTCGAAAATATAGTCTCAAGGTCTGCTCCGAAACAACCGGAAATGGTCGCCATGAAGACTGTGGAAAATTTGTCAACGGTTAAAAGTGTAACTTCCGTGAAAACTGTGGTTAAACCTGGAATTCCCAAGTCAACGGTATCGTCAAACAGTTCCTTGATCATGCGTAAGGTAGGCGACCATAAACCGTTGCCCACAATCACGTTAGAAGTGGCAACTCCAAAAGTTTTGTAGGTAAATGCTCAATGATCATTGTAAAATTTTGAAAATCATAAATATGTTTTTGTTATTTTAAAACTATATTTAAATATAATTATATTTAATTTTTTTTTTGTTTGTGAACGCTGGCCTAGTATAAATAAATACCGGATGGCCAGGTTATAAGCAATCTCAATACCTATTGGGTATATTTTAAAAATCAAAACACCTTTTTATGTGCTTTAAATATTTGTTAAAATTAATTAGTATTAAAATATCATTATTTATGTATTCGATTAAAACAAATTTAAATTTAAAAAATAAATCTATTATTATTTGTATGTAAATATATATTTCATTTTATAATATTAATTAATAAAATAATAGGCAATTTAAGATAATTGTATATTAATTAGAACACATCTTAAAATAAAATGATGTGCTTAAATTATTAATAAGTGCAATCGTTTTGCCTAACCCAAAATATTATTTATATATTTATTTTTAGTCTAAAACGTTAGTTATAATTAATAAATGTATACCTATGTATAACAATTAATCTTTAATTAATACTGTGATTTTGTGATATCTAAATTCTAAATTATAATTTATAGAGTTATTTTTTTAGTTTTAATTATTTTACTTTTAAGTTTTAAGTATATTAAAATTATTGGTCTTATTTTATTTAATAAACTATTATTTTCAAAATACTGAATATCAACCTAAATATAATAAAACATTTTTCATATTTTGAATACATTTTTTTTTTATTAGTGCCATGATGTAACCTAATTGTAATAACAGTGTAATAAAGCTTACACGGTAAGCTATTACTAAATACGTATTTGTATATATAGTTACTGTACTAAAATATCTAAATTTTTTTCTCATACTTACTACACAAAAATATATAATATAGTAATATAATTAGACATAATTTATAAATTATAGGGTAAATAATACATGTTCTTAGTACAATACTATACATTTTAGATAGTTAGGTAACAACACAACACAATACTAAAGAACAAAATATCATAAGGAAAATTGAAAAAGAAACTAAAAATATTAGGTACACCGAATTTTGTCTGTAACTTAGCAGGCACATATCTTATTATAATTATAATTTATATCCAAGTAAAATCAAAGTTAAATAAATTTTTTAATGAATTATTATTAAATACCCACGTTTACATTTACATTATTATTTTATATATCTATTATCTATATAATACAATACTAATTATATAATTCTAGAGTAAATTTGAATTTAAAATAATATTTATTTTTTCAATCGTTTTCCCTCGGCTTTCATTAATATTATTATAAATATTCAAGCAATAAATATACTTTCATGTAGGTATTTACAAATGCCGAGTTGCACAACACTAACTAAACATTTAATGAATCAATATTCAATAGTGAGCTAATGGTCCCTTAAACATAATTTAGTGGCTTATGATTGGTCCATTAAAATAATTAATTTTAATGCAATCCTACATTAATATTCTTCTGTGGTTGATCATATACCTAGTTAATATATATTATTTATACATCAATAAACTATGAGTTATGACTATAATTCCCTTTATTATACTCTGTAGGTAACTAATTGTTTTCGTTTCGAAAATAACGATAATACGATAAACGTGTGCGATGTGCCTACAATTAACATACAGTATTAGAATTGAATATAATATATTATTTATATGAAAACTAAAAACTGTGACTCAAATGTTGAGATGTTAATTTTAAATTTGGTCGTTTTAAATTCCCCCTCTAATTTCAAGCCACTACATAAAGAGGAGCTGGATGAGCATTACCCCTCCTTAGAATCAGGAAGGTTAGGTTGCTTCTATGATAGTATTATATTCGTATAGACGTACACTTATAACAATAAGTATATATATATAGTTATTGATTTTTTTTATTGTTGTATTAATCATTAATTTTCGGATGAGTGTATAAAGTTATTTAAGGAGCAGGTTTGTAGTTTCTACAAATTACAATACATCGATATTATAAGAATTTGAAATTAGTTTAAGAAAACAATTGTGTAGTAGCAGGTAAGTATATAACGAAATGTACATTAAAAATCCTTAATCAGTAAGTATTTCAGTAGGTTAAAAAAATGTATGTATCAACACAAAAAAACTAGGTAATGAGATAAGAGAAAACGAAAAGGGCTTAGCTGTACATACATACTACTATTAGGTATATTGGTATACTACGGACAGTGGTTGCGTTGATGAGATAACTATACAATATAAACAGCGATATTAATTATTTATACCTATTTTAATTGTATGTTTTGTTTTATTAGTAACTATTAACTATACTTTGAAACTGGCAGGTAATCGGTGTATGTGAGTATATTACAACATAAACAATTATGAGTGTATGAATACGTCATAAAGTATGAAATTTAGAAAATAATAGATGAGTAAAAATCAAACTATATGTAATAAATAACCATCGTAGTTCTAGCACTTTATAACTTTATAAGCACTGAACTATTAAAATAATATTTGTTTCCCAAATAAATATTAAAATATTAGTATAAAATTATATTACCATATTAATAACCTTCGCATCACTTTTATTAGTTACCAGCTATCTATGAAATTAATTTGCAACGCATTGTCTTATTCTTATTGACATAAAATGTAATTGTAAATTACTCAGCAATTTTAAAATAAATTTGTCATTGAATCAAATGATCGATTGCGGCATTAAATCGTTACAACGATAAGTATTGGTCATTTCATTTTCGCAAAATTACTTTAGTTCATTTTAAACATCTAGCTTATCGTAGTATATTAGCTCAATTTAAACTAATGAATATGGGAATTGCAAGATTTAAAACTTCCAAACAATGCCGGTACAAGCAAATCCCAGCCAATCCAATACGATTAATATTTGAAATATTGTTGTGCATTTTACTTATAATACCGGCTGTTGTATGGGCAACAATAAAATTATTTTATAAATCTCCACGAAAAAACATCAGAGGACAGGTTGTTTTGGTGAGTAATAAAAAAATCTGATTCCTATAATATGTGTATTTATTTTTAACACATGAAATTCGTTAGTGACTTAGTGTAATATTTAAGTTAATATAACGAATAAGCTTTCATTATTTGTAGACACGTAATACATATTATACATTGTTATAATATTAATTTTAGACAGATTTATAGTTTACACTCATCGGTATAGTGGAGCTAAATATGTTGTTGTACGATAATACGATAAATCAGCCAATCGCGAACACCCTAAATACGTATTTTCAAGTGACGTGTATATTACAGTCCTGTGTTATAAACTAATAAAAAAATGTTATAATCATTTTACAGGTTACCGGGGCCGCACGAGGACTGGGCCGGGAGCTTTGCCTAAGGTTCCACTCGCTGGGCGCCAAAGTTGCTTGCGTTGACATCGACGGCGAAGGATGCGCCGAGACGGCAAAGGCGATCAACCGAAAAGGCGGGGCTGCAAAGGGTTACAAAGTCGACGTGACCGACCGGCTGCAAATCAAAGCTATGCACGAGACCGTTATGAAAGAACTAGGCCCCGTGGACATAGTGGTGAACAACGCGGGCATTGTATTGGCCCACATGTACGTCAATCCCGAATCCGATCAGCTTATCGAGGACCTGATCAACGTCAATATCCTTGGACAAATTTGGGTGAGCTTTACACTAATTATTGCACTGTGATAGTAATATTTTTTTCAATATTTTGACTTTTAAAATTAGTAACATACCAGTTAAAAAATAAATGTATTACGTTACAGTTTGTGCTATAAATCACTAACACTTAAGTTTTTAGTTAGTATTTTTTATTTCCCATTTAAAAAAAAAAAAAACAAATAACTATTAAATTATTTTCAATATCTGAACTGATTGGCTTTGACGACATGCAGTACCATTTGATACATTTAGTTCTCAATTTTTAAAATTAATGCTTTTTAGATCACAATAAAAAATTTTTATAGATCAATAGAGAATTACTGCCCTCGATGTTGAAAAGAAATCACGGACAAATTGTCGCTATATCGTCTATGTCATCGATGAGTGGATTGTCTGGAATATCAACTTATACAGCCACCAAATGGGCAACAAATGGTAAATAATATTAAATTATAATTTTAATATCAAACATATTATAATAAATTTATAGGAATACTCTATTTAAGTGTTTTTATTTTTAACTCATTGAATTACATTATAATTAATTATAATAGTAAAACAAAATTATTTATACTACCTATTTATAATTAATATTAATATTACTATATTTATACATTATATTATTATGTAATTATGTGTATCTAGGTATGATGGAGAGTTTGCATAATGAACTAAGAGAATTGAAATCGGCCGTCGTGTCGACAACGGTCTGCCCGTATTTTATAGAGACTAATCCAGAAATATCTAAACATTTAGAGCTCAGGTAAACATTTAAGTCTTATTCGTCTAATGGCTAAACAATCATATTATATATTTTTAAAAAGGAAATAACTTATATGTTTTAGATTACCAGAAATGCCCACATCTTTTGTTGGCGAAATCGTCATGAATGGTATACTAGAAAATCGAAGAATTTTTTCAGTTCCCAATCACTTTATATTGCCCGTTAAACTTGTAAGGTAGGTGCATTTTGTTCAATATTTATTAGTTGTTACATAGTTAATAAGTAATAATTAATAACTGATGATTAATAACCAATAGGTGCAAAATGTAAGCTTTAAATAATAATCTATTACATACGAATTTACATTACAATTTAAGTGGACATTTATTATTTAACCAAATAATTCGTTCAATTAACTGATATAAATGTACGTTAACACAGTTGAATCAAAATATTATGCAACATGCCTCTCATACGTTTTACATTTCTAATTTAGTTGTATAATATATAGTATTTGATTCAATTTTTATTCAGCTATATTACAATACGACTACCTATATTAACCTAACAAATGGTTTTACTTTTTATTTTATTTATTTTTCAGAACACTACCCGATAACTTACAGTGGTTAATCAACAGAATATTTTATGTGAATATCATTGGCTTCCCAAAAGATGTAGAATTGATGAACAGATATCGGCAATAAAAATGTAAAAATGTTGAAGAAAACTGATAGATAATAATAAATATATTTGTGTTATATGTGGTGAGAAAAACATTCAACATTCAACAAAAAAGACATTTTTCACAAAATAAAGATACCATTAAAGGAACAGAGAGTATTTACGGGAGTAATATGGAGGAGATGGATCCAAAGATCCTCGTTTGACCTTTTTTTTCATAATTTTTGTACCATATACGTAAGTCGTAGGTACCTATTATTTGAAACAACATTATATTTATAATACTAAATGGATTGACCTTTAAAGACGCCTCTATAGAACATATAATATTATTCTTGAAACTTGTTTTGAATTCTATTATATTAAGTTTATATTTTTTACCATATAAGGCTTATTATTTAAATTTATATTAATTATGTAAATGAATATTTTTTTCAAAACAATAATAAAATATATTATTATCATTCAATAAAATATTAATGCATTAATGCATAGTATAATATTTATTATTTAATGGTTTTTTTTAACTATACCGTCTAGGCCAAACTTTTGTTTTATAATTTTATTTTAATTAATCCAAAATAAAATATGTATTTTTGTAAATATATAAACTAAAGACGAATCTTCACAATACTTCTATTTTTATTTTTAAGAATACGCCACATCCACATATTTTGTGGTCTTTGTCTTATGCTTAATCACGCATAAACAACATGGAAAATCTGCGTTCAAGAATTTCAATTTTGTATTGTTAGATTTTATATGTGAGTGATTAGCGTCTTGCCGTCTTATCACACTTAAAAGTAAGTAGATTATTTGTGTTTTGTTGTTAATTTTTACAATATTTTTATGTTTTTACAAGTTATGAGTATTTTTAAATTTTAATATTTTACACAACCATAACTTGCTTTAAAAGATTTATTCTTGCCGTTAAATTTGATAATAGGTCAATTGTCTCAAATATTTAAACTAATAACACAAAAATAGAATTACGACTGAACGTAAGTTTTGAATATTATACGTTAGTAAGATAGAAACAACACATACAAACATGAGTATCTAGTATGTTGTAGTTTTAATCTTATTTTTACAACTAGTGGTCGTATACTCGTATTTATAAATTTAAATAAAAAAGGAAAAAGTTCTTAAATATTGTTTAGAATTATTTACCTGTTAAAAAAAATATATATTTAGTTGTTATAGACATACAGTTTTATTTTAATCATAAATATTAATAAAATAAATATGATCTACTTATTGGTTTATTGAGTTACTAATGTAAAAAGTAATTTCATAATATTATATAAAATAATAAGAATTTAATCTACTCTATAATATATAGTATAAATATATGATAAGACAATAGTAATATGAGTATATTGCACGTGTTTTTTTTATTTTTATTTAATGCATTGTAAAGAGTGAGAAAATTGCCTACTGATTTGAAAAATTATTAGTATTATACTTATAGGTACTAAACAGTTATAATAATTCGCGGACTGGGATAGGAGCTTAACTGTAACTCATAAGTCATAAGCAATAAATTCATACAATTAATACCTATACTTATTAGTTATTTATGAATAGCGTAGGTAAATAATATTATAACTTGTAAGTTTGACATGATCGTACTCAATCAGGAAATGTAGTGTTATTAAAAACCCGCTACCTATAACAAGAAAAATTAAAAAGTTTTAATAGGTAATTGAAGCGATACAAAATAAACCGTAACAAAATAAATATACCTACACGAACGTGATCTATCAACAATGTGTATTATAGGAAGATAAATAGACATACTACATCTAGTATAATACAATTATATGAATTGAAGACAATTTCGTTTAGTGTTTAGACTTTTATAAATTGGCTCTATATTATATTTATGGCGTTTATAGGACATGCCATAGCTTCAATACTTCAGATTCGAGTTTGATTATTGTCCAATAATTTAATGACATACCACGTACAAACTACGACTATAATAAATATATCATATTATATATTATAGAAATGTTAACAGAACAGGTTTATGTGTTTAGATATTAGGACATTGGTTCTAAGGTAGGTAATTGCTAAAACATGTGGCTCAATACGTTATTGTAAATTTAAATTATATATTTAAATGGTATAGATCTACTTCGATGATATCAACATTATATGCCGAGTAGGAAGATTTTTTTCAACAGAAAAAAACCACTTTATTTTAATCTTGAAATGTTATTATAGTATCCGAAATTAACTTTATAGTTTATAATATCATACCATAACATAATTTATTAAACTGACAAAAAAATCGAACACCACTTACTATTACAATTGTCAATTGAATAGTTTGCGTTATTCCAACTTAAAGTGATTTTAATCCACTAGCAGGCATCACTGCATCTGCAATAGAATTATGACTCAACAAAAAAAATTTACATAACAAGATACGTTCAGAGACTACTAAGTGACCGTATTACAATCAATGGTTAAACTAATGTTAAACCACCGAATTCGGCCGGTAAAATCAGTAGGTTAAGCGTAACCGAGGTTTAAACTATGATTGTAAAACGGGCTCTAAGTGGAGATGGTTTTTTCTGTTTCCGAATAATATTTACCAAGACAATGTCAAATGTCAAATATTTTATATAATATAATTTTAAAATTAATATTTTAATTAAGTTAATATAATATTACACGGGTACTACACGTCTACACTATAAACTGGTGTAGAGAATTGTTCAACACGGCTTAGAGTTTTAATAATATTAGGTAGAATGAAAGTCGAGTTTATTGTGTGGGTCGATCCCGGAAGTACTGCAACTCCGGGCCAACCCGCGGTGGAGCAGGAGCAAGCCCCTAATCTCCACCAATATTCAAAAAATTAGTTTAACATTTGAACCACTTTGTAAGTGGTTTATCAGATGTTAAGCTGATAAGAACAGATACTACACTTTTGATCTTAGCCATTAGGCCGAGAAGCGATACTTGCAATTATTTTAACACTAGACTATATAGAACATCTTGCGCTATTGACGTGTCGAGGTTCATACTAAAGGTATAATCGTTAACGAGTGATAGGTATTTTTTTTAAGTGCGAATAGCCTCATTAACTACTACTCTGTAATAATTAGTTGAGCACTAATTTATTTTAATAACGATGTTGTAAAGTCGTTTACTTTTGTCAAGTGTAATTACGATCGTCGTTGTACGTACAAAACCGATGGGTTTGTAAGCGCCATCTATCGGTCGTTTCACGCGACAAACTTGTATATATATTAGACAATATTACAACTACTTAGAAATATAAACGCCGTCCAGAATGACGACTAGCGCTTTGGGGAGACACTCGCGTACGACTTGGCAGGTAGCGACGACAATTTTGATACTATACATCACCGACGTAAATACACGTTCGTGCTATTTATTGAAAAAATTGAACTACAGATAACTTAAGATAACTTACAGATAACTTTACACCGCGATATATAGGTACTATTAATAGGTATTTGACTATCAAAATCATGTTCCGAAAAGTATATAGAAAAGTCTTCATCACAACATCGCGTAATAATACGTTTTAGTCCTATGTAAATGGATTATTCATATTAAAGTAGGTACCTATACCTATTATTTGTATTCTAAATAGGTACATTTTATTTTAAAATTTTCCTCTAATTCATTATGAATGTAAAATATAATGTAACATTCTCGGAATTATTGTATGATTATTATAATTTATTTGAATACTTTTTGTATTTTTAAATGTTAATTTTTTTGTAATGTATTGCAATGCTATTAAAAAAAAAAAATAGCTATGCAAACTGAAAGGTAAATACTAAGTAGTAAATAAATCATAAAAATATAATATATTACATTAATATTTATTAGTATCATAATTTTGAATTTATTAGTATCAGTCTTAATATATAATATTTATCATCATATTATAAGGATTTCAATGTTGAAAGCTTTTATAAAACAACCGGATTTTGATGAGTGATAAATATAGCTAAAGTGAAAAGGAATATGGTATGGTTATAATATAGTACTGAGTATAAATAAATTTATTCATACAAAACACTTCAAGGAAAAAACACACTTATAAGGTTTTGGAATGGCGGACAATTCCCCCCCCCCCATTTTTTTTAAGTTTATTATTTAATGTTTAATAAGAAATTATTTTTTTCCAGTAAAATATAAAATATAATTTTTTTTTTATAAATATAATCAATTATACTATAATTACCTATTATAGTAGGTGTATATTTTTGATCAATTCAACTACTTGAAACAATAAAATAATAGTAATATTATATTTAAAAGATTGTCTAAATAAAAAAGTAATAGTGCTAGCATATTGTATTATTCGCTAGTATCTAAAATTAATAAACTATTAAAAATTAAAACAGGTACGGTTTTTTTAACAAAAAAAAAATAAATATGAAAGACGTTAGACGATAACAAAATATGTGCTTAGATATAAAAAAAGTATCAGAAATTAAATATTTTTTACAAAATATATCATTTGTAGGTCGACATTTTTAGACTATAGTTCTTAAATATTTTTTAACCTTTTATAATTATATAATTTTTTTACGTTTTATTATACAATTTTTTATTATATTTACGAAAAAAAAAAATGAAATTTTTAACCTATTTTACTTACTTATATACAATTTTTTTACGTTTTAATTATATATATGAAAAAAAAAAATGTAATTTATAGTATAAATTTATAAAGTTAATTGTAGTATAATTGATTATATTTATGAAAAAAACTAATTTCTTATTAAATAATAAATAATATTAAATTATTAAATAATAAACTTAAAAAAAAAATGGGGGGGAAAATGTCCTACTATGCCAAAAACAGTCAGGGGGAAAATGTCCGGGGGGAAATTTGTCCGGTTACCAAGGTTTTGGACATCTGAAAAGGAAATCTTATAAACCCAAGTATTCGTAGAGTTGTATAAAGTATTTTCTAGAATTAATCTTAAGATATTAAATTATTAAAATATTGTTTCTTGTATAAATACACAGTACATTCTTCTGTTTTATTAAATTAAACTTAGGAAGCTTAGAAGTTATCTTCTGTATCTATACCGCGGATACACGTAAATGTATATTATTATTTTTGTAATAAACCGATCATTCTTGGAAACAGTCCCGACGACCATTAGATATTTTTGTCTGTACTCTGCGCTCCTTTTATTATCCATGTATTTAGCACGGTCTTAGAAGATAAGGTCGAGACATTTCCCTATTTAACAACGTTAATCAATTCGGTCGCTTAGAGACACAGATTTCTATGACGCCAAAAACATAAAACAGTCGTGAACAGACTACTTAATCATTAGTCATTTTCACGAATATATCTTTTAAGATCATATGGATGTATGGCACATACCTTGTTATTTATTAGAAACCAAAAAAAAAAAAAAAAAAAAATGTATATATATATATATATATATATATGTACGACGCTTGCTACTTATAAGTTATAACTACTATGTAATCATTGTAATATCGTTACTCTTATTATTATTTTAGGATTAAAACTTTAAATTTATATCATGCTGAAGTACCTCCGATGGGTGGTCTCTTCCCTCTGTCTTTCTCTGTCTACTGTTCTATTTTATCACTTAAGCTCATTGTTCATTAATTGTAACAGATTGCGTAATATAAAATTTTGTTAAAAAAAAAAAAAAAAAAAAACCAGCCTGGGCAGGGGGTCATACAATAATAATACAAAAGTCTAAAGGTCATACAGGTAGTTACTAATCCCTAAATGTCCCATTCCTTTTTATTGTATACTCCACATATATATTACTTCTCACAAGTCATAATATTTTACTGTGGTCACTTTTTTCTCACTATCATCTTGTATATAGTTGTGTTAAACACGTGTTCTAACTTATAGTGAAATTATATTTTGATTTCAATTTTTTTGTTAGTGTGATTATTATCTATGGTTATTACACTTAACACATTTGCATAGACGTTTTAGAGCATCACATATATTTCCTTTTATTATTGAGACAGGCGTGGTTCTAAGACTACATTTTCGTATGGGCCACAGTATAGATTTATAATTATTATAATTACATTTTAATTGCGAAAAATATTTATAATTTCCTTCCCGTTTTCATTACATTTAAAAATAAGGGACACCAGAAATGTTGGAATGGGCAGCTGCCCAGCTGCCTATACACTAGAACCGCCACTGTATTGAGATCATTATAAGACATTTTAGACATTTTCATCTATTCTGTGATATAAATAATCCTCACTGATATCTACGGGGTAGTTCTTCTTCCTTGATCAGTGTTGATCAAAGCCATCAAAGCTATCAAACTCTAGTTTGTATAGTAAATAAAAAATTGTTCTACAAAACATAACACGCTCATTTTTCCATTCAATCTATGGGGTCGTCGGATGTCAGGGTTTTATTGACACGAATTGATGATATTAAAATTGCTTTATATTATATATGTAATAACGCAAAAATAAAATAAATTAAATTAAATAATACCAGAATAAAAGTGTAAGGTATAATTAATATATTGTTATGTTTGTGATTAGTAGATAGTTATGGTTATGTATTTTAAATAAATGCTAAGCAACACAAGGGACACAAGCCTTGAATGATAGCCGGATTTCTTATATTATATTTAAATTTGCGTTATTACCTTCCTCTTGAGTCTTGATCATCGGAGAGTTTTCGAGGTCGTAATTCGAGAATGATCAATGACACCGTAAAAATATAGTATAATATTAATTATTAAATTATAATACATTTAATAAATAAAGTATAATATTATATTATTATGTAAAATTATATAAATATCGATGCGCATACACCTTACTTATTCGCAGCTGTGTTTGAACAACAATTCCTAACACTGATTAATTTAGATTTTAAAAAAAGAAACGATCCAGTTGTCGCTCACAATATCTGGTGTGGAAGTCTTGGGTGGTTTTAGGTGCTCCTGCACTGATGAGAGGAGACGATCTTGGTCAACCCGGCCAGAGTCGCAGGCGACCCCATCAAAGGTCTCCACGCTACAAAGAAATTGTCTTTATCCCCGGCGACAAAGACCTTTAATGGACCATCCATTGTCTCTGGGCGGCACACGAAATGGTCACATGTGTTATGCCACACTGTTACAACTATGTATAGTATCCAACCTGACCAAATAATATAAATCGTTCCTTTCACTAGTTTAAAATGTTTGGGTTATAAGAATTTATCTGCTCGCAACAACTTTAACCTTATTTAATTTGTTAAATAAAAAAAAAAATTTACAATCATGATATTATGTGAGCATATCATTATATACATAAATTCTTTTTCTTATTATACATTTCGTAGGTTATTTTAAGCATTGTCTTCTATTTAACTGTTCTATGATAAATGATAATTGGTTATTCATATTTAAGACTGTCGTAGAATAAATTATTCTGTGTTGGCACAACGAATAACAATGTGATAATGTCATCTTGACCTAGTTGTCAGGCTGGGTGGCACAGAATTATTTTGAATAATTAACTAAAACCTTAAATTTATATATTATTATTATTTTTAATACTAAATTATCATACTAGACATAGGTATGTAAAACAATTACACAAAAATGTCTTTAAAAAATACTATTAAGTTAAGACATAATAAAATTGCTTATTGATTTTGGACAAGGTACTTTAAAATATTAATGAAAAAATAATTGCAACTTAGATTAAATCTTTCATTTAGAAATCTATTCATCTACCTATATCAAGTATAATACAATAATTAGAATTGAATTATTTTAGCTCAAACAATAACTACTAAATTTAAACAAAAATATTTTAATATTAAAATGATGTACAATAGCCTAAAATACAGAAACAATTTTTGCACCTAATTGTATTTCACAATATGAATTTTCTTTACAAATACATAAGTTTTATGAAGTTATGAATTCTGAATAAATAGTTAATATTATTAATTATCAGTCTGTTATTTAAGTCTTTATTCTTTCATTATAAATTATACATGAATACTTATATTAAATTTGTACAAATAAAGAATATATTCTAAAAATAAATAACAATGGAGAACATAAAATAATTTTTTTTTAGTACCAATTAAAATACTATAATTTGAGTTTTAACATATTGCATATTATATTTTTCTAAGTATAACATAGGTACTACAGAATAGAATAGGTATAAGTAAATAAACAATAGTTGTATACTTAAATTACTATCACAGTTAGCTTTTTTTTTGTAATATACTTATAAATTATGGTTAATGTTCAATTAAAAATTAATTTTACTCAAAATTTGTGTACTAAGTGAATGGTAAAAAGTTCACAAAAAGTGCTGTGCCAACAATAAAATATGTAAAATAGTACAAAATTACTAATTTAGATTTAAAATTATACATTATGCGGTTGTAAGTAATTTTATTGAAATTTAGTGGAAATTTGTAATAATTTGCGCAAGCCCAATAAAATACTGGACTTGATGATGATAACATTCTTGTGGCCACTTGAACATGTATACAAAACAAACTAAAAATTGTTAAAAATGTTGAATGAACGACATACACGAAATCTAGTTTATCTCGATTTCTAAGACCCAAATAAATTATATTATTGTTACAAAAATATTCAAAACCAAATTTTAAAAGTATAAAAATACAAGGTGAAGCCAATAAAAAATTTGGAATCTGTTTGAACTGGAAATAACTTAAGAAACCAATATTGTTCCAATATTTTTCTTGAACGTAAGAATACGGTAAACGCACTCCACACCACAATGGGACACTATTATTGTTTGGCATTACTAAGTTATTTTTAATCGCATAGTCAATAACTTTGGGTTCTAATGTGTGTTCTTGCAGAGTACAGAATTCAAAATACCCATATATTTGGAACAAACTGAAACATGCAAAAACAAAACATATACCAAAAAGGCATTTGAATGATATTTTTCTTTCCTTGACAGCTAATTGAATCATATAATATAATAAAAAGCCGACATTGAGTAGTCCGTTGGACCTGTTCAACACAGATAAACCGAATAATAACGAAGACTTCCAAATATTTCCATATGCAATATGATACATACCATAAAACGTTGTAAACACAAACAGTGATTCTGAATAGGGGGCCGAGAAGAAAACACTAGCAGGATTAAAACAAAATAGGACTGTTGAATTATATGCCATTTCTATGTTATTATGTATGCGCAAAGTCAAATCGAATAACACCAATGCAGTGAAAACAAAAATTAAATTGTTGAAGACGACTGCTGCAATAAGAAACATAGTGTTTGAATGACCAGGAAAGATTGCAGTTATCAGTCGTAAGACATTGGGATATAGCGGGAAAAAAGCCAATGTATTTTCATAAGTATATCCATATCGGTAAATGTGATGAAAATATTGAGCGTCCCAACGGAGGAAACCACCTAGGATATAAGTGACTGCACGGCCAATACTGGTATCGTCATTGTCATGAAGAGCTGGTGATATGAATACTCCCTGTGCTTGGTGATCTGGAATCAGGGCGTTGAAGATGTACTGCAAAATCACAATAGATATTCGACTATAAGCTGCAATACGCCATATATTGGATCGATATAACGCTGGATCCTATACAATACACAGCTACAGGTAGAATATTTTTTAAGAGTATCATAATTAATAACATGATACTTACCTTCAGTTTTTTATCTTTCATTTTAAAATTCATGTTTTCATATTATGTACCTACACCTAACACGAAAATATTTTGATCCTGAACTAAACGCCAATGATAATGCAGTACAAAATGTATTCCATGATGAATAAAAATAAGGCCACATCGATTTGTTATTTTTTAACAGAAAACGTTAATAGTATACTTGAACCTGCAAGTCTTATGAACATCGTGTGTCGTAACTCGTAAGACGTAAGTACTTACTACCGAGTACCGGTAATATTACACCTATGGGTGATACAACAGAGGCTTGGCTTATCACTACTTTACACGAATGAATTTATCTCCTTATCTTCTGCTTGTATAATAAAACGTGAAGCGGTTCGTCTTTCCGCCGGCGCCGCGCCACCCGTATTATAGACGATCGCCAATCGAAAAATTCCGTTCCGCCGCGGTCTTTTCGAAAACGTCGTCTACCGCCGCCGCCGCTTCGTTTCGATACGTTTTTTTCTACGTTTTTCCTCGCGTTTTTCCGTTTCTCAACCGTAAGCGTTCCCGCGTACGATACGTATATTAGAATACGATAATATTATAGTTCGACAGTGAGCGTCTTTAAAACGTTCTCGAGAGCGATAATAATGACTAATAATATTATCTTAATTGTGCTATTGTCTTATGTGTTGGTCTGTCGGTCTATAACGACTCGCGCTCTTGCGAGCTCGGAGCGGGTGTACGCGTAAAATATATTACTGTAATCGTACCTGTGCGTAATCTAATACGGAGCTGAACGGATGTTTTGATCGACCGCGTTTAAAATACGCGTACGAATACGGACACTTCTCGTGTACGCGTCTATAAGTCATAACGCGTTTCGGTTTCCGCGACATAAACGTTATTGGTCTTTACGACGGACGTTTGTGTTTGATTTTCGAACCGCGAGAAGTACGTCGGAATAGCGCGCGCGTCTATTTTAACCGTCGTGATACGTAGGTTAGGTTAACCTAACCTACGACGGTGATTCTTCGTTTATGGTCGTTACGGACGGAGACTCGATGACGTGAGAACGTTTTTATTTTCCGAGTTTTCTTTACGCGAGAATCGTAAGGATTTGACATTTTGACGGGCGAATCGAAGCGATTAATGCAGTGTTCTCTGCGGTTCGGAAACGGCTTAACAGCTCGACGTTCGAGACGGTTTTCCATCTCTATCTGTAGCCGATAGGTTTAGGCGTTAGGTCCCCGTGCTTTAGGGTAGTCAGGTTCGAATCCCGCTCCGGCGGATTCGTCGTCGATCCGACGCCGGCGCTTTGAAACGCACGGTCGTCCGAACGCTCTTGATTTTTTCCGATTTTTTCATTTGATTGTCGAGAGTTTACCACTATCATAACTGTTTGTAAGTTTATTTTTAATTTTATATTATTTTATCGATGTTTATTTTTCAATAATAATATAAAGTCATAGTCGTAGTTATAAATATCTTTATGATTATAATAATATTAATATATCCTTTATTTCGTATTAGTAGTAAGTAGTAAGTACAGTGTCAGTGTGAAATGTTAATGGGGTCCTTTCTATTTTGACTGTAGTGCACAATTTGGCTATATCGATCTAATATAATATATTTTTTAATGGCCCTTCAACCATATAATTTTGAACCAACAGTGGATGATCTGGGAACAGATTTCCAACCTGCACAATGTTTAAATAATTCATTTTTGGAAATCGATGTTAATGGACGATCAAAAGTGATAACATAAATAATTGGTGTACGTGCGAAAACTGTTGCATTTTAAATAACGATGTTGAGTGTGTTTGTTGTGCTGAAATTGAAAAAGTTACACCTTTACGATCGGGAAATAAATGTGTTACAGAGAGTGATTTGTTTAAACAAATTATTTTAGACGAAGACATACTAAACATTACGCGTCATCAAATGATTATAAAAACAAATGATAAATCTAAAAAAATTACTCAGTATGTCAATTTTATCAAATACTTCATGGAAGTTCATTTGTTACACACAATATATTCATTGAGAAAAGGTAATATTATCATACATTTATTTTATATAGATACCAAAAGTCGGTATTTATTTATAAGACTTACTGTTATCAGGTGTAGGCGAGTTGTTATTCCAGCCTGTGTTGTAAAAACTATTAGAGACAAATATCCAGAAATGAATGGGGTTTATGTTGGATTCAAAAGTGGAAGTAAATTACTCAATTAGATGAGGAACATTTTATTTGTTATAATTTTAAATGTATAAAGAATGTTTTGATTAGATTTTAAAAATACATCTTGGTGTGTAAAAAGTATTCAATGTATTTTATTTAGTACTTTGTTGAAACTGTTTTTCTTCGAGGTAGAACAATAGTAATACTAATAAATATTTTTTTATTCTAAATTATAATTGTGTTTATAACTACAACATAGGTAACAATAAAACTAGTGCTTGTAAGAACTTTACTTAGTACCTACTTAGAATAATATTATAGAGTATAAACATAAACATACGATCCTTAAAATATTTTTAGATACAATTTTAAAATACATTTAGACACAAGTATTAGTGTATTGTATTACATATTATAAACCTCTTTTGTATAGGTATTAAAATAATACATATTAAAACTAAAAATACATTTTTTAAAAACATTTAAAATCATTTTTGATTATTATCGTTGAAAAATCGGGAATATTTTTTTGATCTCAACTCATTTATATCTGGTTTTGGAGTAGAAACAATATTCTTAGGTACGGCAGGTAGGGGTATTAATTGTTCTTCTTCACTTTGGAAAATTAAGTTTTCTGTAGCCTTTTCTTTAATATTTTGAATTGTTTCTGCACGCCAATCATTGGTTGTAACTTGTAGATGAATATTGATTTTTAATTGTATAACGCCCCAGGGGTTTAGAGTACACCATTTCATTTTTTAGTGTTTACTCGTAGCCCGTAGTTTCCATGTGCTTGTCACTTATAAATTATCTTCTATTTTTTTAATGTGAAGGAATTATTTTTGATATAATTTTAAAACACAGCAATAGCTAGGGTTAGGTTACCTAACTTAACCTAACCTTAGCTATGTTATGTTACTTTATAGTATATATATATTATTATTATTAATTATAGTCTTATTTGCATACACGTTTAACAATATCATGAAATTAGATCAGTGGTTCCAACCTCTTTAATCCTTCGCCCCTTTGTGGTTTTCAAAAATATCACCCCCCCCCCCCCTTTTTATAATAATTTTTCATTTTTTCCCTACATTGTACAACAATGCTTACACTCTCTCTTCCACCAGAGGCGCGTATCTCCCAAATTGGGAAACACTGCATTAGATAAATAGTGCAGCTGTGTACGCTGTTAAGATTAACTTATACATATTTTGTATGCAAAATGAATACCCTATTTAATAATAATATTATACATTAAAATTATTATAAAAAGGGGGGGGGGTGATATTTTTGAAAACCACAAAGGGGCGAAGGATTAAAGAGGTTGGAACCACTGATCTAATTTCATGATATTGTTAAACGTGTATGCAAATAAGACTATAATTAATAATAATAATATATATATACTATAAAGTAACATAACATAGCTAAGGTTAGGTTAAGTTAGGTAACCTAACCCTAGCTATTGCTGTGTTTTAAAATTATATCAAAAATAATTCCTTCACATTAAAAAAATAGAAGATAATTTATAAGTGACAAGCACATGGAAACTACGGGCTACGAGTAAACACTAAAAAATGAATTCCACGTAGGTATTTTAATATTATTTATTTTTAAATAAAAAATTTTAACATACAAGATAATTACCTAAGTTAAATTTTTAGGTTCATTATACAAATTTAATATACTTTTTATTGACTTTTGGTCTACCCTCAATAATATTGATGTCTTCATTGGTAGGCTAGATATATTAATTCCAGTGATAAATCCTCAATCACTGATAAAACCGTGAATTCTAAGTCCAAAGTATGAGCCGACATAAGCAGCGCACCATTTTTTATAATTAAATAGTGGATGGGCTACAAACAAAAATAAAAGCTATATTATACTATGAATTTTTTTATTATTTAAAGAAAGTTAAATATTTCAAATATTTTTTTGTAATTGTATTTTTTATAATTTACAAATATTTAGTTATCTGATAAGTTTTATTTTATTATGAATTTGTAAAAATAATGAATAATGGCACAGACTATGTAAAATAAAAAACAATTAAATAAATAAATAAATAATGAAAACAAAGAAAAACTGAAAAATTCATGAAAAAAAACATAAAAATTTGACAGTATTAATAAGAATCATTCTTGTCAATTCAAACCGTGGTTTTCAGACAGATTACTAGAGAAATATGTTTTATTCCGTGTGTACCGTATGTAGTTTAAACGAAACTGTATTTACAACGTATTAGTAGGGTTTTATAGGATGTTACATCATATTTTCAGATACTCGCAGTGAGTAATTTGTAATGAGTATACTATAAATTATAAAATTTAGACATATGTTAATTTAAAAAATATTATTAATGTTTTGTGAATATATTATATTTTTGAAAGGTTTATAAAGTAATACAGTCGACTCTCGGTAACTAGAACCTTGATAAATCGAAATTCTCGATATCTCGAGTAATAAAATTCCCCATCAAATAACAATAATATTTAATGTTAAAATAGTTAATCTTGTTAATTCGAAAATTAATTAAACAATATTTCGAATTTCGATATCTCGAATCATTGTCGGTCTGGCTTATGTTTGGGCCCCCGGTACAGTAATTTACAAGGGCTCTCTTACAAAAAAACAAAAAAGTTTCTTACATTTATAATATTTATAAACATATAACATAAAGGTAATAAATAATAATTTCATTTTCCGTGTACATTTAATATGGAATTAAATTTTTTTATTATTAAACAATTAAATAAAATATACCTAGTAAATAAATAATATATTAAATATAACTAGTATTTAAAATCATTGGTTCAAAGTTTACAAATTAATTCTGGAATCCGAGTCCAGAATCGCGAGTTAACTTAGTATTCTTTTCCATTTAGGTATGGGCCTCTAATATATAAAGTGTCCAGGGGCCCCCAGCGATCGCCGGGTAGCCGGATGGGTCAAATCGACTGCACTGTCTCGAATTTTCTTATCCAAATTTAGACCCAAATACATGTAGTACTATATGTATAAGACGAATCGTCTCCGATATATTGGACAATGGTAAAGAAGAAGTCGAAATCCGCAAATAGAACCCGCTGTGCCATAACAAGTAAAATAGCGACATTTGCTTTAGAAAAATTACGTAAATACATTGAAACCAGTGAAGGTATGAAAGATTTATTTAAACCACTCGATTATTTAGTAAATAGAATAGAGAACAATGTTTTAAATAAAAATAAATAATAACCTTTGGAGTAATTCTTTAAAAATAATTTGTAGGTACTCGGTATGAATATTTTATTATTTATTTGATGAAAACTACTAGATTAATATAAACTTTTTTTTTTTAAATAATAAATTTTTTGATAACTTGAAATTTTTAATAAGTCGAATTTTTTTTTCTCCGTCAACTTCGAGTTACCGAAAATACACATAGTACACTGTATCTTTGTTTTTAATTATTTATTAAGTCATTTATTTAAATGTTTTTTCTTTATGTCTATACCAACCAAAAGTTGTTAAAGGTTAGAGAAAGTTGATTGTTGGATATTTAGATTCATACTTCTTAATACTACTCAATGAACATACTGATTTCAAATGCAATCACACTTTCACGTCGATCGTAATCATAATGATGGATCATAATCAACAAATTTACTATAAGGTATTGTTTATTTTTATTACTCGGAATCTTTTTGATTAATATTACAAATTAATTTAAACGATAGAAGATTGTTTTTACTGTTTTTAGTTTAAATCTTTATTGTTTCTTGTTTTAGGTTGTGTATGATTTTTCATTAATAATACAGTAACGCACACGTTATGCCCCAGTTGAAAGCTAAGTTATTAAAATAATAAATACGTACCGGTTGGTGTTTCAGACTGGTATATATGAAACCTGTAGTAAGCTTTTGCTTCCTCTAAAAAAAAAAATAATTAAAGAAATGTACCGCAGAATGTTTAATTTGTGAAACTATTTATTAAATGAAAACATACAAATAAAATTTATCTACTCGCAAAATACAAGTGGATTATTGTAGTAACGAATACTGCGTGTGAATTCCCTATGTTTTGTGTGACTTTCATTAAGAAAGGATTCAATTTGAATGGTTTTGGAGGTATAATTTATATCATCTAATTTTACTTTGTCATTAGAACAACATAAGCTTTGGCATTCATCTTTTCATCTCAGAGTAGAACAAAACTAGCAAACTATTGTACGATTTTCTATATAAAAAATGCAGTCATTTTTTTAATCCACTATTAAATCACAGTGCACAGTAGAATAATCTTTGCTCGACCATGAACCTCTGTCGTCAATATTATCATTATTTGACTGTTGATTTCTACGAACTACACTTATTCTTTTGGCGTTTTACTGAGATCAACCAATTTTTAAATTTCGTCAAAGCATTTAAAAAAAAATGGGTGGATGAAGTGAAACTAAAATAAAAACTGATGTCCGTTTAAAAAAAAAATAACTTAGCACTGCTCTGTATTTATGAAAAATGTAAATAAATAAATGATTAATTATTAATCAAGTATATGTATACTTTATATAAATTATAATTATTATTTTTATTCATATAAATTTATATAAATTGTTCCACAAAATAATTTACCTGTCCATTTTCTACTGATTTCAGCTATAACAAAATATAATTATAAAATATATCGTTAAATGTACTATTAAAAACTACATTTTAGATTCAGAGCGGAGCGAGGAATGTATTGGTTTTATAATGATGTTTATTTCATTTTTATTCTGTAAACACTTTTTCTGTCCCTAGACTTGTTTAAAAGTACAAGTGTAGCATAATTTCTGAAAGTTAATGTTCTTGAGCTGGTACTTTAAAGAGGTCATTTTTCGATTTTCGAAATGATACTCAAAATAAAAGCGGTTAAAGGAGAAAAAATTTACATCAAAAATTTACATTATGTAGGTAATATAAAATAATTACGACTTTGTTTATCATCATAGAAACGAATAAAATTAAATAAAAAAGATCAACTCGTCCGCTCAAATTCGTTTTTTTATCGAATGCAATCATATTGCATTCAAATCGAATACCTATAGTAAAATTACACTATCCTGTCCGAGGACCGAAGGTACGATAGACAAATATCCACCACCGAAATGCGCTGACCTACTTTTTAAATCTTACTTCTAATCATTATATTACTCTACCTATTGTAACTGTAGTGTCATTTGAGGTGGTAATTTAACTTGTCTTAGAATCTTATGGGATGGTTAAATGTTTATTACTGAACAATTTTGGAACGGCTGTTGTAATATTGGACTAAATTGTACAGTCGGAAGCCGCTGAATAATGTCAAACGCCCCGCCGCCGTAGTAAAAGAAACAATAAAACCATAAATTTAATAGTTGTTTGATGTTAAATACAACATCATTTAATAATTTATGCATCCAGCTTTTACAAATCTGCAAATAATTTTCATCGAAAAATTATTGTTGCTTATTTACATGAACTTGTTGCAAAAAAAAAAACTGATATACAAGGTATATTCAGCTTTAAAAAACTCACTAGTTTTTAATGTTTTGCTTGTACTTTTCAAATATTCTTTGTCTTTTACTAGTTGTAAAATTATTATATTGAAAAAAGCAAAAATGAAATAGGTAAGGATCACCGGACGTACAGGATTACTGTGACTTGTGAGTGAAAAGATACGTAAATATGCGTCGAACGCAGTAATAGCTACTTAAACTATATTTTAGGTAATACGTAATTTTTACCTATTTTATTGTCAAAGCCTACAAAAAAAAAAAAAAAAATAAATAATTAAATACATGCAGATGTTAATAATTATTAGTATATTTTTAGTTTCAAGTTGCTCTTAAAATAAAATCTTAAAAATATCAAGTATAGCGTCTTGTTTGGTGGTAAGGGGAGACAAAGGGCATATGCATATACCTAACCTGTGGGCTGTTAACCCGACTTTTTTTTTTTGTATCACAATTTTATTGTTATATCGAGTTTCTACAATAAAAATGACATAATTAATTAAAAAAAAAAAAAATAATAAATGACTATATAGTCATATATTAAGGGAGATATCTTCCCCTCAAGTCGTTGAGTCTTAGTAGCTGATAAATGTTGAGCTAGCATGTGTATGGATTGTGAAAATAACAACAAATAATATTATAAATACAGCGAATAAACTTAAATTGAAGGTCACTTTACATCTACAAATCGGTAGTAAGTGGAATAATGTTGAGTACTGATTTAGTGGAACACTTCTTCCTAAGAAGGACCTTTACAATGCATATCGTATGTATCATTATATTTATGCATTACTATAGTTACAAACTACATAAGTTTCCGTTTTCGTGATATGGGTCTACGAAGGTTTTAAAATCAAGAGCGTAAGTGTTAGATACTGCTGTATATCTTTCAGTAAATCTTGCAGATCAATATGGAGCCGCCCTAATTAATAATGAAATTTATTTGCTAATATATTATAAAAATTTAACTTATTAAATTTTTTGAAAATAAATAGTTAAATAAAAAGGTTTTTAATTTTGATTTTCTCTAGGTATATTACGTGATACATAATATATGTACCACGATATACACTATAAATTGTACGATTGACAACTAATATTTTATCATAGAATACTATTATAGTATAAAACATAAGATGATTGCATTGTGATACTATAGTCACAGAGTTTTGTGGAGAGTTGATTAGAGAAGTTACCTATCTGTTGAGAAATCTGTTATGAGACACGCTGTGACAATTGATTTAGTGTTTAGTCTTGTACATATTCATAAAATTATTGTTACTGTATGTATATCGGGCGTTATCAATGTAGAAAGGAATCTCCTAATCAATTTTTATGTGTATATTATATGACAATTAACCCAGTATGTCAGTATATCAAAAGAAGTTCTATATCATGCTCTGTCAACAAAATAGACAAATTATAGCAATAAATTAGACTAGATTGTGCGCATACTGGATGAATAGCATTTGTGGACTTAGGAGTTAGGATATGCAGCCAGCTATTCCAAACTAATTGAGTATAAGTTAGGGGATATTGTTATTTTTAAACGAGCTTTTAACCTAACTTTAAATACTGGATAATCAATGACAGTATGTCAATATGCAACAACAGTTTATCTAACCAATTTAAAGTGATATAATTTAAACGACGAAGCGGAAGACTAACTAATTAGTTATTCAGAAGGTACAGAAAAAAGAATCAACTGAAATAGAAACCACAGAAGGCACTAGTGACTGAAAAAGAACCGCTTCTAAAATATGTATAGGTATAAAGAAAAATGGCAAGACGTGTACCTACTCAGGTTGTTTTTCAATTCAAAATGATACGCCATGTGTATAAAAGTTATAAGATTAAAATTATGACATAACCGATATTAATGTAAAATTAATATTATAGAATATGTTACACCCAAGGGATGTAATTAGCTTTGTAAACAAAGACGAATTTATTGACAATTCGTGAAAATAAAATTCAATTAAAATTATTAATTGATGGCAATTAAGTTTCTTGTTTTGTTTTTGACGTTTTAATAAATCAAATGCATTTATATTATGTATTTATTTTTTATGTAATCCCAACTTCATAGATAATAATATATTAGTAAAACTTGATTAGTAAAATAAAATCAATCATTAAAGTTATAGGTAAACTATAATAATTTTCTTACTTAAGTCATATGACTCAATCGCATTTTTGAATTGATTATACTCTAATAAATAAATAATATATATTTTATTATTACATCCAATAATAGATATTTATCTTATTCTACTATAATTTTAATGTTTTCTGATCGTATTTAAATTTATAATTTATATATCCCATTAGACGTTCATTTAAAATCAGGTTGTATAAAATGTGACTAAGTAGAGGGTTCTATATTTTTAGTATTGGATTATTTTCGCTATACCCTTCAGTTGATACCAATAATATATGTATAAATTGCATAGAATTAATAACTTTACGCTAGTAGGTACCCCCATGTTTGGAATTTTTCTACAGAACATTCAACGAATTTTCAATGTAATAAAACCAAGATAAAATTGTTTATAACAGTCAAAAAATACAATGTTATGTACAAGCATGTTTTTAATGAAGTTAGACCAATAATGTGCACTTAACATAAACATGTATATTATGTCTGCGTATCTTTTTTAAAATTATATTATTATTAGTATTTAAGTTATGGAAATCATTTTATTCATATTTCTCAAATTGCAATAATTTAATAAGAATTTATAATAAATAATAAACTCTTAATGATATTTGTTATAATGTATGCTACAGTTAAGAAGAACATTTGAAAATTTACCACCAAGATCTCTGTGTTCAAGAATATGTTTTACGTCAAATATGTATACACTTACCGGTATATACACCTGTTGCAACAATATTATCTGTTTAAAAAAATATAATCAGACAAATTTATTGTTAATATAGTTGATACAAACACAATTTTGAATTCATTTTTTAAATGATACCTTCAACAATAATCATTAAACATCAACATGTATTGTTAGTTTTTATATTATATTAAGTCTGGGTAAAATAATAATATCTCACTAAAATTCAATATAATATAATAATGAACTAATATATTATGTTGGAAACTTAATACTGTACACAATTTAAATAAGCTCTCCTTAAAATTGTTATTAGTTATTAATATAATATTACCATGGTGTCATAAGAATAAATAAATGATAACATTTAAAGAGAGCCTTTTATGGCAGTTCATAAAGTTGTGCTGTAATTATAAACTGTCAATCATAGAAAGATGGGAAATAATTAACTATTATATTTATGATTAATTGATCGAAAAGACATTATGTGATTTTATAGGACCGTTTTGTTATACTCAAGGCTGGGCAAGTTAACTCTTTTATTTAACTCGTTAAGTTAATTTGAAAAAATCTTAGTTAAATTTTAAGTTAGAAGTTACTTTTATTTTTTATTTAACTTGTTAAAGTTACAAGTTAATTGGAAAAAATAAGTAACTTAACTTAGTTAAAAATAAGTTACTTTTTTTTTCATATAAAACTTATAATTATACCATTTACACTTCATGTTAAAGATTTACAAATAACATCCAGCGCCACAGAATAGTGTATAAATATTAATAATAATATGTTTTAAATAATAATAAGTTATATTGTAATAGTTCTTCGCCATTTTATTATATTATTCATCACACTTTGTTTCTTTTAAGAAATAATTCCTCGCCAAGTAAATAAATTATTGAAACAAAATACGTTTACTTAAATACAATATACTTAGCATTAATTCATGATATCACATCTTTATAGTGCTTAAAGATCTAATATTTTTTTTTACTTAGCCATTTTTACATGAAGTTTACGAAAGGTTTTTGTTGTGATAATATTATAATGTAGATTGCAGGTCTTTATATCCTAAAAAATGTATTTTGCTGTAGGTACTTATTAATTATGAAATCTAATAAAATAATTAAATTAGTAAATAGTAAATATAATTGGTCACTCCCTCACTCCGAGTAAAATTATTCTTATCATTTCCATGAATGAATTTAAATATAACAAACCATAAATTTTGAAATTTGAAAAACTGAGTTTACTAACGTACCTATATGGGATATTGGGTATTGATAATATTAAATATATGTTTTTTTTTCCAAATAATAATTACACGCATTGCACTATTGTTTAATATTTAGATATACTATATTCTATGAAAAAGAAATTATATAAAATATTATTCTTTATTTCTTATAAGTCGTTTGGTATATTTTGACATTTTGTAAGATCCATTAACTATTAGTATTGTTTAAATATACAGTAACTATAATATTATAGTTTATTTAATCAATATAATAGGTCCTTATACTTGTATTTAAACATGTTATTTTAAAATCCAGACATAGGTATTGTAGAATACTTCGACAGTCTATAATATTTAGAATACTCGATACCTATATAATAATATATAACAGAATAATTTATATTTAATATAATAATTATTGTTATTATTATTATTATTATTTTTATTATACAAAATGCAATAATACATTTTTGAGGTTCGTACAAAGAAAAAAAATAACTTAACGTGCCTATAAAATAAATAAACGCTTTAAGAGTTAGAAGTTTCTAAAAAAAAAGGAATTCGTTATGATAGAAGTTACTTCTTTAAAAAAAAGTAACTCGTTAAGTAACTTAGTTAAAAGTAACTTTTTAACTTGTTAATGCCCAGCTTTGGTTATACTATTAGTTATTAAGGGATTGATAAAATAATTTAATTTTTAATATTTTCATTTGTTGACTTCGAATCTCATAAGATTATTTATTAGGTTAGATAATTAATTAACATTATGCCAGTTATCTTACTTATACAATCTAAAAGTACAAACAAATTATATATTAGAAATAAGTTTTATATTTACTTATTTAGAATCATATTTAATTCAACTATATTTACAGTAGAATGGAATAGAATCATATTTTTTTTTCAATATTTATAATAAATTATTAAATACAGGAGTACTATAATGATTTGAATGAATGTTGTTATAATTATTAGTCAAATAAAGTAAGTTTTTTTTAAGTAATTGAAATTGACTATGGTTATTGTTGTGTTAATATTACAGTTATGCTTAACAAATATATTATTTAATTCTTTAAAGTTAACTAAATTGATTTATAATTCATACAAGGCCCCCAAATACAATTTTGGGCTCCTTTACTAAATGTTTGTCAGAGCCCTTTATAAAACTTCCAAAAATACAATTTACCATCTATATAACAATTTTTGGAATAATATTTGTTTTTTAATTATACCAATTCAAATTCAATATTCATTGTTAAGACAGGACAACATATTATCTATCAGGTCAGCTAGTAAATTATAAAAAATCAAGATTCATAACTATTTCAACATTAATAATGTCTTTTCTATTTTGTTATTACAATATATCTAAATAAGAAAAGAAAAAAGCAAGTTTATTTTAATTTATATATTTTTAAATTATCTAAGTTATTAAGTTATTTTGTGGACTTTGAGATCCGCGTAATCAATGGTTAAATATTAAATTAACTATATTAATCAATGACTAAATACATTTGTATATATAATATATATATTTTATAAAATGTTATTTTACAATATTATTTAATATAAAATAAATATTTCTACTAAAATTTCAAAAATTACAAATAAATTCAACTGGCTCACGGGCCCTTAAAATAGCCGGGCCCCTATACTCAAGGTCCATTAGCCCCCCTCCTCTTGAGGGGCGCTCTGTATTTATAAATGCTATTCATTTAACTCCAACGTTTTTAATGAGTTACTATATCATTATAGAAGTATAGATACTAAGTAACGTATGTCTTAATGTATATGTACAATTATTATATTAATAATAAAAAAAGGTGTGACCTCACTTTGTAAATTATTTTCTACAGCCCGAACTGTTAACATAATAAAATAATTATAAATTATTTTATATTACATATTTGGTACAATAATAAATTCCAAGTCAAATTTTTCAATTTTTTTATTTTGAAAGTCATGCGGAATGCGTTGGATTTAAAATTATAGTGTTTTTTTCTATATCATGTGTTAAATCATGCGTTAAAATTGATTTGATATCAAATTTTGGAGCTTTTTTTTATACTATGTATTCTCACACTTTCCAAATGAATTCATAAGAGCTACCTATTTGAAAAAAATATCGAAAATATATTAACGAAATTTTGTTTGATTTGCGTTCGAAGTACGTATATTATGATTGAACTTGATATTTAAATTGAAAATTATGATCTTTCTTTTAATGAGTATAGCTTTATTTTCTTGTAATTTAAAACAAATAATCGGTAAAATTTTCCTCCGTTACTTAAATGGTTATAGTTTTAAATATTTAGATTAATGGAAATCTATTTATTTTACTCAAATATTCATAATATTATTTGGTACAAAATATTATAGGTACTGGAATATTTTATAGCTATTAAATTTGAATATATATTTTATGCATATTTATACGATTACTCACGTTCTTTTATACAAAATTGACTTGGAGTCAGTACCATTGCTGTAATAAATTAATAAAATAATATGTTATACTCTTTTTACTTGTTACATTATGAACACAAAAATACAAATACGAGACAAATATAAGTTTAATATATCTGGGAAGAATTCTATAAATTATTTGTATAAATAATTATAAAAATAAATATATTTAAGAATATTAGGTACTTACCTTCAAAGGTGTCAATATTGTTGCCTATGATACTCGTATAGAAAGTAAATATATATGCTGTCGGTAATAATTTAAAGATTAAATATAATATTCTACAAATTACAATCTTAAACAAGTTTTTTCTTTGTCAACAGTGTTCCTACAAATATTTTTTTCTAATTCTATTCGATATTAAAATACGGTTATTGATACAGGGCGATTCTTTTATTAAACAACACTTATTATTTCAAAAAGTATATATTTTCAAATTTGTTGATACATGTTTTTCTACAACTGTATAAAATTTTAATTTTTTTCACTCTCATATTTAATAGTAAAAAAGCTATCAACTTTCTATTTTCAAATACAATTTTATTATTTTATTTTTAAATATTAATAATTACATTAATTAATTAATAAAAGCCATTTTTTTATGAATTTTCACGTTAAAATTTCTAACTTTCGTTAATCCGTCGGTGAGTTATAACTTATAGCTGTTCAAAGTTGGTCAGTCTTAGAAGATTTTTAGGTGTTATATATCTGTACTAATTAGCACCGTCAGAACTGGAATTTTTATTTGTAATATCCTTTAGCTATAATAATAATGAATTCGATATCGTCGACCCCACAGTGTAGCGGAGTCGTGGTGATAATATTTCATATTTGTTCCTACTTGTTACTACCTGCCATAGCTTATTATCAATTTTCATTTAATTATAATTAATTAGACTAATATTACTAATTATTACTACTTACCTACTGACTAGCTATCACACATTTACACTTAATAAACACTTCACAAAACTACCCAACTTTGAGAAGCTATATCTCATTAACGGATAAACGAAAAATGAAATGTTGAATGTGATAATTCATAAAAAAATAGCCTTATTAATTTATGACATTTTAAGTATAGGTTGTCATTTTAAAATCAAAAGTTCATAGTGGTTTACCTAATAAATATAAGGGTGTAAATATGGAAGAGTTCTATAATTCTAGAACAGTATGGATCTTACATTTTGAAAAAAGTCAATACTTTTTGAAATAACGAGTGTTGTTTGATAGAAGAATCACCCTGTATAACGGATACTCGTTATCTACCCATGACAATCTGGCAATTATTTATTAATCTAATATATTTAATCTTGCTTATTATAATAATATTTGGGTATATGATTTTTAAAACTATACTTTTAAAAATTATCCTTATATTATAGATTTTTAAAAATGTTTGTCGAACTCGTTTATCAAAAAAATACTGATAGGTTGTATAATTTAAAATTTTGGTTAACACATATGAAAGATGATCACATCTGTAGCTATTGTAAAAATATATGAAATAACATACTTTTAATATTACTCAGTGGTATTTGTGATGCTCTATATATGCTCTGTTGAAAACATAATTAAACACAATAAACCTGTGATCTGTGATCTTTGCAATGAAATATTAAAATTGGGAAATGTTAAGACATAATTTCAAAAACAAGATAAGAATAGTAAATTACAAATAGCAGATGGTGCATTAGAATCACCTTATTATGTGACTCAATTTTAAAACAACTACCTGAACAAAAAGAGATTTTTTTCTATTGGTTTATTTTTTGTTTAGTGTATTTTGATGATAATGTAAATAATCAATAATAATTAATAAAGAAATTTGCAAGCAATAATTATATGCTTAAAATATTTAGTTTAAATTAGATAAAAGTTATCGTTATTTTTTATTGTTTTGTAATTAAAGTATATTATTACTTGATATACTGAATATTAATATTAATTATTACATTGTTATTATATATAAAATTCAAAATTAATAGATATGTCGAATGTATGCATTTTTTAGAAAACCACAAAAAATGAAGTTTTAAAAAATAAAACCAGAACTATATTTTGTTAATTTTGTTAACATACAAGCCAACCGACTCACAGTTGAATACATTAGATTTAAATCTAATGTAACTAATTAACAAATGTCAGAAATAAATATTTGTTTGACTTGTTGAGAATTCGAAGGTAATGCTGCAAAATATTCAAAATGTATTTTGTTTGGTAAAATAAGGATTTCCTAATATTCAAGTATTTGGTTGTGCAGCTCTTATCTCTCTATTAATCTAAAATGTAGTTACATTGAAAAGGGGCACTTTTCTATACATACATTTGTGCGAGTATTTTAGATTCTGAACGAAGTGATGAATGTATTGATTTTACAATGGTGTGTGTTTTTTTTGTTTTTGTGTCTGTGTACAGGATAACTAGTCGAAATAATGCTCCAATTTCAAAGAATGGGGATGGTTTCCGATGTAAAAGTGAATATCCTTGGTGCATTATAGAGGTAAAAAGTTAACATTTTCCAACAGTTTTCAAAAAAATCGAGAAAAACAAAAAAAAAATGACGGAAAAACGGCAATTTTTACGCAAAACCAGTTTTCGACCAAATTGATTTTTTTTATGGTTGTAATTCAAAAACTAATCACTGAAAATACTTGAAATTTTCACCAAATGTTAATGTCAGTGGTATCCGTATATAGTTAAATTTTCAAAAAATTTTGACTTTTTTTGAGTTATTTATAGACCACTGAAATTTTCGATTTTTTTGAGAAATTTTTTTTAAAGTGTCGATAAAAAATTGTTGGATGACCAAAAAGTTTTGAAAATTTAATACAAGGTTCCTTATGAGTTTTTTTTAATGTAGCTAAAAAAAATTAAAAATCGTTAGTCACAATTTTTTTTTATAAGCGTTTTTAGTTCAAATTTTTACGAAATCTGTCGAAAACGCAAAAATTTGCAAGTAATTTTGAAGTTGAAAAATCATAAAATTTTTTTCTTTTATAACTAAGTTTTGAAAATTTGGTACAAGGTTCTCCATACATTTTTCTTCAAATATCTGTAAAAAAAACTCTACCGGATTCAGACAAAAAATTTTTATGAGTGTTTGAATTTTAAATTTTTATGAAATTGCGTAACGATAACGATTTATCCTCAAACGATTTTAAATATTTGTTATTATTCAAAAAGTATAAGTCGTAGATACTTGAAAATTTTACCTGCAGTTATTAAGATTCGCGTTTTCTTTACGTGATTTAATTTTCAAAATATTTTTTAATATAAGCTGGTTTTTTTAAACCACCTTTTTCACCAACCACTAGAAATTATATCCTAGGCTGACAAATCATCTTCGTTCAGAATCGTTTTTCGTATACAATGATAACTATCATTGGATTCAAATTTAACACTCCTATAATATATAATAATGATCCATACGGCACCTAATGTACAGCAGAGCGGTACTCACTTGCCCGCTTTTGTTAAATTGTATATCCTTCATTAATCTTTTAAACTCGAATAAAACAAATTCAATATTTTTCCGTTATAACCCAATATTTCCAAGTACAATTTGAAATCATCTCGAATATCTTCGGTTTGAAACTCTGGTCTATAAAAATCACTCATAGCTGGAGATCAATTTGAGCCATTCCTATGGCTTGCAAGAAACGAATTACACTTCGTATCTCACAAGCAGTGGAAGATAAAATTGTATTTTATAAGATATCATGGAAAATATTAGAATATTATTGAAAAAAAAAAGTCAATATTTGGCATATTAAAGATTAATGTACTGGTAGCGATATTTAAAAGAAGTGCCTGTATTTATTAAATATACATTTTACATAATATTAAAGAAACACCCGAATTGTGTTTATACTAGCTCTTAATAAGAGATGAGGAGATTTTCTTTTTCGTCTACTATTTCTTCAAAAAAATGTAAACTCTGAAGGTATCTGTTATTGCCTGTTTACTACACTATAATCAGTTTATATAAAGATAATGAAAATAAAGAAAATTTAATTTTGAATATTTTGATTTAGTGTGAATTCTATTTCATCGAATACATTTTTATTTAATTTAATTCAAATTATTATTTTTTATTTATTTTTATAAATACTATAATATTTAGATAGAAATACTGATTGTTATATTTTAGGTTTGAAAAAGTTGTATTGATGAATAAATAGTTTTTGTTTACACGAGAAAGTGTAGTTGCTGTGTGTATTACATGAAAAATTAATTTACAAAACTCACATCTTCATTGTCGTAGTTTTCAAATACTTCGCTCACATGGTCTTTAAATATCTGGTCACCGTTAACTTGTATCCCTAGTATTGCATAATAATGATCCACAAACGTGAGTTATGACACAATTTATGAAAAAATTGTTATATTGTATTTATTATACATAGGTATAATACGATACACACCGTATAATAATAAAGTTACTGGTTAGTAATCATTATAATAATTATATAACATTAAATACATTTAATTATTTAAACATAACCATCTGACATATTTGTGTATGGTGTATACTGTATACCACTTTTAATTACTTACTATATTGCATTGCGACATTGAAATTTGCAAATTGTGTGGCATCTACATAAATATAATGTATTACATTAAACGTTTTTATGTTATACGCAGATTTACGTATTGTTAACTTTTAATATTAATAGGTATAAGATGCAAATATGTTATATTATATGTCATCATACAATAGTTTCATTTATTTTATCTAATTAAATACATAAAAATTGATATAATAACATTTATTGATATCATATACATATACATACACACAAACCCAACTGTTGCCAAATTTGCTGTTAGTTATTTTACAAAAAATAAAGATATAATATTAGTAAAATTATTGAAAATAATGTTTCAAAAAAATATAATTAAATAAAAAAATGACGGAAGTAAGCAAACATTTTTGCTTTACAAACTTTATTCAAATGTATTTTATTAGTCATCAATTGAGCAAGGACTTTTATGCATTCGTACATTTTTTTTAGTTAACTTTTTCGTATGCTTATTAAGTATAGGTACAATACATTTCACAATGTTTGTGATCAAATACTGGAAGTTTTTAGGGCATATTTTTGCATCAATATCATTAAATAAAAATAAGGGTGGTCGAGTGGGTAACACTTTGCTATAGAGTAGGTATCGAGTGCACTTCGACATAGAATAGATCACTATAACGGATGAGTTAAATATAAATACAATGATCGGTATCATTATTCATTGAATATGAAAAAAAATTCCAAGTGGAACTGATTTGTTAACCTAGGAAATATTTTCCACTGAGCAGTGAAAAAGATGGTTTATATTTTAATGACCCGCATATTCCAATAAAATCCAGTAAATCTTGTACAGAAATTGCCAATTTCAATAACTACTAACTAGTGTATGTTTCAAGCTTCTATGACTAGACATTTTTAACTATAACAAAAATCTAAAATTATATGATAGTAAATCGTTCTTTTACAAATTAATTTTGGATTTCGTAAAAATTTAAGCTAGAGATACATTTTTTTTAATTGGCTAACTTTTAACTTCTTTAATAATTATTGTAAGACAAACTCATGGAGAATCTTGTATTAAACTTTCAGTTCTTAGCTTCATATACAATATTTTTTATAAATTTTTAACTACTAAATAATTTGTAAATATTCATAATTTTTATGGATTTTTGTCAATATTTGAATTTTAAACACTTGTACAAAAATTGTGACAAACGATTTTTGATATTTTTTACTAGAATAACAAAAACTTGTATAAATCCATACATTACATTTTAAAGTATTTTTGTCTTCCAAAATTATTTAATTGGCATTTCAAAAAAAAATTCTTAAATGATAGAAAACTTCTGTTATCTATAAATATCTCAAAAAAAAATCATACTATTTTGAAAATTTAACCCTCCATAGATAACCTAATACAAACTATTTCAAGTATTTACAGTGATTCATTTACAATAACAATATAGAAAAATTGATCGTCTCACAAACAGGTTTTTCTTAAAAATTCCCGTTTTTCCTCCCCCCCCCCCGATTTTTTTGAAAACTACTGTAAATTTCTTGATTTTAATCTTTATAATGCATCAAGAATATTGAATTTGCTACCGTAAACCACCCCTCAAGTTTTAAATTGAGGTATTATTTCGACAACTTATCTTGTACATACACAAAAAAATAACACATACACTATTGTAGAATCAATACATTCATCTCTTTCATCCGAATTTATAAATAATTAAAGTTAATTATAATACTTGTGATTCTACTCACTGGTACAAAAGGATTTTCATAATAAATTAACGGTAATTTAAAAGAATAAGTATCTATCTGATTAAAAAAAATATGTTATGCATAATATAGAGTTAAATTTCGGTATGAAATAAATCTTGTGACGATTTTTTAATATCATAAAGACCTACCTAGTACAAAAATTTAAATACTTTTAATAATTTATTGATATAAAGTCCCTTACCATTGCATTCTAAAAAAATATAAAAATAAATTATTTGAGATTTAATATTTAAATATTTAACAATCATTGATTAGGTACTATAATAATGTACTATTCAGTACCTACATGTATATTTTAAGTAATAGTTATGCTATTTTTTTTAAATTAATCATAAATGTATTATTTATATAATTTACTAATATAAAGTGAATTTAAGTCTCTCACCATTTATTTCTAGAAATCAAAAATAAATTCTGCATTAAATTGATCGTTTGATATATTTTTAAATTGTTTGGATATTACATAGGTATATGTATATTGTATATTATTTATTCAAAATTTCAATATTTTGTACAAAATAATATTTGAAAGTATCGTTGAAATATATATAGGTGTACCAAGTTCATACAATAAAATTTCTTTTTCATGGTTACAAATAAATTATAATATTTTTTAACAATTACTTATCGAAATTAAGTTTCTTACCTAGTGTGTAGTCTAGAAAAAAAAATATTTATATTTATTAAGTTTAAAATTCATAAACAAATATTGTAGTTGTTACCTCCTTTGACACAATTGCTGATAAAAAATATCACAGTTAATATTATTGAAACTTTAAATGCAGTCATAGTTATTATTCAGAGAACTACAAAGTGCGAGGATTAGTTTTCTTTTCAAAAAATATACCTAAAATGATTAGATTCTGAATAAGTATTAAGCTATTATTATTAAGCCAGTGCTTTTATATTTTAGTATTTATGCATTATAACAATTAAGTAAACATTTCTGCTGTTTTTGTCATAAACATTTGTTCTAAAATCTATAAATGAAATATATGGACCATATGGTAAGGCAAAATGACCGACTTTAAAAGACTATAAATAAGTATAATATTTGTTTAGGAACAATAATGTGGCGTGGCGAACGCGCATCGATTGTCTCGCTCTTTCTCTTTCTCATATTATAATATTAGCTTATGTGAATTGTGCGAGTGTAAAATGACAATATTAAAATGACTAAAAAATATTTTTCTGTGTTTATATAACACATTTATGGGTACACGAAAAAAATAATAGATTATCTGAAAACATTACATCGAGTTAATTTATCTAGCCGCTATAGAAGCTAGCGGATAACAGTTAAATTGTCTGAAGCTTCAAGGGAATAAGAATAAAACAAAATAATTCTAATTATTATATCTTATTGAAAAAGTCGTTTTATTAATATTTGTGTCTTTTGTAAGACTTCCCTATATTATATAAAAAATAATAATTGTACCCGTTAGTTTTTATGCAAAATTACTGCGTTGATTTCTTACTGAATAAAAAATACTATAATATTACATTTTCAAAAATTAATAAATTAAATTGTCCATGTCATAACCATTAACATCTCCTAAAACTATATTTGTTTTGCTATAAAATTTCAATTTTGACTTATTGTTTTGCAAACGAAATCATTGATTTATTTTGGAATAAAAATACATAAATTGATCGTTTTTAAATAAACATAAATTATTATTTTACATAATATTCTTTAATAGCTTCTATTTTAATATGACGTCAAACTAATTTAATTGGGATAAACGAACTGCACTTGGGTTAAGAGTAGATAATGATAGAACTAAATTTGTTAAAAATGGGGTTTTAATAAAAATTTCCGAAACACTTTTATACCTAATTTGGTATTAAAAGTTATTTTAATTATATTTTATAGTTTTCTTTTGTTCGGTATGTTGATGCTCAAATGGTATGCACGATAATTTGGTGAAGATAATCAGATAATGTACGAATCATAATGTGAGATTTAAATTTTAAAAATTTTATTAGTTTTATTTATGGATATTATGGCGTATTTAGTACTTTATTAGTAATATATTATTAGTACCTGAATCAGTACATCATTATAATGTACCTAAAAGATGTTATGAGCACCCAAGTGAAATTTGACTACATTAAGTGCAACTCAAGCATATACAGTTAAACAGTTGTATCGATATTTTAAGCAATTAAGAAATTGTTGAACAAACGCATTATTTTAAAACGAGCTAATTCTTTTTACAATTATCGTCGTGTTCGTGAAAGTTTTGACTGTTTTTTTGAGCTGCTTGAAATAGCAAATTTTTGAAAATTATTTCTGAACATGATTTTGATAGTCTGTATAATATAACAACACCATGTAATCCAAAATTTGCTCAACCACTTTTCAAAGGCGATGACAAATGTTTTTTAAAATCCATAATTAATCCTATCCGTATTTTTAAACTATTTTGAGTGATGGTTGCGTGTGTGATATGTCGCCGTTTATATCCAGGCGATGAAGTTTTCCATAGAATATAAACAAGATAATTATGATTAGGTAATTCTTTTGAAAATTTTTAAATTGAAACAAAATGTGTACACAAAATCATCATATTAATTCCGAAATACTATTGTAGTATTTAATAATGGTAATAAATTGTGTCATTTAAAGGCATTTGAAGTTTATGATTAATATTATATTACCATTGTAATTTTATCACCTTGTGTCTGTTATAATTTTAAAAATTGGTATTATATAAGGTTGTATCGTTATTCTATAGTACCAGTAGTGCTTACCAATATATATTTGTACAATATCTATTGTATAATCGATCATGCATCTATTTATACTACGTATTAAAAAAAACATATTAAATTATGGTGATCCTGTCTATATCTTATCTGATATCCAATTTTTTATTTCTGTCATAACATTTTAAAGACAATTTTTTTTTATCATAACATTTTACAATACACCTACTCGTAATATGGTAACTGGTTACCTCGATAGAATTTCGCAAATGCGTTACTACGGAGGTGAACTCATATAAGTCTGCAGCTATACCATGGGTGATAACAGTGGTGACCTGCACGGTAGTTTATACACGAGTATAATATGTGTCGCAGTCTTGACGGCTACCGGCGACTCAGCCGCTGCTATTCAAAAGCCTAAAAGAGCTTTGTCATTACTCATTGGACCATCGCAAAATTACACTGATAACTGGTACTGTGTACGTTTATACTTATCGTTCCATCAGTCATGATTGCATCCGGTCGCCACCCATATCGCATATCCGCAACACACCCGGAAACTGCTAGGACACACTGCAGCGCTGGTGGTAAAATTATGTTCGGACTTATTTTCACGCTATTGCCATCGCCACCGCTGCAGTGTGTGGGCATCTATTCCGACCTAAGTTATCCCGTTCATTATACAGTCTCATCTGCTGTGTCAACAAGTCACCGTACCAGTGTACCACTGTCGTCTGTAGCGTCAGCATTATCTAAGGTGATACTATTGTATTTGGTTCCACTCAGTAGTTGCGGATCTGCATCCGTACACGAATTGTATATTACGTTTTTGTGTAATGCGACATTGTACATCACCTTCCCCCCTTTTTTCACTGGCGATGATATTTTTCATCGCATCATTTAATATTTATAATTCTCAACTATATTACGAATCAATGTGTGTAACGTTGTGTCATGTAAACACGTCATCGTTTGTTTCTGATCGTTGCGTGCAGAGGCGCAAACTAATTCAAATTATGGGAGGGGGAGGGGAAATATAAGTATTCAATACCCATCTATTAAAAAAAAAATTCACTGTGCTCATTTATACATAAATAATAATACAATGTATCAAATAAAAATAGAAAATATAATTTACATCGTGAGATAACAGTATGAAGGGGGGCAGTTGCCCCCCTGCTACCCTAGATTTGCGCCACTGGTCGCGTGTTTGCGTAATACATAAATTAACGATGCGAGGTTAACTACAAATAAAATTTGTCATAATTTGACTCTAACGGGGACCACCGCCATTACAGTGATGAGTGTAATGAACGAATTAACAAATTAATGATGTTTTTCAGGGATGGATCATGGATATTTTGATAGGGGGGGGGGCACACATATAAATTATATAATGATTCTTTAATCATAATTAATAATACATAGGTAGGTACTCTTATTTTTAAACAAAATTGGAATTTGGTAATATATTTAATATAATGTTGATTCCATTATATCACACACCAAAATAATAATTTATACATATAGGCAAGTTATAATACATAATATAATATGTAGTCATTAATAAGTAGAAATATTTTTATAGATTCTCATACTTTAATGCCTCATAGGTCAAATTGAAGTCTGTAACTCATTTTATCAGTTTAAATGTTAATAGTGATTATACAAGTAGGTAGTATTATTCTTATTTACTATATTTTTCATTTATATGATACTCGTAGTAACATAAAAAAAAATGTTGATAGAAAATTGACAGGGGGTACGTGTCCCTGTGCCCCTTCCCTGAATCCGCCACTGATGCTTTTATTCGTTTTATTATTTTTATTTTTGTTGATTTCGTATCACGCATAGTCATATACATCTACATCTTTGTACTTACAAATTTCTCTTTATATATATACAAAGATATAGGTATCTATATCTAATAGTAATAATAATAATAGACTTTATATCAGTCTTTCATCGTAATTTGATTACGAAATTAAAATATATAATCAGGTAAATTTATATTTTATCTAAACCATGAAATATGTAATATATTTTACTCAAAAACATAAATTATTAATGAAAAATGAAATTTTGTTTAAAGTAAATAATAAACTTCTTTCATTTTTATTTCTAGTTCATTGTTACTTATCTTACTACGTGGGTGAAATGTAAATTGATATAGTTAATCGTTGTCAGTTAATATTTTTAGAATATAAATGTAATACTTGTACTTTACTTTAAAAAATAAAAACAATCATAAATTATTGTATAGAAACATATATGTAGGCAAGTTGTACTTATGAATGTCGGTTGAAAAAATTATTGGCGTCTTAACGAAAAACATAATTCGTATTTGTACCGCAATTATTGAATAAGTATTATTTATCAATTATTAGTAAATAATCCATCTACGAGTTTTAAACGTTGATATAAGTTCTTCGTATTTTTCATTTGCATGTATACACAATATATACAGAGTTATTGATATAAAGTCCCTTACCAATGTATTCTAAAAAAAAATAATTTTATATTTTATATTTTAAACTGACGAGTCAAGTACTATACAAAAAAATTGTAACAGTAGTATACCTGCAACCTGCATATTATACTGTTCGTAGAAAAATATGTTAACCAAAATTTGTGTCAACAAATTAACTTATTACCATCTGTTGTTTTAACACATTGCTTTTATGTTATATTACTTAAGTCACTTTAACTGTAATATTTTGTAACCAATTTCTTTAAATTTTAGTTTATTTCTATTATTCTTATATATTCTTATTCATTTTTCAAGTGAAAAAAGTTTCATGAAAAATAGAGCAAAAAATTAAATGTTAATATTTAAAGAAATTGGTAACAAACAGGGAGGTACGCAGAAAATAATTTTGGGGGGTGTTTTTGAAAAATAGAACATTTTTTTTTCAAATTCATTTGTATCCATCACGTTAATACATATTAGGTATAATTTTATTTTATTTATAAATCCTGTTTAAGTATTTTTATTTTTATTCAAACTATATTAATTGTTTTAATTTGTTAGTATTAATTTTTTATTACAAAAACCAAAGATTTTGGGGGATGTTTGAACACCCAAAATACCCCCCTGTGGACGTCCCTGATAACAAAATATTACACCTAAAGTGACTTTACTAATATTACATATAAGCAATATATATAAAAAAACAGATGGTAGTAAGTTATTCTGTTGACACAAATCCACAACATATTACATATAATTTTCTTACGAACAGTAACAAATGGGTATTTTTATTCTTATTTTTTGGGTTCATTGTGCCTTTAAGACTATCCTGTCTCACAAACGCAAGCTTCCATCTTTCTCTATCCAATGCTAGATTTCTCTATTGGAAACACCTTCCAACTGTTCAATGCAAACATATGGGTATACATTGGGTATGCTAGGTACTGTTAAAATATTTAATACTGCAAAAATAAAAACTGAATTAGGTCACGTACCTATTGGAATAAAAGAATAAATTAAAAAGCGTGCTCGATTATATTTAATAGAATATTTTATTTGGATAGAAAAATATATAATAATATATCCAGTACTTAAATTTAAAACCACGGGTGAAACATGATCAGGAAAGAGACTGCAGGTGTCATCGCCGAATAAGATTTATAAAGAAAAACTATTATTTACACTATAGTAACTTACGGGAATATAACAAAAGTTTTTATTAAATTGACCTTTAGTAAGACAATATGGGCGAAAAGTGAATGGAACGAATGTAAGATTTTTCCGATGCAGAACAGAGATACAGTGAAGTATAATCCAAGAGGAGCATATGAATTCGTGCGCACTATCAGACTCTTATAAAAAATATAAAATTAGAATAAGAAAATAGAAAATTATTTAAAGTACTAAGTCAACGTGAAAAATGTGAAAATACAATTTAATAATAAACATAAACTATACTTTTTTTAAAAGTAGGTATATATTTTGGTAATCAGTAAAAATACCCAAGGAAGAAGTACTTACAGAAAAAAATACCCGCTGGAAAAAATTCCAAAAAAAATAATATCTAAAAAAATATGTATATACAAAATCATACTAACAAAATTACCTCCATCCATTTTGTAAGTAAAAAGATTAATATATACACTACAGTATTATACTATAGTTGCTTTTTATGATCGGGTTTTTCGGTGTTGGTGAGTCGCAGCCCAATCCCTAAATAACTTACGAGTTTCAGCCATACAATAATATATATATATATACAGGGTGATTTTTTTTATCAAATAACATTCATTATTTCCTGTAAAAGTATTCATGTTTTTGAAAATATTTTTTTACATAGTTTCTAATTGTTAAAAAAACAACGTTTTTATAAAAAAATTATATTTTTAAATATTTTTTATCCTTATAATTTTTTAAGTTTTTTACTTTTTTGAATGACAACATAGATTTTTAATTTCATATTCCAAAGCAGAATAATTTTCTGAGTAATTCGATACATAAAAATCGAATTTAGGGTGAGTAGTTTATGAGTTATACGTATTTAAAGTTTAGTTGCGCGGAGTGGAGTGGTACGGGGTTACCCCGCAAAATGTTTGTCCACTACTCCGCTTGTCTAGACTTTGAATAAGTATAACTCATATAAATAATCACTATGATAAGTTACCTATTTATTACGTAATCGTAGTTAACCGTCGTGAGCCTATAGTCTATACTAACTTTCTCAATAAATTAGACAATTTGAGGTTGGACATCCATCACGCACGAAGTATCGTTATTTTATAATTAAACTTATTTCTAAAAAAATATTATTATTATTATTATTACTAGTGTTCTTTACTTGAATTATATTTAATAGAATCAAATTTCTATGATATTTGAAGTAACGTTTTTCACCATCTAAAAAAAAAAAATATATATATATGTATATAAAAAATATATTACATAATGTGTTTTTTGTGAAACTATATAACAACAATTTATTTTTTGGATTATTTATTTTAGTACAATAAATTATACTTAAATTTTATAGCAGTTATAAACGAATGCTGTGTACAATCTTTAAAAATAAATATTCTATATACCTAACAAAATTATTGACGATTGTTGTGTACGAGTGGAGCTTATAGACAGAGTGTGATCGCAACCGATAGCTACAAACTATAAGCGTCTTATTTTCGAATATATTCGGTAATAATTAGTATTCATTAATCCATTTAAAATATACGATTATGGTTGTTATTTTTAAAACATTTAATGTACTTTCGTGTATTTTCAATAGAATAAATTCGTGAAACAAGTCTACACAAATAATAAAGGATAGGTTAGGTTACGAACTAAATAATTCACCAAAACAAAAAAAAAATACATCTAATTTCTTTAAAAATAAATATTCTATATACCTAACAAAATAAAGACATCTACTGAAACTATTTTCATGACTATATACAGTGTACTTGGAATCAATAAGTTTAAGGGTACAAGTGGTGCTGAATGTTATTGTACAAAATAATTACATGGCCAGGTTTGAATTAAGTTATCTATAAAAAAAAATATAATAAAAAAATATGTCTTTAAATATGCCGTAAAAACTATATTTTTTAATCATTGTAGTACTGTATATTATATTGTAATAGGATTGTCATTTGATTTGGAAATTTGATCTATCTTAGATTTTTATGGATGGTTAAATGTGTAGTGCAGAATAGTTTACTGAACAGCTCTAGTAGTATTGGACCAAAGTGTGCAATTAAAACCGCTGAATAATGTTAAACGTCAGGTGTCCACCGTAGTGAAGAAAAATACAAAAGCTGAACTGTTATGTATAGTTGATTGATTGTAAACACTAAACAATTTTTTAATTTATGCAGCCAGCTCTTAATAGTCGGAAAATCATATACTTGTATGCATTTACATAAAGTTCTTGCAAAAACCCAGGTACATAAGAAAAAATCAACTTCGAGAAACTCGCTTGTTTTTAATATTTTGCAAATACTTTTCAAATTGTTATTGTTTTTAAACAAAACTAAAACATTGTTGTTGTTTTTACTTGTATTATAATGTTGCATGATATATTCTCAAGTCAAAATATATTGTAGCTAGGTTCACGACTATAAATTATTTACAAAACACACTCCCAACACGTTCATATTAATTGAATCGAATGAACCAATCCGTTCATTAGATCTTATTCAGTTGGTTTACTCTCAGTAGAACTCGATTCACGGTGTCAGTGGTTAGCAAGTCACACATAACGGTTTCCCCTACTTAAAATAATTAGGGTGGCTGAAACCCAGAACGATGCCATGTCCATATTATGCAAAAAAAGATGAACCGTGTCAACGTGAATAGAGTATAATATTAAACTGTATTGATTAATATATTTACTTTTATATTATAATCAGTCTAATGTGCAATAATTAATACTTTTATTTTCTTGATGTCACATACTTTGTAATACGGATTTTCTCTCTCAGACACAATCGGAATTTAACAATTTTGTGACATTTGATTAAATATTAGAAACAAAAAAAAAAACAAACATTTCCAAACTTTGAGTTAAGGATATTCTCTGTTCGTGCAGTTGAAAATGTCTCGTGGTCCTGGACTCCATATTTTAATAATTAACACTAGCATTACGTTTGCGATATCGTCGGTGAAACTGCAATACCTCGTTAGTCCGAAATTCACTTTTTTCAGGAGACACGTAAATGTGCTTATAAAATCAAATTGATCATGACACAATAACTCGTATCTCCGTGTCATAGTGTATCATGACCATGAAGACTAGAATAAGGAGACCAAACTAGTACGGCCGCCCTCGTGAAAAAGCGTACCGAAACGAGTCGCACGGTTAAACCGCCACAGGCGGCGCTGCGTACGCTAAGGTTGCTACTTAAACCCGCGTAGTATAGGGATTATCCATGTTTTTACGTTTTTTGTAAAATATATGCATTATTTCGAACCATGACCCATTATAAATTTTATAGTTCGTAAAATTACGCATTCTACGTCATGTGCATATTATGTGTATATTTCATTAAATTTTTTTTATTATTTTATAAATAATCCTATTATTATATTATAGTCAATTGTTTATCACTATAAAATATCAATATTGTTATTAATTGCTAATAGATTAACATAATGTAGTTACTAGTTTGTACCCTGTGCATTGCGGTTCATTACTAAAATACTTAATATTATTTACAGTGTTTATTAGTGACTATTTACTAATTTTTGCTGAAATATACACATATGCTCATGTATGAATGCGTAATTTTACGAACTATAAAATTTATAATGGGTCATTATGGTTCAAAATAATGCATATATTTTACAAAAAACGCAAAAAACATGAATAATCCCCGTACTACGCGGGGAGGGAGATTCATTTCCACAACATTTGTTTGTTAATCGTTCGCCAATAAGCTGGAAAAAACTGACATTAATATGCGCTACTGTTGGAACTTTGCAAACTGAAATAACGACGTGTAGACGTAGGTAGTTATCAGTATTTTATTATTATGGATATTGATATGTTTTTGAAAATGTGCGCGATTCTCTGTTATCAATTTATCATCACTTCGCGTGTTATCAGCATCACCACGTCCATTATCAATCCACACGTCACCAGTTACTACTGAATAGAAAAGTTGTGAAGAGGTGGGCGAGCGCCGCCGTGCGTATCGCTTTCCACTCGACGACCAAAACGTCCCTCCGCCCCGCCGGAGAACTGAACGTATAGTATCAAATTAAGTAACATGGTCGGTCACAGATAATGATGCATTGAGCGTATTTTTCACATTTTCACAAAGTTCATCATCGGTCGTCATTTCCCCTGGTCCAAAGTCTTGAAAGTTTTTCTGTGTCCACAATCCAATGTGGAATTATGTAAACGTTTTTTTCCCGACTGATCCCGCCTAGTACTATATGGTTTTGACAAATTACAGACAGACTTACTATATTTACGTGACACAAAAATAATAATAATTAAATACCTAGGTATAAAAAAAAAAAATAGGTAACATTTATTCGCATGCAGGACATGAACTACAATGTACCCACGTTCGTCGACTTCCAACTCAAATATCGACGTTTCAAGAATCAACTATCGTCGGATAATGGATCACAACAGTATGCCTGACATATTACTGGGGAACACAGTGAACACTTACGATACGTAGTGTCCAATTTTGTGTATCCGATCAGACAATACCACGATAGATATTGTTGATGAAGTAAGTTGCTGTTAACATGTTTTTTTTTCTCATGAATCAATAGTCATTGATTGTCATAATATGCTAACAAAATGTAGTCATTAATTTTGTTTTATTGTTTTCATAGTAGTACAGTACAGATTAAAGTTCAAGTTTTGTGACAAAAACTTGCAATGCAAAAGGAGGGCAAGCCTAGGTTTTTAAAACATCATAGCAACAGTGTCCGAGGAGTAGCGTTTAGTCCTCGAGTATGTTAATATTGGCTCTTAAAAATGTGCTTTTACTTTACTTTAATTTACTGTATTTTTATAGGACCGTTATCTATTTTGCTCTGGAGCTTATGATGGCAAGGTCAATCTTTATTCCTCGTTACGTATGGAATTACTTATGTCATATTCTATTACCACAATGGCTGTTGCAAAAAATGTAAATGCAGTTAGGTTCACATCTGATGGTTCTAGGGTAAATATAATTTATAAATTTAAATGCTAATTATGTACATTTTAATTACCTGTTGAAAATTTAACATCTATAAAACTGTCTATAAAGTACTAATTGTAATCATAAATTAATATTAAAAAAACTTTAATGATAAATCTGTTAGGCAATAAATGTGAAAAATTTACATTTTTTTTATACTAGTAATATAAAATAAATTATCAAGTAGGCAAAAAATGTAATAAAGATTTTTTTTATTTTATTATTATTGCATATCTATAGTATTAAATGACATTTTAATAACCATTCATGCAAAAAATTTACAAAAATAAGAATTTTAAATCCTATTCATATTGCCTGTTATAATTGTTTTTTTTTTTTTTTTTTTGATAACATGATGTAAGTAAGTGAATAGTTAGTATTGGTATTAAGTAACTATTAACTAATTAAATTTTTTGTGTTATACTAATTTCATGTTAAGTAAATATAAATAATTGCTTATTTTATATCATTTATTCAATTAGAAATAATATACTGTTTTTTTAATTGTTACAAGTAATTGATAAAAGATAAATTAGTTTATATTTAGATACATAATGTTATTATTTTTTTTAACTTCTATTTTATAATATCTTGAATTATTTAAAATATAAAATATATCAAAGCTAAGTTTAATGATAAATTAAAACTACTTTCAATTTCTAATTTTATTTAAAAATATTTAAATTTTTTATGTCCTGTTATTACTTATATTACCTACACTAAAAATATGATTCTTAATGTATATAGCATTCATTATTTCTATTTTTAAATGTTTGATTCATATTGTTATTATTATTATTTAATAATATTTTAGATTCTGAACGAAGTGATGAATGTATTGATTTTACAATGATGTGTGTTTTGTGTGTGTATGTGTGTGTGTGTGTACAGCATAACTTGTTGAAATAATGCTTCGATTTCAAACTTTGGGGGTGGTTTCCGATGGAAAAGTGATTATCCTTGGTGCATTATTAAGGTCAAAAGTAAGATTTTTCCAACAATTTTCAACAAAATCAATTTTTTTTTAAGATTGTAACTCAAAAATGAATCACTATAAATACTTGAAACGCAGAGCGTTACTCACTTGACCACTTTTTTATTTTTCGATTAAAACATTCATAAGAAAACACTACTAATAACATGTTTTTGATATTTGAAAATCTTTTATTAATTGTAAAAATAAAATGAATTTTTAAGAAATTATATCTGTTATAGATATTAGCGTGTACAACTTCTCGTAGACTTTCAGTTGTCGATGTTGAACGAGGAGAACAACTATTAGCCTATGATAATTGTGCAGCTAGTGGGAGAGATAGAACTGGTCTAGCTACTGATCCTACATCACCTAACATAGCGGTTTCTGTAGCTGTAAATGGCAAAGGTCTTACGTTATTAGATCTACGAATGCCATTACCTCTAGATTATGTTTATGATGTTAGTAGTCAAAGAAAATGGAGCTTACAAGTAATTTTAACATTGTAATTATCATTTTCATTTTTTTCAGCTACATTCTAGTACTATTCGTGATATAGTTTTTCTAGAATCATCATGGCCTTGGGCAACGAGTAGCGGAGTTCTCAGCACACTTATCACTGCAGGCTCAGATGGTTGCTGTAAAGTATGTACAATGGATGGCCGAATATTGCACACATTTTATTCAGGGCGCCATTTGAATACGGTTTGTCCAACACCAGAACCATATCAAGGATTTTTGTCAAATGGGTTTTATAGTATGCTAATTATTGCTATAATTATATTTTTCTTAATATAATATATGTCATAATAAAGCTTTATTTGTATAATTTAAAATTTTTACATGGTTGTATTTTTACAGGTGTAATTATGAGTGGAGGCGATAAAATTACGTCGTATGTCCCTAATTTGGGTATTCAAGAGAGCTTCTGTGAAAACCGTGATAAACCAATTTGGAAAGTCAGATACACATCAAATGGTAGCTTTCTATATTCTGTATGTGAAGGTGGCGTTGTTAGAAAATATCGAAGATATCCAGATAGACATGAATATCTTGGAGAAGTGTATACCCATAAAGGAGATATACAAGACTTAGATATATCTCCATATGATGAATGTATCCTTTTAACATTTTAAATGTTTAACAAAATTAATTTAATAGATAAGTTAAATTATATTTTAATAAAGAGGTAAATAAGAGTTTAAGACAAGTGAGAGTATTTTGTTTTTATTTTTATGTTATTAACATTCATAATGAAACAAATAAGATTTAGTTTAATCCATATTTTTTTTTATATCATATAATGTCTGAAATGAATAGATTTTTACAGTATATTACAATGTATTCTAAAGTGATAGAAAAGTATTATTAACTATAATAATTCATAATATAATGTTCAGATATTTAAAAACTTAAAGTTTATAGTTTGAATAAAAAAAAATCTATAAAATATTTATATTTTTGATAGTAATAACTATAATTTATTAATATTTAATTTATGTACATACTATATTATAAAAAATAAATAATATATTGTCTTACATTTTTCAGAAATATTATCCAGTCTTCAACAATTTTATTTTTTCTTTACATTCTTAGCCCAATACATTTCTATCATAAATTTCTTTATCAGGTCTCTGAAATGTGTCTGAAATCTCTATTGAATATAATTTCATATTCTTATTTAAACTAACATATAAAATGAATTAATTTGAGAATTATTGTATATTTTTTGATACCTCTATGAATTAATATGGTATGCTGTATTTTCTTAACTTAAATAATAATCAGACCTCATTACAGCATCTAAGGATCGAACAGTGGGAGTACTACGTCTAGGAGCTCCTAGTCATGGTTGGACAGACTATGGCGAACTTACGTGATAATTTAAGCAATATTTGGACGAAACCCAAAATTAGTATAATTACAATATTTGTAAATTTGTATACTTAAGAATATGTTATAAGGGATTTTTTTAAAAAAAATTAATGCCAACCGATGCACCAAATTAATGTGTGATATTTAATGTAAACCAAAAATTGTACCATTTTGGTCAAATTTTATTAAAGAAAAAAAAAGTATATATTTTATAGTGTTTTAACAAAATATAATTCTATTTTTTTATTTTTTTAATGAACTATTTAATCAAGATTTTCAATTAATCTTAACAAATTTAAATCCTTTTAATAAATATTTAGTATTATTCAGTAAATTGTATACAATACGATAATACTATTTTATCTAAGAATGCTTAATAAATTTCTGACATAATATACTAGTACAGAGGTCAGCAACTGGCAGTCTGAATCCGGACCGCAGAAGACAAAACTCTGGACTTCATCAATACATTGTACTTGATTATGTTATTTACTCTAATAGTATATAGTATATTATATTATCATAGTATGTATTATTATATTATTATTATTATTAATAGAAAATGTATATTTCATTTCATTTTTTAAAATCAGATTACCTAGTTGTATCACAATTCATTGCAAATATTTTATCGGGCTGGTTATAATTGGTTTTATTACGATTTCATAAATGTAAAATTAACAGACTCTAACCTTGAGGACACATTGCGCATAAGTTGTTCTCCACGAGTTTCCGATTTCAAAAAACTCATTAAGGAAAAGAAAATGCAATTTTTTGCATTAAATTACTTCATAAATTATTGTTATTATTATACAAAATTGTTATTATTGGCGTTTAATAAACAATAATAATAATAATTATTATTATTATTATTTACTTAATATTGTAATTTTTTATTTAAATTAATTGTAATAACTAGATAATTATTTTTATTTTTATACTGCTATTTTTAAAATTTTTATAATTGAAAAAGATTTTTTCACTAGACCTCATTGATTGATTATTTTAATCTTTAGAACTCCAATAGAATTTACTTGCCGACCCCTGTACTAGTATATACAAATGTGTTTAACTTTTTAGCTTTCATGGGTTATTTAACAATAATTCTCAGTAACATGAATAGGTACATATGGTTTTGTGTTTATGTGTTAAAGGTGATAGTTACTTGACCTTCATTTAAATTATTTAAAAAAATATATGATTGTATCATAAAATTAATTAACTAACAGCCTCATAACAAACATTTATTCACGATTTGCATACTACTATTAATTATATTATTATTGAGTGTTATTAATTATTATTATTGTTTATTTTTTTTTGCATATAATGATTCATATAATATGCCAAAGCTTAAAAAGAAAGTTCAATCAAATTATTTTGCACACAAATCATTTTTGATCATTGATCACTGTTATTAGTGTTTTTCTGTATATTTCAGTCTTACTATATCTATATTTTACTTTCATTTATTACTTTTAATTATGTCTTTTCTAAACTCCGAGATTAATTTCCCTCTTTTCTCAATACAAGTTTGGTGTTTTTTGGAAGTTTATTTTATTTTTATTTAAATTATAATTTACCATATAATGTATTTTTTTTAATTATGAAAAATTAAAACAATAAATTATTGTTTTTTACATATTTGTGTAAATTTTCAATTGTATTTTTTCTGTTTAATTAATTTAGTTACTTTTATTATTAAAAATTACATAATTTTTTAACTTTAATATTTATAAAACGTGTATTAATGCTTGTTTTTGAAAACTTATCAATTTATGTATGGTAAGGTTAAGGTATTGCCTAACTACAACACATTATTGGTGGATATGTATCATAAAATTAATACATGAAAAATAACATGAAATAATATCGTAAAATGTATAGGTACCTTTTGGCTAGGTGAAACATCTGTTAGGAAAACAAAACTTAATAAAATGTCATGTTAATTTAAACATTAAATATCTACTAGATATTTTAACCCTATAGTTGAATAGGACGTTTGGTAAGCAAAAGCCAAAAAGGTATAAGTGAAAACCACTATTTTTCGTGAAATGAAAAAAAAACATTCCCAGTATAGGTACATTATGTGGGTCTCTAAATGTAAAAATTAAAGTGAATCGACTTAAAAAGAAACTATAAATGGTTAAAACAGTATTTGTAATGTTAGTATGTTGGTTTTTTACGGTACCTAGTTCATTTTTAGCGAGTTATGCGTACCTTTATAACAGCGTAAATTAAAAATGCTCATAACGCACTTAAAAACTTAATAATAATAGCAAAAAAACCAACATACGAACATAGATAGTGTTCTTACCATCAAATTTCATAAGAGGTCAATTCACTCTAATTTTTAAACTAACAGAGCTAATCGTGATCTGCTGAGCGTAAATTTGCTATGTTACGCACTTGTAAGACGAAGATAACATATGCGGGTTTGGCGTCTTCATAAGTACAATTTTTACGTGGTTTGATGTTAGACTTAAGTACTTAGGTACATATTTGTAGGTAGATAAATGTGTTGACGTATAGTCAATAATTGTGCAAGTTGAATATGAATAGTATAGGTAATATTGTTTCCTAAATATATTATATAACCCTTTCATAGAAAGAAACGGTCATTTTGTATTGCAGTCCATGGTATAAAATGGAGAACACAGATACTTTGTGCTATTATATACATAAAGTATATATTGTAAATATAAGTTTTTAACCTAAGAAGCAAGTACCTATGTATTATATTATGTCAATTATTAAAATATAAAAATTAAATTACCAATTGTTATAAAATATACCTAGTTTATTATTGTCACCAAAATTGTACCTACGGATTTCTGTTTCTTATATAAATTCTATCACCACATTTGTCCAATTATATTGCCCGCAAAACTGTCGAAAAACTCAGATTACCTACTATTAGTTATTCCTAGCGTTGCTACTAATTTATTTAACGAGTTATTCCTCCCTTTACTGAAAATTATTATTCGTTCCATGTGATAGTCATGCAGATACGACAGTAGTCGTCTTAGTGAAATGCATTTCAACGATAATTTAACAAACTTCGATATTAAGCTTGGAAAATATAAAAATATTGGAATATCAATAGGTAGGTAATAATAACCCACAATCCGTTCCTTTTTGGAATTTAAGATATTTAGATTTACCAAATAATATTTCAACTTATAATAACGTCTTTAATAAAATTGGTCATGACTTCAAACGTTATAACATTATATTTATATAATACTATTAATTATTATATTTATATTTTATATATGTATAATAGTACAAAGTTTCCGCGTTCTGCAATGTAATCTAAAATTTTACCTGACTGGGTTGACTAATAAGTGTCGATGTTTTGCTGTCTTAATTTTTACCTGATCGTACTAATAAGTGTCAGCGTTTCGCACTTTTGATTTTCGAGCTTTCAGCTCGATCGTAAAAAGTGACCTAGAACCGTTTACAGGCGACGTAGGTAGGTATCTAATAATAATATATATCTAAACCTGTACGTCATATTATTATTTATTTAATTATTTTAATTTCCGACGTTAAGTAATAATCGTTCTAACATATACCTTCTAAAATGAATTATGAAATATTAGGTATACCTACCTACTTTTATAGATAGGTAGGTAATTTGTCTAACGAATAATTCGTATTGAATCACTTTAATTCCAGCTGACTTTTTAATGGTATACCTAGCATACCTACGCATAGGTATGTATTATTAAAATGAGTAGGTACATACCTATAGCAACTACAGAGTACCTACCTGCACTATCGTTCATCTCATCGGTGTATGAATGCATGGCAAGTCATTATATTATATTTATATTGTAAATATAGATAGAGGTAATACTGTCATTATGAGGAGGTGCGATTGACAATATTTAAAACTTATTTTTACATTACCAAACTACCTAAACGTGTCGTATTTTCACTTTTTAGTCGAATCGCAACAATCAATATTGTTTTGTTTCACAGAAATGCAATTCTTGTTAGTGCGTTTTTATTACTCATCAGAAAACTAGTTAAAATCGAACGATATGAATAAATTAATAATTAATAAACGTTGAATAACCTATTTATTATTCGAGTAAAATAAATCGTTTAAACTAAACTGCATCAATGATTAAAACTTCTAAGCCGCATAGGGGAAAGGTCGAAGGCGTTCAAAGACAGATAAATTTATATGTAGGTACCTACCTATTTAATAACAGTATATTTAAATTATAGGTAGATAATAACTAAGGGCAATCAATAGGTGGACCACGTTTTACTTACCTTTTTTATACACAATAATTTTTAACATTTCAATACTACTTGGCCACAAATGAAGAAAATTTATTTTTAAAAGTAACATAAATAAGTAAAAAGCATTTATTAAGAACAGTATAAAATTTTATGTATTTATTAGCTGTACTAACGTGTTTTCTTGGCACATTGTAAACAGAAAATAATGAACTAGGTATGTACATTTATTGAACATCGTGAGCAAAAGAATATATATATAATTTGGTATAAAAAATCAATAATTTTATTTTTCTCTCTTGGACATTATAACTTCCATAGTAGGTAATTATAAAAATATTGTTTTTTTACTCGTCATATTATATAATAAAGAGATCACGCGTGTCGCGGGATGACACGCACATATTCTTTAGTGACACACGTATCTGTCAACCATCGTCGAACGTTAAATTTTGCTTAAATTTTTTAAATTTAAAAAAAAGGACAACAAATTAGTTGGCATAGAGGGAAATCCAACAATATTTTTTATTTGACACTCGATACTTACCTACTGAAATACTCAAATGTGAATTTTATAGTAGGTATGCAAAATGCAACTTATATGATCACAAAGTTTCATAAACTTAGTACATAAATAATTACGCTTTAGCTATCTGTCCATTTTTTTTTTATATATTAACCTTAGCCATTGTTGAAACTGATAATTCTATATCATTTAAATTAGATAATTTATTCGTTTTTTTTTTTTACCTTTTGATAAGACGGCTATTTGGAATAAAATTTCGTGTGTGATTTAGATGTATGGCAAATTAATAATAAATTATGTACATATAATATTAAATAATTTTAAATCTAAAATGTATTAAAATATAATACCCTGAGCTCTGGGTCTATTTATTATAAGTGTATAGTTTTAGCAACCCAATTACTTTAAGTCTTTTTTTTAAAAAAATGGCTTATTACGGTCCAATTCCCAAAGGCCTATAGTAATAACTAATAGCGGAAATCTTTTTAAGATTGATCAAAATTATTGTAGTAAATTATATACGAGTACTTTTTCATTACTGGGAAAAGATATTGTTAAAAATTAATAAAATTATTATTAATTTTGAATTAATAAATGGGAAACATAATAATTTACCTGCAAATAAGTTCTAAATGAAGAATAATATCCTTAGTTGTAATCAAATTAAAATTTTACAGTTAAACCGTGACATATGCTTGCGTACATTCCGTCCAAAACATTTTAAAAACCTATACGTATATATTTATAAGTTATAACGGGTGTTCATCAAAATGAAAATTATCCGTTATTGTTATTATATACCAAATATACCTACTTAGGTGTGTAGTGCCAAGTACCTAGTACTTAAATAATTGACCTAGTATAGAATCTATACGACGATATACGATGACTATATTATTATATCTATATCTACTCTTAAAATGTAAATTACTCGTCGTGTACTACCTGTATTATTTATATTGTAATGAACTGAAATCGCAACTGTTGACTCGTAAAGTCACTTACCTATAAACGTGATGTTAATCAAATACATTTTGTTATTACTGTAGGTATTAGCTATTAAGTACAAAGTGAAAATACGAGTATGTATCGTAGTATATATTTATAAATAATCCATTAAGTTGGTCGATTAAAACGCCCTAAGCTGTATACATCATCAACTGCTTATAAAATTGATTCATTTTAGAGAATTACGACAAGACTGAGAAAATTACAATATTTGAAACGATAATCTAAAAGAATATATTATAATAGTAAGCAACAGTAGGTAGTATAACTGATGGACCTAAATACTTAATACTTAGTATACCTTTAAAATTGTACATAATGGACACGAAACTTTCGAAAGCATGAGCTAGTGTATAGTTATACAAATTATACGTATTAAAATATAATAACGCGTAATTATTGATAGATTTTTTTTTTTATGTTTGAAGTTCATCATTTTGAATAGAAATTATGGTTCTTTTTCATGGACAGTGCTTACAATGGCTATGTTTTTTTATACATAAAATATATTACGGTATTCACACATCACACTATTTAACATAAAAAATAAACTTAATTTATAAAGTATATGAATTAATGCACTCACCAACAAACACAGGCGAAACTATGGATTAGGTGAGTCAGGCGTCAGGCCATGGCTTGATCTAATACTTGCTGGATATCATATAGTATTATACTGACTAAGTAGTTAGTAGAATAATTTAAAATTAAAATTAAAAACTTAAAATTTTTTTATTTATATTACTTGGCCTGTCCTAATAAAATTGTCTGGTTTTGTCTATACAAATTTATTGGTATAAATTATGTTAAAAACCAGAATGCTAACCCTGCAAAAAGTCTTAACAGGCACAAAAACATATTCTATAGTTGGCAAGAGTTTGCGAATTATAAGTCAATTTATAAAATTCGATAATTAGTTATATACCTGTCTTTATTGAATGGCTGCACAGATATAAAGGGTTGAAAGCTGATCCAGCTTAGTAAATTATTAGAATATACTTATAAACTTTTGCCTATTGGTGTCATTAGGTTGGTATACCAGTTTAAAATAAATTTAAAAATTTTGATAGAAATAATTGAGCCTTTTGTTGCAACAATTTTCTTTTCGGAAATCACAACCTGTTAATTACTAAATAGAAGTCAAGGTTGTAAACTTGTAAAAAAGATTGTATTTAGGAAAAAATATGGATTCATCAGCTATAAAAACCGCCAAGAAATTCAGATTATTATTAGATTAGTTTTTAGAACTTAAATTAAACCTATTGAATTCGATAAAACTTATTTAGTTTGGTTTTTAGTAAAGCATTAAATCATTATAATAGTATTATAAATTATGTTTAAAATTATTTTCTTTTTCTTCTTCTTCTTCTTCTTATTTTGCTTGCATTTAATATGTAGGTACTCTTTGAGAGTTTTTCCCGCCATCACAATTTCCTTTCACTTCATTCTGTCTTAAACTATCGTCTTCCATTTCTGTACTCCCAATTTATTGAGATGAGGAATTATAAATTTATTATTATAATAATTCAATAAGTACCTATGTTAAATTAAAAATTAAAACATTTAAACTAATTATTATTTTATATTCTGATCAAAGATATAGACATTATACATTTATACATAATATACAGTATATATTTATATAATATAAGTAAATACTATATATATAATTTTTTTTATACTGCAGTTGTGCACAACGTTTAGTATGAAAGGTATCTAATACCCTATTGTGTTATAGCAATTAGACACGAAATAAAATATAGTTAGGTATATTGACTTGTCTTTCAAAACTTTTGCAATTGTATAATTTTTTCGTAATTTTAATAATACATATTGTATTTTCTCAACAAATACATTAAAGTACTGTACTGTTTTTGTTTTAAGAAAATTTGAAATTTGCACATAATTTTAGGTTTAGCTCCTTTGAGGTTTTACACCCATATAATATATACATTATACCTACAATAATTATACTATAAGATAGCAAGGCATATTAATCCTATATTTAGGTGTTTGCTATTGCACATCGATTGTTCCAAATAATACAATACGGTAATATTACATTATCGGAAACCGATCGATGCTGCATTGAATTTCAGGAGAGGGGGAAGGCGGCTTATACACATAATATGTACATAATAATTATGTACAAAGAACTATACACACAATATAATATTATGTCGAATATTACATATATGATATATAGTTATATAATAGTAGGTATTTATATATTATATATATATATACATAACCTATGTGTGACGGCGGTTCATGTAAAACATGTAAAAAACGCGTAATGTATTATTTCATCGTCCTCGTATACTTAAAATAAGTATTTATGTTGGGAAAGAAAAATACAACCACGTCAAGAGTGCATGAACCGCTATAATACTATTATTATAATATGTTGTATGTACCTATTGTACCAATGAAAGTGTTATTGATAGATAATAATATATATATGACTAGGTGTCTAGGTAGGATAATTCTGTGATACATATACATTTGTCATTTATATTATATGTCATCATGAGCCGCATAATATTATTAATTTATTTTGTGTTATAAAATACGTATATTACTGGTACTTACGCCCGTACCAATTACTGTTCATAATATTGTGTTTGATAGAAATTAATAAAGAGCGGGGATTTTTGAGAGCGGCGTGAATCGCTGCACCTGATGCAATTTATCAGACGACGGATTCTGGTCGACGATACACGTGGCGGCAATGAGGTACTGGAGTAGTGGAGTGTGTCATTTTATATCGTTTTAATTTAATTTAAAATAATATAATGCGTGTCCAAACGCCGATCACACAATGACAACGACCTTGACTTGCCGATGTACCTAAAAATTCGTTAAATTCTGAGAGTGAGTGCTCGACCTTCATAAACACCGATGACATAATTTAATAATAATATCGCGTAATAATAATATTATATTAAATTTTGATCTTAAATCCTACGGATATGATGGATCGAACATGAAATACCTGCGGTAACCGGATGATTCACTGATGACGGTCATCGAAATATCGCGTTGCAAAATTGCTGTTACGATGGGGCGAGGAGGTGGCTTTGTGTCACGATAAGACCTTACGCAATCTGCTACATCAAACAAATTCCGAAACACGAAATTTGTACTACACTGCTATTTATAAATATAAAATATAAATATTATAGATTAGAGTATTCCAATCTTTGGGGAGCTCCCCCACCCCCGGGTTGTCGTATAAACATTGCCGGGGAGACGCAAGCAGTCATTACGAGGTAAAATTTTATGTATTGAATTATTTTTATTTGAAAAAATTAAAAATTAATAATGACCGGTTATCGGGAACCTATGTTGATAAATATTGCGTGTATCGAACAATTTATCATTATAATATATTCTATTATTTATACTATTATTTATATTCTATACTAATTTATAACTATAATTATTCACATTAATTGATTATTCCATTATATTATTTACTAAGTATTTTTCATATTTTATAATTATTATCATCAATAAAAAAGTAGTCATTCAAAATATTGAATAGTTTATTTGTTAGGTACCTATATAAAAAAAAGGTGATCATTTTTTTTAATTTATAGGAAAAGGGTGTGAGATTTTTGAAAACCTAAAAAAGTGGGCGTATGATAGAAGAGGTTGGGAATCATTGCTATAGATTATAGTTTTCTATATGAATCTTAGAACCTAAGAAAAAGAGCGTATCTAATTATTTAAATAGGTACCTACCTATTTGTAATTTTAAATATTTTAATTTAAATATATGAAAAGACAAACTGTACAGTTTTATAATTTACATCCTTAAAGAATCCTTTGTAACTTCAATAAACCTTTAGAAGAAATACTTCAATCTCGACTTCAATCTAATACATTTTTATACGTAAAAAAAAATAATGAAAAATACGAGTATTAAATTTAGCTACGTATTATATATTATACGGGATTTATGTAGTTATTATTGATTAATAAAAATTACAATAAATTATAATTACATTTTTATGAGTCATGATGGTGCCCTCGGAAAGTGCTCGCGATACACAATTTGGGAACTGCTAATTAAAAGAATTAAGGCATCGACTTATACGCGTACTTATGTTCTACATTATAATAGCTGATGTAGCGCCCTGTAACGGGGGGATTTGAAAATATTTTAAAGAAGGATTTAAGACCGTCAAATTCTCCTCCTAATATGAAAATATTCATCAATATTCATCTGGTCATATCGAATATAATATATTATTTAATATCCCGATATAACGATATCTAAGTCTGTCTGAAAATATTTTATCAGGTTTGCTTGTCCTATCTTATCGAAATCTTGCTATTGTGTTTTATATTTTTTATCTTTTCTACGCGTTCCGACGTACCTATTCACATTCAACGTGCAGTACACAATTGTATTACAAAAAAAGTTTTAGTAGATTTTTTTGTTTGATATGGGTTGAATTCATATTAAAATTATAAATTTTACTTATCAAAACTTATTTATATTTTGGAATTTTTTTTAAATATTTAATTTTATTGATTTATAAAAAATATATAAAATGCTTAGTCATAAATTTACCTGTTTTTTAATTACTACTTTAAATCACTAAATTAAGATTAAATTAGAATGAAATGTTCCTTTTGGGTGACTTTATTCGTAAAGTAAAATCTTACGTGCGATGTTAATTAAATAAAATAGTAATTAGGTACTATATTATACTTACCAAAGTTATCGAATACAGATATATTTTTTTTAACAATTAGGTTATTTAAAGAGGGAAGATAAATGTCGTTTTTGAAAAATTAGAAGTCCAAAAAAAAAAATTTAAGTTGTACACACAAGTGTATGGTAAGAAAAATTGTATACGGCACTAAATGCGGACAGATCCTTTAAGAAATGGCATGCGATTATTTTAATTAGATCTTTTATTATTATTATTTTTGTGTAAGCAATTCGAATGTTGCCACGTAGGTTAACCTCAGGTTTTATTAGCTTATTCTCAACGTGAACCACCGTCCACCGAACGTTATTATGTTATTTTAACCATGACCTCCGCCCCTCCTAATGATCTTAATCTGGCACTGCTAAAATTACTGCCGAACAAAATTTTATTGAAACAATAAAATAAATATTTGTATAATATTATATCATAGCAAATAACGGAAATTCGCACGGCGCACACCTTCTGTTACAGCGAATACTAAGGTATGCAGGTATTTGAACTTCGAAGTGGTCGGATCTGCAGAGGTCGGCACTCGGGAGTTAACTATTGATCAAAAATCTATAAAAGTAACTACAAACATTTTCTGCATACCGTACATATTACATAAACACACACAACACACTATACATGTTGTAGGAAATCTCTAGATCGGAAACGATACTTCGTGATTTACAACCGATTTTAAAGGGAACGGTGCACAATCGCATTTCGCATTTGAATAATATTCAAATTCGCACAACTATTTATTCTCCTCCCGTCCAACGATCGTAAACTAGTTACAGACCATCACAGCCGTACATAGTATACCTATTATAAATTTATACATATACATAAATTCATCATAATATACCTATATGTATAATATGATAATTTATACGATTTTACTAGTCGTCGCGAGTTTCAACCATGTAGGTAGGTATCCTGTCGTATACGAGATATGCCAACCTATTCGATAATAATATATTAATATTATATATTATCCGTTCAGGTCCGGTTTCCGGGAAATCCCCAAGAACGTACCGCTACATTGCAAATATTTAAATATTATGGTGTATCGTGCATGTGAGTTTTAAAACGTTGATTTCTGTACAAAATGTAATATAAATAATAATAATAAATTGTGATTACAATGACGTTTTATTCAGCGATTAAATATATAATTTACGATTACGGATCAGTATATACGTTTTATGTTTGTATCGATGTGTCGATGTATAAAATATTTAAAATACATTACCTACACGTGTGCAGTGTGTACTTACTAATTATTTCTGTAATAATTATATATTAATAACGTTCGATATTTACCCAACTCTCCAGAGTCCAGACTCTCCGTTAAAAGTTAGCTGAATTTCAGCAATTCAAATTCATTCGTTATTTTTCGAGAGAATATTAGTGACATTTATAATTAATTATTACATTGCAGATATTTTTGAATTTATTAAAGATCGATTTTTTATGTCTTACGGTAATTGTATTTAAAACGTGTATGGTTAACGTATAACTCTAAAATATTAATTTTAATTTAAAAATTAAAATAAATAATAAATCGTGATGATCAGTACAACGCAACTAATAATGTTTAATTCGATGGTTCACAAAACCATTCAAGTCTAATCATACTACAGAACCCTAAAGCTTCGCGGAGTGCAGTTTGAGAACCGCTGTATTAGACCTTCGCTTATACACACGTGCCACGTGGACTCAGATACAATGTATAACATCTTATTTAACACATGATATTTATTCTCCATTGTCTTTATATATATATATATATATAATACAAATAATATTATCGATGTATGTACGTATGATGGTACTCTAAATTGGTGCGGATTTGAAGGTAATTAATACAGCACATAATCAAAACTGGTCTTGCACTGTTGGCGTGTTGCAATAGCTATAATTATGTATTGCCGTATTATCCATATACAGGCTGCGGATAAATAAAAATTGTATATACGTTTAGTATTAAGCATAATTATATTCCACACAAAACGTTTTTCCTGAAAAAAACTACCTAGATATATTTAATATATATTTTCAAACTTATAATAAGCTCTCGTTATTGATGATTCATGTTCGATGTACGGAAGAAACTTAATAAATATGGTGACAAAATCAAATGGATAGGTGGCTTCGTTGGTGTTTGAGGTTAGTGGGTCATCACTCATAATCTTTAATTGGGTTTTAATAATTAGAATACGGTTAGAAGTCATTTTAGCTTAAACGAATTAGCGAAAATGTTTTTAGTTAATATTAAGATAAGAGAAAATATAATTATTATGCAAACATAATAAATAAATACTAGACACAAATACCTACTTACAACGAAAATTTAATAAAAATAATATTGATATTCAAATTTTTGCGAGACAACCAGATAAATTCGGATTTATGATAACTCATTTTAAAACTTAATAGTTAAGATACTGTTTTGCTATTATTCATAAGTATATTTTATATCATTGTTTTAAAATGTTCAGTAAATTTAATTTAATTTCTCTTAGTATAACTTTAAAAATAATAAATTAATAACTAGAAATCCATAAAAAGTTAGTTATATTCTAAGTCAAGAATATTATTTGTCATCGTGTTGAAAATTAAAAATGTAATAATTTTAGCATTAATTAATTATAAAAGTAAATTATATTTTATCAGCTCTGAACAATTTCAAAAAGTTTATTTATCTGGTTGTTTGAAACACTTCAATATTGTAAAGCAGATGCAATTGTCAGTACATATAAGTTGGTTGCATGGTACGACCGATAGATGGCGCGTACAAACTCATCGGTTTTGTACGTACAATGACGATCGCAATTTAAACTAGACAAAACGCTAACGACACAACAACGTCGTTATTAAAATAAATTAGTACTGAATTAATTATAACAGAGTAATAGTTAATGAGGCTATTCGCACTTAAAAAAATACTAATCACTTGTTAACGATTATACGTTTAGTATGAACCTCGACACGTCAATAGCGCAAGATGTTCTATATAGTTGAGTGTTTTACAAATTGTAAGTATCGCTTCTCGGCCTAATGGCTAAGATCAAATGTGTAGTATCTGTTCTTATCAGCTTAACATCTGATAAACCACTTACAAAGTGGTTCAAATGTTAAACTAATTTTTTGAATAATGGTGGAGATTAGGGGCTTGCTTCTGCTCCACCGCGGGTTGGCCCGGAGTTGCAGTACATCCGGGATCGACCCATACAATACAATAAGCTCAATTTTTATTTCACCAATTTTGTTATTCACAGGAGGATTAAAGATTTAATCGTTTCAAAATCCTTTATTTTGTGTTTTTCAAAGTTGATAACTATTTTTGTAGTTTCGATATCGAAAAATTAAAAACGATATTGATCTGTCTAAAATATTTTTTTCTATTGTGAATATTTGGTTAATCATTTTGGTCCATAAACTATGACGGAACCGTTTGCGTTATATTTGATGTATCATCAATCATCATTCATCGCCATAACAGTTTTATTGTAAGACATTTTATAGAACTAGTTCTGCAATTTTTAACTTTACTTTAATTATAAATTAGTTATAAACATATTAATTTATTATATCTATTTTAATAATAGGTTAAACTTTACTATATACATAGGTTTAGTCATTTTAAAGTGAGTGCATTATAATTTTAAAATTCCAATATAATTAACTTTCAATTAAGTCTGTGAAGTTCCCTAGACATATTCTTATTCATTTAATAATAAGGTAAATTTCTATGATACATCACAAAACTGTTTCTTTCGAACCTAAATTTGAAATGATGCGAGTTGGTCTGAGAGAGAAAACATATACTTAATGTATAAGTATATTGATGATAATATATTAATAATTAAATGCTTATACGTTTTACAGTAATTAATACCGCTGTATATTTTTGAAGTTTTCATTTAATTTCCTATAATTTTTAACTATAGATCGTTTTTATTTTCATCAACGTTGTTCTTAGAATGTTGTTGTTATTCTATTACCAATATAAACTAGCAGAATTAGCATAAATGAATTAGTATACGCCACGTATCGAATTTGTATCCAATCGCTCACTTATATTTTGTTAAGCATTATAATATTGGTATGTATGTAAATATATTACGAGCGACCTATTAGATATAATTGATCGTTTGTATTCAAACAAAACGAGTTGTTTTACTTATTCTAATTTACAAAAAACGAATTTAATATAATTCGCGTATACGTGTGGTTATAAAATTTGGCATTAGATAACATCACTTGTTTCAATTCAATTTTCATATAATAGGTATATCTTCGATCTACTGCTTACTAATCGTATGACTGACTATTTTTTGCTATAGCCTATAGGTAGCCGTGAAGTTATTAAATACACAATATTTGATCGTCTTTCATATTATTATACTACCTACATATTTTATTGTGGGTATACCCTTATTAATTATTATATACACAATATGTATTATACATATAGGTAGGTACTTGACGTCCAAAGGTACCTAACATTTTAATTGTGGGGGGGGGGTGAATAAAAATCTCAAATTTAGCAACAAAATAAAGATGTAATGTTATTTCAACATACATAATTACCTATATATAAATATAAATATGCTATTATTTATATAATTAATTTTTGTATTGGTATATTATAGTTAATTAAAATAAATTTTAATATCTAAGTGTAAAAAAAAAATAGAAAATTAAATATAATATAATCAAATAGGTTTATTATTTATTATCAATTAATAAGAATTGTATACTTCTTTGTTTAGTTTTTTTAACTCATTTTATCCTAATGCAGTTATAAGCAATTTAATTTTATGACGTCTATCTATGTCATTAGGCAAAACATCGTATTATCGTAATAATATTATATTTATTAAATTTTAAATTAATATTATTTTTCTTGAATTCAAGGGGTAACTGTGTAAGTTCTCCGTTTTGTGTGGATATAGTTATAAATATTATTATTAAGATACAATTTGATTATTAATATAGGTTTAAAATGTATAGCTTAAAATTCTGGCATTTATTTTAATAGATATTATTGAACAGCTTTATTTATATATGACTATTTTATGTAGCCATGCGGGATTCTGTCTATACATACTTTATCCATTCAGTTAGGTAATATTTACTATACTCAATCAACTAAAACATTTTTATTATTGAGTAATATTTGTATAAAACGTCTTATTAGTAAATCGTGAGCGGCGTGACAGCGTGAGTTTTGGTCGTTGTAAGAATGCAATGGTATTTTACTGTACAGAGATGGAGAGTAACTATTGCCTATAGCCTATAGGTATTATGTTATTTTTGTAAAGACTTCTTATATGCTGAGTAATTTATTTATTTATTTAATAACCTCATAGATTCATTCGTTAAAATAATTAACCTGAAATAGCAATAATAAAATATCTGTTTAACCAGCTGATCGATGACATTAATGGAAAATTAGTCATCTTTGTCGCGTGTAATTTTAATGCTTGCTCGAACATACAATATTTTGGTACATAATATAATATTACACTAAGAGCTTTTAGTCCATACTCCATAGTCCATCGCACAAAGATTTTAGATTTACCTACCTGGCTTGAGTGGCACCTATTCATAGGTCCATAGGTAATATTTTAGGGGGGGGGTCAAAAAAAAAAAATCTCAAATCTAGGATAATAAAGATTAATAAAAGATTTAATGTTATTTTCACATACAATAATATATAAATGTAAATATGCCATACTTATTGAAGTGCAAGTTCATAAGATTTTTTTGCGCAGGAGGGGCCAAGTTTTCAATCTTGCCTCCCGCTCTACGGCTCCTCAATAGGCGTCCATGTATATATCTATTATAAGGTAGTTGTACCCACTTATTAGTAATTGAAAATTAAATATTTTCTCGTTTTAAAATTTTAAAATTATTATAGGTACCTACTTATGCCGAGTTACATAATCAAACATTTAATATTTAATCAATCAATTAACCTAATGTGACTTAGCTTCGCGCGGTACCTGCTATATTAATCACGCAATTTGATTGAAAGTAAGTATAGGTACCAACCTTTCTACTAGTTCCCGGTCGGGTAACCACTCGGGAATTATAGTGGTAAAAACCTTGCTACGCATACACTTGTCATAAACTCATAACCAACCGTACCTTCACTCACAGCAATAATCTACAAAAATTTAAGGGCCAAAGTTGCCGGGCTTAAAAGATCAATAATAATAAAAAAAAATCTACCTAGTAAGCAAGTGAGCTAATAATTATAGACAATGGACAACAATAATAATTGTCTCTTAAACAAGATTTAGTGGCTCTCGATTAGTCCATTGAATTCGAATTATCTATTAAATTATACATTTTTTTACGTAGGTTCTCATTATTCATTTCTAATTGAAAAATAAATCTGAAACGCGCTAACTAATTTAATCTCTAATTTATTGATAGAGCTTCTAAATGCCGAAATATGTTTTACGTGTGTATCATTCGATACAACGCGTCAACCTGTGTAAGTACAATATTTGTACAATTGTTTTTATATAGTTTATTACCGATAATTATGTAAACGAAATGGAATATTAAAAGCTGTAATAGTTTTTCAGAATACATACGATCACGTGCCCCTGTCATCCGAGATCCATACCACTACATAAACCACTTAACACTCATTACTCACCATGTTATTATGAATAACGCGTAAAATCGTGATCGTAAAATTTTGGCGTAAAACCACGATTTAATAATATAGGCTTCTATCTTAAACCGTGCGTTTAACACGTCAATAACGGACGCGAAAACGTTATCTCAAACAACTCACGACGTAATCGGCGCCTTCCTGACTCGCCAGTCATTATCACTAGTCGCTGCTGCTTCGGCGGCTTATCAGTGAGTTATCACAGCCTATCAGGGAATAATTCGTCTCGACCGGGCCGTATTGCGTTTATCTTCGTGTGACTTGTTTTTTTGTGCTTTCGTACTAACGTCGAACAAGTGTTTCAAGTGTTTTTACACGCGTTCATCACAATTTGCTCGCCCGAGTGAGTCTATTTTCCGTTTTTTTCATCGTCATCATGGCGGTGGCTGACTCCGATCTTTGTTGCCATCGAACTAGTATTCTTGTTTGGACTTACCGTCGACAGATGTTCACACACGTTCGAAACGGTCGTTATTACTTTCAGTAAAGAGACCGTTTGTCTTGTGGATCTCCAAAGTCGAACAGAAGGAGTGGGATAGATAGATAAATCTATTGAGTGATGTTTTTCTTGAAGATGCTTTCTTGCAGAGAACACGCCGACTGACAGAATCATTTGTATTTGGGTAAGTGAAATATACTCAGAGTTCAAATGCCCTTGTTTTAATAATTATTGTTATTGTATTGTTATAAACTGTCTCGACTATATGTGGTATGGTGAAATTGCCCTCTAAATTCTAATATCTATACGTATACCTACTTTGCAGTCGTTGTGTAAGGGGGTTACTTTACGTCTTCACCACAGACCTATTAAGATTAAACTTGTGAAATGTAAATAGACAATTCAAAATATCCATCTTAAACTGTGCGGAAAAGTCTAATAGGGACACACCGTTTTAATAATAGAACTAGGTATGGTTTCAAATCTAAGTTTTGACTTTTGACACTTTAAAAATACTTTAATATCATTTCTCATTATCACAGTGTCACCTTTATTTTGGACAATGGCATTTAATTGAAGAGTTTAAATAGTTGCTTGTTTGTCCCATTAATCTTTGTCCTCTTAAAACATATTGTTTTATGTATGTGCATTGTACAGTATCTAGGTAGGTAGGTACTATTGTTTTAAAAAAAATTTAAAATGTTAATTCTGTCATATTTTTATTTGTTTATTGATTTTTCTGTGAAATCTATATGCTTTCCTATCGTCAACTAACCAATGTATATGCGTAATTCTAATAGGTATGTGTTAAGTAATACAGCAAAATACTCAATGCCACCTAGAATAACAACCGCAAGGTAGTGCATTATCACCTTATAAGTGTCAATAACTGTGACCTTTGAAATAATTTATTTTAGCTGTATTAGTGTAGGTACTACCTATATAGGTAGCATATATGTTTTGATGACTTCTTATATTGTTTTGTATTGACATTCATATACTCATATAATGATATTAAGTATCGAAGTTAGTAGATAAATTTAACAAAATTCATTAATTAAATCCACAAAATTACTGTGGCTTCTTAACATTTGTTTGACATTATATTTACTTGCTCAACAAAAATAATCTGAACAAAAAATATATTATTCAGATGACTATGATGTGATTATACTCATTATCCCATGATAAAATGATAAATTATTTTTGTTATTAAATCATATTATTTAAGTAATTTGATTTAAAACTTAAAATATTTTGTATTAGGTAGTTATGAAGTACATTTATCATATTAATTAAAAGTTATTATAGTAAAACATAATTAATTCTGGTCATCTGTACAATGATACCTATCGGTGAAATAAATTATTTTAAATAGTTTTTTGTGCGGAATGTGTAGGTAATTACTAATTAGTAAATTTATTGAAATACAGAGAAAAACGAGTAGTTTTTCTTATTTAAAGTCTAAGTAATTTATTAAACTACTTTGATATCATATCAATGTTTTCTCTAAAATTATTAACATATTTATTACACTAATAAATTTCTGTTCAGTTGTGACTAATTGTCTTTATAATTGTATCTTATAATTATAGGAAAATGTGTTTTAATAATTTTAGGAATTTTATTACTTAAGTTTCAACTCTTCATACATCTAAACATTAAATTTTAATAATAGTCATAGTACCTACCGGCTACCTGGTAGACTTTTAGTTCAGAGGTTAATTAATATTACTAATAAACATAGACTGTCTCCTAGTTTTTATAAAGTACAACTTTGAGAAATAAAAAAAAAAAATAAATAATTGTTAAAAAGTTTTCTTTAATATCTATGATAATTATTTTAGATAACTAGTAGATCTCAAATTATTTTTACAATATATAATTTTTAAAAATCTCCCACTTTTAACTAGTTATGGATATTATAACAACACCCTCTATGTGTAAACTGCGCAATGCTTATGTACTGGTAATGCTGATAATACGTTACTATAATAATTATTACCTATTGCTCTTACTAGTGTGTTTAATAGTGTATTTTGTTGTATTGATTTGTTTTAATTATAGACCATATGGTTTTAAATAACATTCTTTCATCATGTATTAATTTTTTTTCTACTATCCATTTTTAAAATTTAATTAAATTGAAATTATAATAAGCATTATTTAGGAAACAAAGATACATTGTTAGATATCCCAGGTGGTCATATAACGGGTATTTAGAATCAATGTTTGTTGAAGTTTAATTTCAAAATGAAATGTTTCTTAACATCATATCATTAGTTTGATGTACCTACTTCAATCAATTATTCAATGTAAACAATTAGATTTTAAAATTTAACTATTGAAAAAAAAAATTTAAAGTAACAGTATGTCTTCCCTGGTATTTTCTTAAATAAACAATAGGTATAATTTTTGTTACAACATTATATTATATTATAGGTATAGTGTTAACAATTTTAATTTTCAATTTAATTAGAATTTCTCTTAATATACACTTTTAAAGTAAACAAATTGAAAAATGTATAATATACCTTATATAAATTTAACTGTTTATTTTAATCTGAATACCTTCTTGAAGTATTTTAGGTGTTGAATACTTATAATTTTTAGTTCTAATATTAAACGCATTAAAAAATGGAGGAGATCCAATTTTTAACATGATTTTACTTATGGTAATTTAATTAAATGAATTAGAATATTAGTAGGTAGCAATAATCATTGTGTTTTTACTTCTAACGGTTCTCTTATGATGGTTAAAAACTAATACCTAATATTATAGTGAGTAACACCTAATTATATTCTTATAAATAAATAAATAAAGTAAATCTAATATAGACATACGTCATACAGGTAACTATATAATAATAATATATAAAAATATAAAAAATAAAAATATTATATTTACTGTCGTATAGACTCGTCAGTCGTCTGCTGTAACGCGCTGTGTACTATTTCGTATTACCTTGACCACCTTTATTATACAGTCGTTGAAATATGAATATATTAAAAATTTTCAATGAGATATACATTATATATATACACACACTACATACTTGATAGTATTTCGTACAGCGACGGTCCGTCCGGTCTCTGCCGTCATAACTATACTGTACACAGAATTATTTCAATGTAGGTAGGTTACGACTTTATGAGAATCTTTCTTCGTGTTGTGTAGTTAAATACATACTTGCTTCGTAAAAAAATGCAAATATGCAATATGTTTGCGGACGTTTCCAAACATTAGTGCGAGAAATTGTAGATAAAAGACGGCCGGCCGCGTTGACCGAATTTTACGCCTCATCAGCCGTGCATGATATAATATTATAATAGGTACCTATTAATGTTATTATTTAGACTGACGCGCCACTATTTATCTACAGGGAGTTTTTTTTGGATGATATTTTTTCTGCTTCTTGTTTGCAATTAGTGTTTGGTAATTATATATTGATTCGGGCTATTTGATAAATTGCTAACAGGACGTGTACCTACCTCAAACAAAAAATAAAATAAAAATAAAATACAAATGGTTTTAGGTCAAGTTTCCGACTATTTATATATATATATATGTATACACTATAAACATATTATACTATATTACGTCTGTGTCGTAACAGTCCTGTTGAGAATTCTTAATTGAATATCGGAAAACGAAAGTGTGTCTCTAGACGGAATATAATAATAATATTGTATATAATATGTAGAGGTAGGTCTGCGTCACAATACCGCCACGCCGTCGTAATGCGTTTATGCATATTATCCATATTTTAGGTATTATAAAATAATATACTGTTTATCTTTCCTCAACAATAATGCCTATAGTTGACTAGAAGTTGCCGTGTAATGTTTTACGTTATTATAATATTTTGGTGTGATACCTAGGTCTTTGTAGTGTTGACGTTTCTTCAATTGTATTATGATTTTTCTTTGAGATAAGAGTTAATAATTTGTGATATAAAGGAGGCTTAACTAGGATCCCTCATTAGTTTGGTATGCGGATGCCGTGACACGCTGGTATAGGTACTACATTTTAGACTTTTGCTGTAACTTTCATAAAAATTATTATTTTACTTCGTGATTACATTTTATGTAACACGTTCACTAAACAAAAGTATTTGTATTTATTTGGTATTTTTATTTTTTTAAATTTTGGGGTGGGTTGCAGTCCCTTACATTTTCCTGGCTACTCTCCTGGTGTATATAATATTTTTATATGATTACCATTTAGTATACTGTTTTCTGTGTTACAGTTGTGCGCTATTTAAACATTTAATGTTTTCTTCTCGGTTTTTGATCCGCTTTCGGTAAAATTAAAATAATTTTAAATTACGTAATATTTTATTATTATTTTTTTTACATAATATGCGCTTGGTGTGGAATGGTACAATACATATTTAAATTTAATACAATCAATAAATTAAAAATAATATAATATAACATAAAATAGGTAGCTAGATATGTATAAGATTTACAGCATTAAAGAAAATTTGGCAATCGTCAGACACTAATAAATTTTAATGTAGGTAACATAAATATTTAATTATTGAAGATTTAGAATCACGTGTGAACTAATATATTCAATCTCATTTAGTTGAAATAATAATAATATTATTATACATTATAGTATTATTAATAATATTTTTGTAATATTCATTGTGATGATTGTAACTCATTATATACTATACATACGAAAATATTCTATTATATAGTACCTATGATAGTTTATGTGTTCAAAATGCTGCAGTAGTTGGTGTTTTTCTTATGTTTTCTTGTTTTATATCGGTAACGCATCATGTAAGTACATATTGTTTATTGATCTTTCATTCTATAAACTTGTGATTCCTATCAATATTAAAATATAACGTATATTGTGTCCAACATATTTTTTCTTTAATAATCGCTTAAGAATACGCTTTCTGGTTAGTGGTTTTGAAACACAATGTATTTTATTCGCAGTTGGTTATGTCTATTAAGTTTTAAATATTGACTAATCATCGTAATTTGTTTTAAAACTTTAAAGTGATTTTTAAACAACAACGGTTCCGTTTTTTAATTGAACAGCTAAGTTACCTATATTGCTGTATTATGTATTGTTACATGGAAATCAATTATATCAGTTCATTAATAACTTTATGCATAACGAGTTAGTTACTAAAAGGTTTCTCATTGTGTAGTTATTATTGTGAATAAAATAATAAATATATGGTGATTTGCGCGCTTCGTGTAATTATGTTTTTTATAGAGTCAATTCGTTTGTAGGATTATGATAATATGCGTAATGTGTATATGCTGTTTGTAACATGTGTAATAGTATGTGCGTTCGATATCGAATTGTTGACGTTGTTAATTTGGTTTGTACCCACTACTTACAGCTACTTATTAATTTGTTACGAAATTTATCCTCGTTATCGAAATGTTTGGTATAATAAGTTACAAACCTATCAATTGCATTCTGTCACAGCGAGCAATTTCACCAAATCGTGCCCACTTTGTATTTTTGTAGATACAGCTAAATTAGCCTATAACGAATGTTTATTGTCATACCCATAATATGTCATCATAAAAATACTACTGCTGCAGCAGCAGCTATACAAGGTGCTACATTATTGTTATTTTATTATAACATTATATGGAATTTAATATATTAAATATTAATGTATACTTAATGTCTTTAATTTGAGATCTAGGATAATGAATGATATTGATTGTTTTAATAGTGAACACTTATACCTCAAAAAGTATTAACCTTTTTAAAAAGATCTGTTTACATAATTTGATTTTATTGCAAAATAATGTATTATTTTTCTATATTATTTGTCGTAATAACTTATTAAGTTGTTTACGTTTTTAAACTTTTTTGAATGGTTTAATATTTATCCATATTTTCAGCAAAATATTTTTTTTTATGATTCTTGATGTATAAAAATTGAATTTAAAATAAGTTAATCAGGAAATTAATAAGTTTAAATTCACAATTCACAGAACAAAAATAAGTAAGATTATAATTTATAAGACAAGTTATAAATTTTAATTGTAATAATTTAGATAGGTACCTACGATATTACCTATATTATTTTTAAATAATTAATGTATAATACGTGTAATACTCTTTATACTCTATAATATATTTACTTTGTAAAGTTTGAGTATAATATGTAAAATATTATTTAGTTTTTAAAAATTGTAATTGAAAGCATTTCATAAACCGATTATCATTTTGAAAGTTAATTTTTAATTGTGTTTACTGAAATAAAAACAAACAACTTAAAAGATTATTGTGCTTACCTTATACTTTAATAGTCAGGATGAACACGGCACATGTCTAGGACATAACTATTTAGAGAGGGTGGAGAAATGAAGGAAACGATGCATTTATATTATCAATGATCGTGAAATTATAGCTAAATTAGTTGCTATTAATCCTACCAACTATTTAAATACATTAATTAATTCATTGTATTACTTTTTTCATCGGTATAGTGTGGAAACAGACACATAAAGTTTTTAAATCAAGTATACAATAGGTACTTGCTGATTTGTTTACAAATGGAAATTATTGGATTTTTCAGGTGTTCATAGTTGTTGATGTGGTCTGAATTTTATATAATTTTTTTTTAGACCATAGTTGTTATACAGAGTTTTATATACAAAATATAATTTATATTAATTAAATCATTACTTGTTTTTGATTTTAATTGGTATTGAAAATCTACACTTTTATTTAGAATAATAAATACTATTATTATAATATTGTTAAAGAGGGAG